>NC_087351.1:85048509-85351539 GCF_030014295.1 Loxodonta africana | reverse complement strand
GCTGAAGCTTAAAAGTTGCAATTTTACAGATGAAACAGTGGAGGACCGCTCAAGCAGAAGCCCAGATGAAGCTAACAGTATGTACAAGAGAAACCTGAAACATTTGTGCCCAGGGAGCCCCAGGTAGGAGACAGAGATAGGGGAACAGAATAGAGGGGTATACATGATCAAATCACAAAAGGCCATATATTCTACTCTGAGGCATAGGAAGCCATGGAAAGCCGGAATCTTATAAGATTATTCTTATGGCAATGGTAGGGCCCAAACCAAACCTAAACACACTGCTGTCAATTTCAACTCATAGCAACCCTATAGGACAGAGTGGAACTGTCCCACCGGGTTTCCTAGGCTCTGAATCTTTACGGAAGCAGACTGCCACATCTTTCTCCCACAGAGCCGCTGGTGGATTCAAACTGCTGACCTTTTGGTTGGAAGCCAAGTGCTTAACCACTGTACCACCAGGACTCCCTCAATGGCAGATAAGAGGGGACAAACTTAGAGTGGAACCTGAGGCTTTTACCAACATATATAAATGGAGAAATGGAAGAAACTTGAGGCTGAAATCATTTTTGGGAGATACGTTGAAGATTTAGACCATGGCAGACTTAAGGTTGACAAGTGAGGGATGACTTGGGCTCACTCAAATGACAGTTCTAGGGACCTTTATTGGGGAACACTGAAGGGCTGCCAGTGCCCTCCAGAACATGTTGGGCCACCTGAATTATACAGGGTGAGTACACTGCACTGTGGAGTGTTAGAGGTGTTTATCTGTGGGCATTTTTGTAACAGGTACGTGACACTGTTCTCATCTATGTATTCAGAAAGCTCCAAGTCAAGCAAATGCTGGGCCAATCAGCCGAGGTATATGGAACAGCCCAGTGGTGCTGCCACCGTCGCCTGCTCATCCTCCACCCGTCACTGTCACCTGGGGAAGAGTATAAAACGTCCAAAGACCTGCAGGGGAAAAATGCTTCAAGACTGTGTAAACGTATCAACCTTTATGACACTGCTTATTCTACAACTTCTTAGCCAGGTTTAGCTACATTTCATACAACCTAGACCAAACATTAGGCTTCTAACTGGTAATCAAGAACGAACTGCTGCCAAGTTCAGAGATTTAGAAGAACCTTTTTTTTTTTTTTTTTTAAGATTAAGGGAAATCTACAATGCTTCATTTTACAACTGTATTTAAGTAAGAAACTTGGTCTATGGCAGTTGGAAAAAGGCGTCAAGAAGGTATGTACGGGTAGGGCTACAAATGTCAGAATTTATCTTGCACTTTCTTGAGTGGTCAGACTGTTTGAGGAGAGACTTGGACCATGTAGCCGCCACAGGCTCTCAGCTCCAGCTAAATTCCCAGTGCAGAACTGTGGGAAAAGCTCTGCCTCAGATGTCCAAGAGCAGTGACTAAATTGCAGATCCCAGAATGAAATGAACTTTTATGTTCTATTGTGCTCAGAATCTGATGGCGGACAAAAGTATGGGTCAACGTTAGGGTCATGGCCCAGGCTGTGTGTGTGGATACTGCTTTTGGGGAGTGGCATGTCACTGCAAAGTTAATCCAAAGGACCCTGCCGAGAAAGTGTAGAGGTACACCATGTAATTCTGTTCTTTCTTCCTCGGGGACTGTTACGTGCAAGTCAGCATGTCGGGGTTGCAGGGATACAGGGACAAAATCTAAACAAACACAGGAGAACTCTGGCTATTAACAAGCTTCTTGCCCCCGGTGAGAGCCAGAAAAACTCATTTACCTGGTGATTAAATATCATGAAATACTAGTAGTAACATGTTCATACTCACCAAGCCCCCCAATTTCTCCACAGCAGCAGCTGTGATACACAGGTCAATTATTTGGTCAGCAGAATGGAGACGCATGAAGGTCGAGAATGTGATCTCAAGTATTCTGAGTGCAAGCCCCAGCTCTACACTTAACAGCTCTCCGATCTAAGGCAAGTCAATTAATGTCTCTGCGCCCTGGTTCCTAATTTGTAAACTGATGCTAATAGTATTATATTACTACAAATGTCCTGGGTTGTTATAAGGATCAAATCAGATAATCTGGTGGAAAGTTCTTTATCAGATATACGAGATACCAAAGATACATATAGCCCATCTATTAGATAACCAACCTGATACTCTTCTCATCTTTTTGTGTGTGTGTGGTGTTCTGTACATTAAGTTGTATTAGCATTCTGGCAGGAAAGAGATTAACACTCAAAGAGGGTAAACGAAGAGCGTTTAACTGGTGAAGCATCCCAGAGCTAGCAGCAGTGAAGTGCAATTACCAGCTGTAGGTCTGAAGGCACAAAGGGAGAGAATAGGTATTGGAATCTAAGGAAAAGCTGTTCTGATAGAAATTGCAGCATTAGGACCACCCTGACGGGGAACAACAGAGTCCCTGATGGAAGAGGAGAAAAGTGGGATGCAGAACTCAAATTCTAGTAAAAAGACCAGACTTAATGGTCTGAGACTGGAGGAACCCCAGAAGACATGGCCCCCAGACTATTAACCCAGAACTAAAACCATTCCCGAAGCCATCTCCTCAGACAAATAGAGGGGACTATGAGACATAAAATGATACTTGTGAAGACTGTGCTTCTTAGTTCAAGCAGATACATGAGACTAAATAGGCAGCTCCTGTCCAGAGGTGAGATGAGAAGGCAGAAAGGGACAGGAACTGGTTGAATGGACACAGGAAATCCAAGGTGCAAAGAAGGAGTGTGCTGCCACACTATAGGGAGAGCAACTAGGGTCACATGACAATGTGTGTATAAATTTGTGTATGAGAAACTAACTCGAGATGTAAACTTTCACGTAAAATACAATTAAAAAAAAAAAAAAAAAGAAATGGCAGCATTAGGTCAAGGAATGCAGCCACATGACCCAGGAGGAAGGGAGCCAGAGAACTCAGAATCCCACCTCACTCTTCTGCCAGGACTTCCCACTGGCCGAACCCAGCTGGTAGCCAAGGGCCAGAGAGCCCACCAGTGAGGTCCATGTGGCTCGGCCTCCTGGGGCACAGAGCATGGTACAGAAGGGTGGAAGGTAGACGGGGAGGGGCAGATGGAAGCATCCAGCATAGCTATTAAAGCCGGTCTCAGTCTCTTCTGTTCATTTGTTTTTCTTACCCAAGATTTGAGTAGATGTTCTTGTAGCTGGTTTGCTATTATAAGCAGCCCAGGCAGGCATCAGGATCTCCTAAATCATTAACAAAAGCAACACACCGTAACATGGCTCTAGTTTATTGTTTGATAGAAAAAACAGGCCCATTCACCACTTGGTATGAACATTTCACAAACTGCTTCCCCAAGATTACAAAGAGTCAAAGCCAATTTTCTTTGAGACTAGGCGCTTGAATCTGACATTTGTATCACCATGATAGAAGTAGGAGCTGCTGTACCTAACATTCTGGAAGGTGCTTCAACAAAGGCATGCTAAGGCCTGTTTAAAACCTGCTTGCATTTCAAAAGATTTCTCTCTCTTTCCCATGCCTAGAATGATACTAAAAGGAGAATCCCAGAGATCTCTGCTGTTGATACTGAGTGAGCTTACTCAGGAAGGCCAAGCTGAATGATTCCGAACTCCATCCTTAAATCTGTTCTGCAGAAACTCAAGAGAAACGCCTTCCTGCTTCCTATTCTACCCAGCTGGCTTTCTCAAGTGCAGATGTGTGTCTTCCTGGGACTAACCTACCACAACCCAGCCAGTCTCATCATTAGGCTTCTCAAAACAACTTCAGTGAAAGCAGAGGTGAGCGGTTATTTTACTTGCCACCAAAAAACTCTTTCTGTTGAAAAAAAAAAAAAAAGTGTGGGGAGGCTATTCTAAGGAATTCAACAAGAATAAGAAATAGGAACCTTTTATGAAAAGGACTTTCAGGCTCTCTGAGCCCACAATTTAATGAAAATAACTTTACTGAAGTGTCTCCACATAAAGCACTTAACACCTTCACCGCTGCCGCCATATGGTGGGATCTGTGCACACAGAGTGCCCGTTTAAAATGCCTTCGCTAGAAAAAGAACAGCAATTGAAGCCCGTTACTTCTCTAAGTCAAACTAACATTCCTCTAGGCTGTCACCTGCAGGATCAGTTGTAGGCGAAACAGTAGAGGTCCTGCTGGACAGCCATGAGCAGCCCCGGTCCTCCCCGGAAGCCCCCGAGCCGAGAAGAGAAGGCAACACTGGGGATGTTCTCCTTGGAGGCAGGGTAAGGGGAAGGTATGGTTCTGAGCAGGTGGGCATCACGGAGGCTCCAGATTCTTGTGTGGCAGTCTTGACCCACTAAGCGAGACGGAAGACATGGCAGGTTAGTGAGAAAATGCAATGGAACACATACGGATAACACATGGTTTCTCATGACCCAGAAGGACTAGAAACAATTTCCTGTGAACAAAAAACTAAAAATTCCTAAGTGGAAATTATTACTACTGGCAATATGTTCTTAAAATTCTGAGTTGCTCAGTACTCTAGAACCATAACTAGTTGTAGAAATTCAAACTGGCCAGCTGTGACACCTCAGGTGGCTCAGCAGTTGTCCTGTCTAATGTGTTAAGGATTTTGCTTCTCTTGTTGTCAAGGGGCTGTTCAAGAGAGCTCACCTACCTGGTCTGGACGGTATGTAACTGATTTCCAGAAGGAACTGGAAGATCTCTTAACTTCATTATATCCAGTGTGAAACCAGAGACACACTCAAGGACAAACCAGGTAACAGCTCCCCAGAACTCCTTCTGGTTCATGGTTCAGTTCGTAAGACCAGTTAGTCTTCAGGGCTTAGAGTTCTGAGGAATGTGACATACAACCCCACTGGTTATGGCAGCCCAGACACATGATGTATGTGACTGGAGATCTCCAGATGGAAAGAGGGCAGACCTCTGACATTCATGGATTTCACAGGAGTGCTTTTAACCACTGGAGTGACTGGAGAGACTCCAAGGCCGTAACAACTGAAGTAGGTGCTACCTCAACAAGGAGGAATTCAGGTTGTGCAGTTCTCTAAGTCTTACTGCAGCCAGGTGACCACCCTGCATTGGCCTCTCAAGGCTGAACTCTTCTATTATCCAGCAAACACCTCATTTGAGATGAAATATTGTGGAAAATAGTCTTCAGACTTCTAACAAAGTAATGCTTCTTAGCCACAAACAAGTTTCATGGGAGATAAGTACGTTCTGTAGCAGTATTAGCAATCTTGAGGATTCATGAGGACCAAGAACATAATCCTTAATTCCTTAATGTTTTTCATGATATCAGAATATGCTAGAGCCCAGAAGCATAACCTGCAATTGACTTGTAGCTCCCTTCAAGGGGGTTTAGTGGCTAGAAAGGTCTGCTCCTGTTCTACAGGCCATGGATCCACAGGGATGGTGTTAATCTGAGGGACCAGGAAGCAGTTACTCTACAATGACCTTGATTTGTTTTCTCAGCATTCTCTGGTGGAAGTTCGAGTAGGAAAACAGGAAGCCCACATTTTTAGACAGGACAGCTGTGCGATGAGATAACGGCCACAATGAATGCTGACCTAGGGAACAGACCTAAACCCCAAACCCTGGTCCTCCGGCTCCCGTGTTTATTGCACCCAACTCTTACCTGTTTCTGAGGTGATGTTTGCCCACTGACATGTGGACAAAGGGGTATCTGACTGGTGGATGTTTAAACTGATGTTCCCTAATATCCAATCCGTTTTCCTTCTGGTACCCTGTTCCCAACTGTTCACATTCCCCCTTGTTCCATTCTATTTTTAAGCCGCTTACTTCTCCCTCTCCTCCTGGGGCTTCTGATGTTTCAGGTGCTAGGGGCCCTCAGGGACAGTATTTGATGGGATGGAATTTTCCCTTCCCCAGGTACCTGCTATCACGATTCCTTCTTCCTCGTGCACGTGCAGGGGCAGGTAGGCGTACTCATTCACGTGACCTTCAAACTGCCTTAAACATTTACTGGTCCTCAGGTCCCACAGCTTGATCTGTGGGAAAAAGCACAAGGGTTTTTAGGGAGGGCCCAACAAGTACATGGTGAACCCAGGGTATAGAAGCCAGGGAGGGCAAGGTGGTCTCCAAAGGTCTCTTCAAGTTACAAAGATCTTAAACCCCTAAGCCCTAAAATCCATCAAAAGTTTGTAACCAGAGAACCCTTTTCATTTCTGCCTAGCCAGATTAGACTCACCCTGGCTCACCGTGAGCAGTATAGTAGCTTTCTAATAGTCTTTAACATTCCTGGTCTCTAGACACTTCTCTCCTGCCTGGCGTCTTGGTACAAGGGTCCCTTCTGCATAACCCCTTGACCTTACAGAAGGCTGGACCAAATTCCTAAGACTTCAGTGCTACTCCCTACCTTTCCAGCCATGTCTGATGCCATCAGGCATTGTTCTTCTTGGAGGATTTGCACAGAGGTCACCGCTGAGTCATGGGACAGGCACATGGCCTTCCAGCTCTTGCCCTGACTGTGAGAACGCAGATCAATGGCAAAGATCTCCCCGGAACGACAGCCATTAAACAGCAGAGGGGCCTGTGGAAGGAGGGACTGCTCAGTACTCAGCTCTTTCAACTGTTCTCCAAGGGTGGGCGCATCCTACATAACTCCCTTACCTCCCCTACTCCAGCCCTTCAGGGTGGAGATAGACTAGTCAGGGTTTGGGTCTCAGTGGAGCTGGAAGGGAAGATGAATCCCCATGAAATGGTGAAAGAACTGGACCCCACGTGTCCTCTTTGTGGGGAGCACTCACGTCCTAGAAGCTGCCCAACTGGCTGCATCGTCCCCTTGGGCCTCACTCTAAAGCCCAACAACAGGCACCCTGAATCCACCAAGGTCATTTGTGAGAAGGTGGGGTGATGAGTATGGAGTAGGAGAGATTAGAGATCCAGCTAAAGATATGAGGTCCTAAATAGAGGCGAAGACACCAGGAAAGCCTGATTGAAATCTGTGATTACTGCGAAGACAGGTCAGCAAACTCCCTCCTTTATAAGGAATATTTCCACACTTCTAAAGAAAGATGACATTTTCTCCTGGGGAAGTCTTTAAAATACAGTAATGACTAGAATTTTGATTTTTAAATTTATAAAACGAGCAACTCAAATGCTGTGGATTAAACTAGTAAATGCTTTGCACTGGGGCTTAATTTGTATATTTTTTCCATTATTTGTCCTGCTGGCTAATCCAAGGACCCAAGAATTGTTAAAAATTCATTGAAAACGGAAGCTGTTAAAACTCAGCTTAGCCAGGCCTTTTTTGGATCAGCCGACTTTTATTCAACCCAGACATATTCACAAAGTAACCCACTCACTAATCCTTTTCCAATGCCCCCTCTTTCCTGTTGAAGAGGCATGAGGATTAGGTGCCACACCCAGCCCAGGGGGATCTAATTTCTATCCAGCAAAATTTCCACTCCTGCGGAGCCTGACAGTACAACCTTCCAAGTCTAACCCACCAAGATAGCAAACTGCTGGGTCAGGACATCACTGCTGGTGCTGAATAACTGCTGGTGTCCCGTCACCACGTTGGTCAGCAGAACCTGCTGAGACAGGCCTGAGGGAGACAGGGATGAGCCACTGAGATAAGCGTTACTTGCAGTCTGGGGAGAGGGACTGCTAGGCAGTAGGGCTTAAGGTCTGTGAGACCCTCTACTCTGGGGCCTGGGGAGGCAGCCATGCTCACCTGCGCTGAAGCAGTTATTTGCCTGGATATTCAGGGACCACGCACAGGACCAGGCGCTGGGAATCTGGAAACTGCAGAGCATGCCGGGCCGGTCTCTGACTACTGGAGGGCACAGAGAAGGTGAGGTGTGGCTGCCCTGCTAGCCAGGAAGCTCCTTCCTGTGGAGCTGCCAGGCCGGTGATCACCACATTCAGGAAACCTCCACAAGCGGTCGCTCAGAAGGTTCTATACTCTGGTTTCACTCTCAGCTTTGTGATAGCGCGAGACACTCAGCCAGAGCACCTGACTCAAAGTGGTTATTTCAGAGTGAACTTTTGAAGCTGTCCTGACTTCCCAGTAGTAAAATTAACAGTACTAATAGGGTCAGGGGGACACTATGGGGTCTTAAATAAGATGGTTTCAACCCAGCTCTACTACCTAAAAAAAATTAAGCTTTTAAAATAGATACATATAATACTCACTAATCTTAAATTACAGTTCAATGAATTGACAAATACAGCCATGTAGCCACCTCCCAGATTAAGAAATACAACCTTCCAGTATCCCAGAAACCCTCTTCATGTCCCCTCCCAATCACTATCCCTACCATTACCCAAAGGAAAATCACTGTCCTGACTCCTAACACCATATAGATTCATTTTGTGAAGCAAATTCTGATCCTCGCTTTGCCTCAGTTTCCTCCTTTGTAAAACAGCGACAGTTATCTCTCTTGCCTCGTAAGTGAGGGATAAGATGAAATGCAGACACTGGGTTAAGTATAGACTGCCTTACTGAATCCCCCATGTAAACTGATGGGGTGGGTATTACCTTCACTTCACAGAGGTTAAGCAACCCGCTCAGGGCAGGAAGGGGCAGAACTGGGGTTCATGCCGGGTGTGCCTGAAGCTTGCACTCTTAGAGGCCTAACCCTTGTCATATTGATCTGAATTCTCTGGAAGACTGAAAACTTAATACCCAGAATGCTGCCAGGAAGGAGAAGTCAAACTACCTTCAGCCAGACAGAATATAAGTTTCCCTAACGGCCTGCTGTACAGTAGGAGCTTAATGTTATCTGAATGGATCCGTACAGGCAGCCCCGATCAATGTTCTGCGCTCTCCCATTTTGATCTACACATACTTTAACTCTGCTCTGGCTGCTAAAATGACCCAAAAGGGGTAAAGAGGGGGCAGAGTAAGAATGTACACGCTTCTAATGCTAATCCTGGGACCAGATTTAAGAAGTCCTCCCACCGCTGCTTCTGCAGACTGTCCCCACCCTGCAAGCTCTGACCGGGGCTCATTCAGCCTGTGGTTCTCACATTCCTCTCCAAGCCACCTGCACGGAGCTTATGCTGTTGGCTGCAGCTCCTGAGAGTCACAGCGGTGAATGTCTACCTAGTCTAAGGCAGAGGGCCCTGTACCTGGATGACTATGGGCGAACAGCGATGCTGGGAGCAGAGTGGCGCAGCCTGGAGTCTTCGCAATTCCCATGCGGCACAACCTGGAAGAGGCTGTTAAGGACGGTAAAGCACAACACTCTCCTCTGGGAGGGAAGATGGGCAGAAATACCCTTCAAAAATTACACAGACAGATAACCAATGTCACAGAACAACGTGTGTACTAGCTGTTTGATGAGACACTAGTTTGTTCTGTAAACCTTCATCTAAAGCACAATAAAAAAAAATTATACAGACATGCGAAGCAAGACAGAGAATAACGCCCACCACCCAGATTTAACACACGTTTACATTTTTCCGTATTCAGCCTCAGATGTTTTTAAAAGGGAAAAAATGTCACAGATACAATCGAAAAGCCCTCTTTTGTCCCTTCTCAATCAATCCAATTCTCCCTTCTTCTCCACCCAAAGAAAATTGCTGTTCTAAAACTGGTATGAACTCTCCTAGGCCACATATACCTAATGCTCTCGCTACACATATCTGTCCATAACAACATTAAGTACTGTCTGTTTTTAAAACACACATCCTGTCTTTGACAACTGTTCTATCTCCACTGTCTCCTAGATTTGTGTGTTGATGTATGTAGCTCCAGTCCACCAGAGTAGTCCTTTGTATGGCTATACCACTACTGAGTGATCCAGCCCCCTGCTGGTAGGGACTCAGGTTGTTTTTGGTTTTTGCTCTGCTGTTGTGATGAGCATATCTTTCTCACCTCCCTCTCCCAGGCATGGGAGCTTCTCTAAGGCAGTGCTTATTAATTAAACCCATAGTAAGAGCTTCATTTTACAGTACAACTGAATATATACCCACAAATACTTCAAACAAGAGTTTTATATTTGCTCCTACTATGAAACTGATATTTTCCAGTCTATTTCATTAAAAAATGCTGCTCAATAAACTATTTTAATGTCCCACTGATAGGTCAGGAAAGCAGTGTGATAACACTGAGCTAGCATCCACACCTAGAATGGAGTTATTGGTTGTAGGGTACTTGCATCTTCTGTTCTTCTAGAAATGCCCCAATTCCCCTCCACAGTGCCTATACCAGCTTATACCAGCAGTGTCCCTGATGCTTCCCAGGTCCCCACACTTGTCACCGTTTCAAATGTTCACTTATCTGAATGGGTATAAGATGGTATCTCATTATTATTTTAACTTACAATTCCCTGACTACAAGTGGGTGTATCGATAATTGATGATTATAGCCATTTGGGTTTCTTTTTTTTCGAATTGCTCTTTATGTCCTCTGCCCGCTTTTCTACTGGCTTGTCTCTCTTCTTCTGATTGATCTGGTTCCTCTCCCTTTTCCTCACAGTCAAGCTTCTCGAGAGGAGCCAATGCTTCTCCCTACTCTCGTCCACTCTTGAACTCACTGAAACCCAGCTGACCCACATACAGCTCGCCAGTGAAATGTTTTCACCAAGGTCTCCAGTGGGCTTCTAGTTTCTAAATCGAATGAGAACTTTTCAGCCCTGACCTGTGGCCATTTAGCGTAGTTTTTAACCACACTTTCCCCATTTCTTGGCCTCCCCACCATCGTTCTTTCCTGGTTTTCCTTCCACCTCATCCCACCACTGAACACTGCTACCTCCGAGTTTCATCCTTGGGCAATTAGCACAATTCACTGGCCAAATCCCAAACGTCTCTCAGACTCATGCCCACCTCGCCACTCCTGCCACATTAGGTCAAGCCCTCATCACTGCCCTCTGGAACACCGGCAGTAGCCTTCCGTCGGAGGTCTCGCCGCTCACCGGTCTATGCCTCCACACGGCTACTGAAGGAAGCTTCTTAAAAAAATGACTCCACAGTTACAATCCTCCAGGAACATCCCTGAGCAATCAGTCCTACAAGGCCCTACTGCCCAGCCAGAATCACCATGGACACCAAGCCATGTCCTCTTTTGACTGGTCCCTCGTTCCCATGCAGGCACCCCTCCAGGAAGGCTGCCCCACTCCCTACCACCCCCTTGTATCCAACCGCCCTCACAGGTATCACTATGTAGATTTCCTGTTGATCTGCCTGTCTCTAGCACCTTGCACAGAGATTGTACATTCTCAACAGATGTTGGCTGAATGAATGCACACAAACCTCATTAAAAAATATAAAAACCTTAAAAGCCATTGTAGACAACTCAGAATCTGTCATGTTGCTTTGGATGGTAAGCCCCGTACAAGTTGGTAAGCAAAGTCCATACAGCGGCTCGATTCCGTCCTAAGTGTTCTTTTGCCCCTGTTTGGAAGGCGAGCGTGTGAGGACAAAGTCCTCACCCACGTGTACTTTTGGTTACTGTGACTGAAACTCAGGTTGTATTCAAACAATATAGTACTTATGGGGCCAATTCCACAGTTTTAACCCCTAACAGGCCGAGGTTAGCCAAGAGACCAGTAGGAGTGAGTATGAAGAATTCTGTATAACCTCCCACCACTCTTGGGAGGGAAAAACACAGACTGCAGGTCTGAACAAGCTGTCATTTTATAAAGGGTGACAGGTCTGTGAACTTCCACGGTAACAGGTACACAAAAGCCTGAAGATTACTTGAAATGACCAGCAGAGGGCACGCCGATTAAGCTACAATAAAACCATAATAGACCACACTTTTAAACCCAATTATGCAGATTTTTATCATCACCTAAAAGAAACATGGGAACACATTTTACTGCCTTAAGATCAGAAATGAGAGCAAGGATCTTGTTTTCTTTTTAAGAAAATCTTGGCCTCTTCTCTCCTCTGGTTAGACTATCCCAGGAACAGGTAGTTCCACTACCCACAGAGCCCCACCAAACGAAAGCCACATAAAATTCTGAATTTACAGAACACATACCATTTTGTGCTTGTGTTACGTAGGATTTAGAATCAGATCTCTAATGGCTCTAAAAACCCTTTGAAATACAACACTACGAAACAGAAAAACAGGTTCGGGTTCAGCTATCAGTTGCTGAGGGCCTATGATGTACCAGGCACTATGCTAAGTGTTCACAGGCACCATCTATTGCTAAACTTATGAAAGTGCATGAAGTAGGTGCTATTTGCAACGAGGGGTCACAGAGCTTCAAGAACCCATTTATTATGGAAATGAAACCAAGGGCAGACTCATTGACATGTGGCTTTGATGTTGGGTCACAAAATATCCCTGAAGCATATGATGGACATCAGTCATGTGCAGTATCAAAAGCCCCCGAGGCTCCCAGGGGAAGGCCCAACCACTCTGACACTGCACTACTGTGCAACTAGCGAAAGAGCCCTTGGTTGCTCTCGGAGAGGCACAGACTAGAAATTCAAGCATACTCTGAAGAAGGCTGTTCCTGGCAGGGACTCTAGGCCCAGGGCCCACACGCCCATGTCCAATGCCAAAGGAACCTCCTCTTTGATCTCTGCTCTCAGCCTTCTGTGGAAAGGTCCCCTCTGCCCCTCAGGACCACTACCCCTGCTGCTCTTGGCTCTTCCTGCTTTGCCTAAGCAGGATTTGTGGTTCCTTCCCATGGCTTTAAGGTCCTCTCTGCTTTATTCCTTTGTCTGGCATGAACACTTCATCTGTCTGGTGATCCCAGAGGCCAATGCTGCACGGCAGTGAATAGGTGGGCAGGCTCTAGAGCAGGACTACCTGGGTTCTGAGCGTGGTCTTTCACTTACACATTAAGTTCTCAGAACAGTGCCTGACACACAGACAACAACGCCGCTCCTGAGAAACGGCCATCACGGGGACCTCGACTACTACTCTCTGCTCCATGGGAATCCTCACTTCTTTCTTAAGAGGGTGCAGAGTGGCTCAGCCCTCGGCCCCTCAGATGCTTGTACCATCTCACAACCCCCGCCCCCAGCACGCCCAGGTCCACATCAGGGTGTGCCTACCCACCAAACCTCTTCGTCCACCAAAAGATACAGAATATGGGAATCCAAGTGATTCAGCGAGGCCCAGCACACACAATTCACCTGGGAAGGAAGCACACAGCAAGACAGACAACTGGTTTGACTGCCGACTCACAGAGAAAAAAAGAACAATGTTTTTTTGTAGAGTAACTTCTACGGATATGGATATGGATGTGTGACTTCCTTCTACAGGTCTTGCTTCTCTAAAATGGGCTGAACGAGCTTTCTGAGAAAAGGTGACTTCCATCATCTAGGGCCTTGAAGGGGACAGGGAAGTAGTAACCCCCAGGCCTCAGTCCTTCATCATCAGCATGGGGCCCACAGTGGATGTCTGGTATACCCTCTCAGGTAGGACTGAACTGTCTACGACAAGGGGGCAAACCGACCTCTGAAGAAGGTGGACTATATTTTACTTTGCCCAAATCCATTTTCAACCCGTATCATCTTGTGACTCACATGTCCCAACTGAACAGAAAGTCAGATGCAGCCACTACCCCACTGCAATTTAAAGGCAGCCCCCAGACAGTAAGCTCCTTATATTTATCTAGACCCCTGTGTCAGCCAGTGTCTGTCGCAGTGGCTGACTGACTGAGGCATTCTCCTGGAGCTCAGAGGAGGACCTTTATGTCCAGGCCACAATTCACTGCTGCCCACATGCCAGAACTCCGTGCCTCGGCATGGGCTCGTTTGGATCAACTCACGATAATCCTGGAGTGAAGGTCCTTACGACCAGGTAAAGCGGCACTGCTTCAAGCCTACCCGCACCTATGTAAACTCTCTCTTAGAAGACCAACAGGCCCCTGAGGCCCTTTTCTTCCACTATGGATTCTCAGGAACTAAAAATCAATTTGTCCCTTGGGGAAATGGGGCAACAAGGCTTGGCCTTTTTCACAGCTCTCTCCTCTGCCCTGAATTCTGGCAACCACTTCTTGCACTGGAGCGCCCCAGAACCCCAATGCAGAGTGGGCTGCCAGGCTAAAGAGGCAGGCGAATGTACCTTCCGGTTGGTGAAGTACAGGTTTTCATACATTCTCACAGTGAGTGATGGGATCCGCAGACGGTTGAGGTTGATGATGCTGTATTTGGAGCCGCCAACTTTGACGTCAATGACTGTGAAGAGCCGGTCCCTGTTGTTATTAGCCTTGAGTAGCAAAGCAGACATGAAGTGACCACCCTGGTTGAGGCAGGTGGGCTACCTAAGACCCTCTGACCAAGTGCCCACCTCTCCAGGCCCAAGTGCTCTGTGCATTTTCACCAGAGAGGGAGGGTGGAGATGGCCCAACTTTCCCCTACTCAACACAGCCATCTCTGGGCAAAGCTAACAGCTGTCTGGCCTAACAACTCAGCAGCAGGGACGAGAACTGCAGTGAGGGGCCTGGCCAGGAAGTCTGCAGTCTGCACTGTGACTCAGAACTGGGGTTGGAAGAGTCCAAAAGTCCACTCAGAGGAACTGTTTGGTGAATGCGGGGCAGCCACACGGTGACGTATTATGTGGCCATCATGAAAGCCATGTAGCAACGTGGGAAATGCTAGTTACAGTTGTCAAAGGATAGAAGTAGGACACTAAACTGTATATACATAACATGGGCACTATGGTTACCACCAAGGAGAAAAACACTGCTCTGTAAAAAGAAAAAAGCACAGCAGAAAAGACGTACTAGAATGGGGGCTGTTTTTTAAAAAATATGGCTAACAATTACTTCAAAGCAAAACCTCTAAATATTTGTGTTTTGCATATGTTGATAACACCACACACAATGAACTAAGTTGGGACGATGGTGAAGTGACACTGACTTAGCAAGTTTACCTGAGAAGAACAGCTATGTTTCTGGAAGAATCATTATGACTAGAATCAGATCTGAAAAATCAGATCTCTGAGTGACAAACTACCCTTCCCAACCCTCTGGCTCACAGCGGACTGCTGCAATCACCCATAACTCTGGGAGACAGGGAAGCTCCACCAAAGAGCCCTTGTGTTGAGAAGCCAGCACAGACAGCCTGTGTAAGGCAAGATGACGGAATCACCACGTGAAGTGTGAGGGCCGGGAGCACATGCTCAGAACCAGCAGCCTCAGCATCACCAGACTCCAGAACCCACACCCGCCACAGTCCCCACCTGGGCTACTGAAGAAGTCCGGGGAGGGGCTCCCGAGGCAGGCCCACCATAAGAGGACAGTCTATTGGTTCAGATCTAATTGTACCCCAAACACACAGGAGGGTAACCAGAAAATGCATTGTGAATCCTGTCCCCCACACCCCTTTTGCGGGGGGATTCTGCTGTGGGAAGTCTCCAGGGCAAGAAGACTCAGCAGTAACCTTAAGGATCAATTCTGTAGCTTTAGCCTCTGGTTCTGCCAGCAGATCACTGAGCACAGGCTCTTTGTGTTTATGTCTTCTTTCATGCTCCCTGGCTTCCCATCAGCCTCCAGGAAGAACAGGGCTTGCCTGGCAGGTCATGCTCTCACATGGCCCAATGAGTCTCTAGTCTTGCTGAGAGGTCTCGCTCCTTTTGATTACATGAGATCCTTGCTCT
The DNA here is from genome assembly GCF_030014295.1 of Loxodonta africana. NCBI lineage: Eukaryota > Metazoa > Chordata > Mammalia > Proboscidea > Elephantidae > Loxodonta > Loxodonta africana. The sequence continues at coordinate 85,336,060 of NC_087351.1, read as the reverse complement.
CTGCCAACATTTTCCTGACCTCTGAGCTCGTGAAGTTGGCTGCTGGCTTCCAACCTGGGTCTAATCAAAGGCACAGGAAGACTTTCCGGTCCGAGCAAATGGGTGATAAGCTGTGCTGGATGTGCAGGCCCAGGGACAGACACGGGCCTGCAGACCATTGCCACTTGAGCTGTTGCTACCGAAGGCACACTAGAGCTTTGGGTTTGGCCACCAAATCCTGCCCTAGTTTAGAAAGGTCAGAAGCTTCTTGGTCCTTTGTGTACCTTTCCAGTTGTGTACCCAAGGAAATAACACTCTGAAATGGTTCTTTACCAATGTGTGCCAGAACCCAGGCTGTGACGTGTAATGACAGAGCTGAAAATGGGAAGTGACAAGAGTCACAGCACAGGCTGCCCTACCAACCCTGAATCTGCCACCAGGTAGCCAGCATGGGCTTGCTAAAACCATAAAACTAAGATGGCACCACCTGTTTCCATGGCCTTCAGCTTCTACAAAGCCAGGCTTGACAAAAGCTGACACTAAGCCACAAACTGTCTCAGGGATGATCACCATGCTCCCCCCAGGCACAGGTATCCCCTTCCTACTCACCAGTATGAGATTAAACTGGTCACTTGCCAAAGCAGAGGGATCCGAGCTCTGAATGTGGACCTTTGTCTTCTGCATGCAGCTCACTCGCAGCTCATGGGCCAGACTGCAGAGGGGAGACGGGGCAGGGACAGCATGGACTCCATGCCAAAACTTCCATGAAGACTCAGTGGCTGGGAAAGGGCAGAACCCAAGACCATCTCTCCTTCTCAGCCTCTCCATATTATAACTTCCTAGCAATGGAACTGAGCAAGATCCCAAACAATCTGAATTTTGGTTTTATCACAGAGCTCTTAGGAAAATTGAAACAAAGAAATGGGTGACTCATTCATACAATCAAGGAAAGTCAGAATTAGACGGGGTTGGTTTTTAGACCATCTAGCACAACTCTCTTGAGATGAAGAGAACAAGACCTAGAGAGATTAAACACATCGTCACGGATTGAACTGTGTCCCCCCAAAATGTGTGTCAACCTGGCCAGGCCATGATTCCCAGTACTGTGTGGTTGTCCTCCATTTTGTGATCTGATGTATTTATCCTGTATGTTGTAAACCCTAATCTCTATGTTAATGAGGCAGGATTAGAGACAGTTATGATAACGAGACAGGACACAATCTACAGAATTAGGCTGTATCTTTTTTTTGGAATAGACATTTTTATTTGGTTGATGTATAATGCAAAGCTTTTTGATATATTCGCAGCACTGGGTAAACTTTAGCGTTACTTGCAGGGATAGCTTAAAATTACTGATGCTTTATATCCATACATCCATGAATAGTTTTGATTCATTGTCCTAGGGAATGGCCCAAGCACCAGTATTTTTTTTTTTTTATTGTACTTTAGATGAAGGTTTACAGAACAAACTAGTCTCTCATTAAACAGTACACACATTGTTGTGTAACATTGGTTAACAACCCCATGACATGTCAACACTCTCCCTTCTCAACCCTGGGTTCCCTATTACCAGCTTTCCTGTTTCCTCCTGCCTTCGAGTCCCTGCCCCAGGGCTGGTGCACCCCTAAAGGGCCGGTTCAATCTGTGGCTAAAGGGTGTACCTCATTACTGAGCGGAAAGGATGTCCGGGGGCCATACTCTCAGGGTCTCTCCAGTCTCTGTCAGGCCAGCAAGTCTGGTCTTCCTTTTTCAGTTAGTATTTTATTCTACGTTCTTCTCTAGCTCTGTCCGCGACTCTCTATTATGATCCCTGCCAGAGTAGTCAGTGGTGGTAGCCTGGTACCATCTAGTTTTATTGGACTCAGTCTGTTGGAATCTGTGGTAGATGTGGTCCGTTAGTCCTGTGGACTAATCTTTCCCTTGTATCTTCAGTTTTCTTCATTCTTCTTTGCCCCCGAAGGGTGAGACCAGTGGAGTATGCTAGATGGCCGCTCATGGTCTTTTAAGACCCCAGATGCCACTCACCAAAGTAGAATGTAGAACATTTTCTTTATAAACTATGTTATGCCAATTGAACTAGATGTTCCCCTAGACCATGGTCCCCATAGCCCTCAGTCCAGCAGTTCAGTCCCTCAGGGAGTCTGGATGTGTCTATGGAGCTACCATGACCTTGCCTTGCACAGGCTGTGCAGGCTTCCCCAGTATTGTGTATTGTCTTATCCTTCACCAAAGTTTCCACTTATCTATTTTCTATTAAGTGTTTTTCTATCCTTACCCCTCCCCTCCCTCATAACCATCAAAGGTTGTTTCTTTTATTATGTAAACCTTTTCATGAGTTTTTACAATAGTGGTGTCATACAACATTTGTCCTTTTATGACTGACTTATTTCACTCAGCATAATGCCCTCCACATTCCTCCATGTAGTGAAATGCTTCACAGATTCATCGTTGTTCTTCATCATCGTGTAATACTCCATGGTGTGTGTGTACCACAGTTTATCCATTCATCTGCTGACGGGCATCTAGGTTGTTTCCATCTTTCTGCCATTGTGAACAATGCTGCAGTAAATGTGGGTGTGCATACATCTATTCACGTGATGACTCTCATTTCTCTAGGATATATATATTCCTAGGAGTGGGACTGCTGGATCATATGGTATTTCTATTTCTAGCTTTCTAAGGAAGCGCCATATCATTTTCCAAAATGGCTGCATCATTTTACATTCCCACGCTGTATCTTGAGTCGATCTCTTTTTGAGATGTAAAAGAGAGAATCGAGCAGAGGAGAGGGACCTCATGCCACCAAGAACCAAGCACTGGGAGTGGAGCACATTTTTTGGACCCATGGTCCCTCTGTTGAGAAGCTCCTAGACGAGGGGAAGACTGATGACAAAGACCTTCCCCCAGAGCTGATAAGACAAAGAAAGCCTTCCCCCAGAGCTGGCACCCTGAATTCTGACTTCTAGCCTCCTAGACTGTGAGAGAATAAACTTCTGTTTGTAAAAGCCATCTAGCCATCTACTTGTGCGTTTCTGTTACAGGAGCACTAGATGACTAAGACACATATGCTAAAGGGCACTTGACTAATGAGAAGAGCCCAGGGATGTAGCTGCCCAACTCACTGCCCCTTTCCCTCTTCTACCTGACAGCTACCTCAGCAGGTTTCAGAGTGAAGAACAGACCTTTATGACTAGATCTCGAACTCTCTTCCCTTTCAAAAACCAAACCAAACCCGTCGCTGTAGAGTCAATTCTGACTCATAGTGATCATATCAGAAGAAGCGAAATATAGGAAAGCCATGCCCACCTGCCCTGGCTGGCATCCCCTGCATGGGGATGCCAAGATGAGAGAGCTGTACCCCTGTAAAACAAATAAACAAAAAACCAAACCCACTGCCATCGAGTCGATTCTGAGTCATAGCGACCCTCTAGGACAGAGCAGAACTGCCCCATAGAATTTCCAAGGAGCGCCTGGTAGATCTGAACTGCCGACCTTTTGGTTAGCAGCCATAGCTCTTAACTACTATGCCACCCGGGTTTCTGTACCCCTGTAAGCCACCTCAAACTCATGTTGCTTCACCTCCCGCATGCAAGGGGAGGGAGCAGAACACAGGGGCTAGGAGCTTAGGCACTGAAGTTGGACAGATCCTGCCCTTCTAGCTGTACCTTAGTCTCCTCTTCTGGAAACTTGCAGGAAATATCAACCTATCTCACAGGATTGTAGTTAGAATTATGTCAGACATCCCAAGTATTCAGATAAAATTTAGTACACACACATCCATTTAATGTCCCATTTTTGGTGACAACTCATTAGAATGGGGAAGAGAAAGAGGTAGAAATCTCATGGGAATGAAGTTGTAGGACGTTTTACTAAAACAAAACGATGTGTATAGGATCTTCCACTAAACCAAAACTGATCTATGAGTAACGCAGAGTAAAGACCTTGAGTAATTTAATTTCTCTTCTCCCCAGCCTCCTGCAGGAGTCTCCCTCACCGATCCCAGAGGGAGAATCACGCTCTCAGGACTGGTTTAAGCAGTAGAAGGCAGACAATGAACGGAAGCCCCTCACTTGTGATGCATCCTCTCACAGAATACATACTTGGTCTATGCTGATTGTCTCCTTGGACCATGAAACAAGAAGGGGGAGGGGAATGAAGCAAACATAACAAGGCATTGTCTTACCGGGAATAACTGACGTCATTGAGAAAACCCAGCTGTCTTTTACGTAGCAAGGAAGATGCATTAAATCCCACTCTGGCTACTTTCTAAGTAAAAAAAAAAAAAAAAAAAAATTCAATGAAGCTTTATTTATATCATGGGATAAGGGACAATGTTTTTAGTTCCACAGGATGCAATGGAGAAACAGGTGCTAAGCTGGCAGAACTAAATGCATAAAAATCTTGACAGTCTCCTTGGCAAGAGAAAAAGCCCATCACAAGCACATGAGAGTTGGGAAGCTTGCTCCACACCCCAACCCTCCCATCAATTTCTACCTGGGGAGATGACACCACCAAGCTAGTGAGTTCCAGAATGGGAAAGGATGCCCAGGTCTCTGTCATGCTTTCTAGTCAGCCTATGGCAACCCCAAGGCCAGGATTTTCCATTCTGCTACCCTATAACCATCAAAATGCCCTGGCATCTAAATCTGTCTCTTAAGATTGCCTGTGGTACTCAGAAGGGACACAAGAAATCCTCACATCCAAACCACACAGCCTGGCTTTCTACTGAGTCGTTCTGCTCCCCAAGCTTCCACTAGGACAGGACAAAATGACAGAATTACTGATCAAACTCAGCAAACCAAAAAAAAAGGGGGGGGGGTGGGAGGAGGGGATTCCTTGCCTGTGTTTATTTGCTTCACCAGGTTCCTACCAGGGAAGATCCTGAGCTGCAGTCCCTAAAGTGCACTGTACCCTAAGTGTTACAGGGCATTCTATCGGCACCTCCTTTCAGCAGTGGGTGGATACTGGCAGGAGTGCAGGGGACAGGGCGGCCCCCAGGAGTGTGGAGCCCACCTTTTTCTGCTTGTCCTCTTCCACTAGCTGCAGCCTTTTCTTCTCTGCTTCCTTTTCCTGGATGCTCTCCTTCGTGAGGGGGTTGCAGTTGTTATGCCCAGGGAGCAAGCGAAAGTAGCGTTTCTTTTCAGGGTCAAAGTAATACCCTGGTAGATCTTCAGTCAAAAGAAATAAAATTTACTTCAACTGAAAACACTGTAAGGACAACACCTAACGAGGAGCCTGGTGGCCTGTCTACAGACCACCCCCTCCCCACCAGCTGCCTGTCTTTTCTGAGGAGGAGATGGGCTGGCATTATCAGTCACTGTCCTGGATCAAGTCCAATCCTGGGGGAAACCGTCTGCCTCAGGATCACCCTTCCTGACATAACCAGCTTTAGTGTCTTAATTTGCTTCTACAATTTCTTTCAAATCAGGAATGGGTCAGTGACACATCAAGTGTACCCACGTGGAAGCAAAGAGACACTGAGACACATCTAAGCCCGAGCTGAGGAAAAAAGGTAGTGAGATGAGACGTAACCAGATGACAAGGCAGGAGCAGGTCAATCTTTCCCCACAGGCAAGGGCAGAGGAGTCCCATCCAGCAGACTGCCTTACCTAGCACGGGAGAGCTTCCAGCTGCGCTGGAAGAGGTTGACGGAGACTCGTCATCGCTGGGGCTGGAGTCATGTGGGCTTTGCGGTGTCCCCGTGTTACACCTGTGGACACACACAGCTGTGGTAAATTACAGTGAAGGGCTTGAGTTCCTTGTCACTCTCTGACTGTGAAGGTTCTGGAGTGGGCAGTTCTCCAGCTATCACCGCTGATTCTCTGATTACTTAGGTTTTCGTCTTTGCTTTGAAAGCAGTTCACCTACTGCAAATACACCAAAGTTAGGGCAAGGTTTTAACTTCTTGTTCTTTGCCTTTTCTTTCTTTTTTTTTAGGAGAACGCGTAGCATAGTAATTTCCTTTTTATTGCTACAGATTTTAGCACTGTGTAAGGTCTTTGGGAATTTTCCAGATGAATAGGAGAACAGACATCCTTGTCAAGATGAATTTTACCAGCAGGGTTCACTTGTCAGCTCAAAAGCAGTTACAAGGCCAGGTGAATTTCATTCATCATTGGACTCAGTAGCACAAATGGTTTAAAAGTCATGTGGCTACTCTGCCTTACAGATGGAGAAACTGGGGTTCAGAGAATGGAGGCAATTTGCTCAATAAAACTGGGATGGAGCCATGGTTAGGATACTCAATTTGCCAAGTCAAGCAGCTACTGTGGCAATTATAGGCGGGAGGATATGGTGAGAAAATCCACTGTAAAATCAAGAAACACACACACACCAAAAGGAATACAAACTGCAAATCTAGAAGGGAGGAACGAAAGACCTTCCTCTTTCTTCTATAAATAATAAGGTGATGCGTTGTTTCAGGGAGAAATATTTCCTCCCTGTTTTTATGGCCCAGACCTTCCTGAGCCAGCTGTGCTGTGATCAGCAGGACGAACCCCATGTCATGACAGAGGTCTACATTGCTAGGCCCAAGACTGCTGCTCCATTCTTTCCACAGGAAGCCCAGAAGGTGGCTGTCCAGCAGGTTTCCAGGAGACTCTGCCAAAGCCGAGCTAGACTCTCCTCCTGAGCTCTCATTTTGCTACGTCTGGTGGGAAGGCCTGGGGCCCAAAAAATATCCATGGTTCTCATTACAAAACACACAAACACTGAACACGGTCCTGGTCTCTTTTTACAATATGGAACAAGTCTGTATATCGGGCTCAGCTTAATAGATTTTATTCTGCCCCTAATCAGACCTACTGTGTACTGAGGTCCTACTCATCAGCAGGCTGTCTGTTAAGGGCTTTATATACATTATTGCTGATTCACAGGAGAAATACAGCCCCATTTTGTACAAGAAAAAATAGTGATTCAGAGTGATTTAGCAACCTGGCAAATTTCACATAAGAAAAGGCAGGGTGTCAAGCCTAGACCTAATTCCAAAGTCCTTGTTCTTTCCATAACATTTTGATGCTTTTTAGTTACTGTTGGGGTTAATCTGTCCTAAGAGAAGCATCTTGTTATCTGACATCTTCCCTGATTCTATAACCAGAAACTTGTCTGCTAAAAAAGGAGGCCTGGAGTGGAAAAGATTTTTGAATCTGGCACATGTCTGCTTTGGTGAGGGGGGAGCTTGTGAAACAGAGCTGTGCAAAGCCTTCTATGGCTAGGAGTCACATTAGCAGCCGTGACTGTAATGAGGCATCTTCTCTCGGGGGGCAGGGGGATAGGGTGGACAGGGGTGTATCTTGTTCTGAGAATATACTGTTTGTATTTTCTTCATGCAAAAAATGAGTGGAAAATGCTAACTGTTCCAAAAAATCCCCCACAGCCAAATGATCAACATCAAATTCAGGATTTTGGTTCCTTCTGGGATGTGACCGTTAAGGGGAATACTGGGGGAATTCCCCTAAGTAATAGATAAGGTTGTCTTTCTTAAGCTGGATGGTGGGTACGTACTCATTGCATTATTCTAACATATTTTTAAATGTATGTTAGATATTATAATATGTACACACACACACACGCACGGTGTATGCTTGTTCATTTTCTGTAGTCTTTTCCAGGACTTAGGCTGAATTAATGGATGTAAGTTCCCAGAAAACTATTTTCTTTGGCTGAATAAAAGTGAGGAAAAAGTCCACCGAACGGACAAACAGCTCTCCAGCTGGATCAGAGCGTCTGCTTTTACCTTACGGCTAATGCTTTGGTCAGAAGTCACAGCCAGTCTGAAAGGAAAGAAAAGTGTGGCCAACCCTCTTCTCTACTCAAAGTGTGGTCCGATGATCAGCAGCAACAACACTACCTGGGAGCCTGTTAAAACACAGTTTCCTTGGGCCCCACCTCAGACCCACTGAATCAGAACCTGTCCTTTGGTGAGATACCCAGTGATTCACACGCACATTAACGTGTGAGAAGCACCATGCTGGACAGTCCTAGAATGTCAAGGGCAAAAGCTGGCTCCCCCAGAGCACTTGCCTCTCACTGGAGCCACGCTGTCTGAACCAATGGCTCTGCTGGTGACCCCTCCGCCCATATCTTCTCTTACTCTGCCGACTGCCTTTATACATTCCTGCTCTGCAAAGAGAAAAAAAAATTACATATGTACATAAACACACATATATGTGCACGTGCATGCTTATGTCTGTTTGCTTCTTGATTGCTCCTTCATGCACAGAACCAGGCAAGAGGGTGGCCTAAACTGGGTTTTCATCAAAGCTGGCAAACCAAGCCTTACCTGGAAAGGACCGTCTGCAGATAACGGAGCTACCAGTAAAACCCAACACTTTGGTAGCAACCTCTTTGGCTGCAATTTCTCTTACCTCACAGGTGACACCTGGACTGACAACTTGCTAACTGTCCATTCCCTGGGCAACCTGTCTGAGATGTTGACAGACTCTCACAGTTACTTTAAAACAGCAGTTGGAGCCTGCCATGAATTCTCTTATTCTTCCTCTTCCCTACCAGATAATACCAGAATACAGATTTGTTTTCAAACCACATAAATCCTTACTTGCATGAATAGTTGATGGTTGATGCTTTCTCTTCACACCATTTTAGCACTGACGTTAACAGGAAAAATTAAGAATGTAATTAAATCATGAGTTTGACTTTTTGACATGCTTTATGAAGAATCAGATAAGGAGTGAGTACAAGAATGCTTTGCTGAAGTACACTACCTGTTGAAGGAAAGGATGCTCACATGCATTTTTTGAAATAAGGAATGGGATAAAAATACTTCTTAATGACACTGCTATTCCCTTAACAATTTCAAGCGGTTTCTTCAAAAGCTTTGTTTTGTATAGCTTGGATCTATCACTGACTATCAAAATAGTCAAGTTTTAACATTGAGAATCACATTTGGCTTTTAGATTGAACTGTAGTACAGGGACCAGTTGCTGAGAGTTCAATGCTTTCCCAGCACTTGGTGTGTTTTCTCTACTCACTGAGAAACAGATGCCAATCTATCAAACATATTTTAAAACTATACTCAAATGCCATAACAAAATTTGAAAAATAATTTCTAGTACTCCAATACAACCAAAAAATGGAATGCCTGTTAAAGAGCACCAAAGCCTTTTCAGTGACAAGTCACTCTATATTCTGCACATTCTACTGCTTGTTTGTGTTGTTACTTAGGTGCCATCTAGTCAGTTCATAGAGACCCTATGTACAACAGAATGAAATACTGCCTGGTCCTGCACCATCCTCACAGTCGTTGCTATGTTTCAGCCCACTGCTGCATCCACTGTGTCAATCCATCTCGTTGAGGGTCTTCTTCTTTTTCACTGACCCTCTACCAAGCATGTTTTTCTCCTGGGACCTGTCCCTCCTGATCACATGGCCAAATTACGCGAGATGAAGTCTTGCCATTCTTGCTTCAAAGGAGCATTCTGGCTGTACTTCTTCTAAGACAGGTTTGTTCATTCTTCTGGCAGTCCATGCTATATCAATATTCTTCGCCAACAACATAATTCAAAGGCATCAATTCTTCTTTGGTCTTTCTTAGTCATCCTCTAGCTCTCACATACGTATATTGTTGTTAGATGCCATCGAGTTGGTTCTGACTCACAGCTGCCCTACGCACTACAGAACGAAACACTGCCTGAGCCTGCGCCATCCTTACAATCGTTGTTATGCTTGAGCCCATTGCTGTAGCCACTGTGTCAATCCATCTTGAGGGTCTTTCTCTTTTCTGCTGACCCTGTACTTTACCAAGCATGATGTCCTCCAGAGACTGATCCCTCCTGAAAAACATGTCCAAAGTATGTAAGACGCAGTCTCACCATCGTTGCTTCCAAAGAGCATTCCAGTTGAACTTCTTCCAAGACAGATTTATTCGTTCTTTTGGCAGTCCATGGTATATTTAATATTCTTCGCCAACACAATTCAAAGGCATCAATTTCTTCCTTCCGTCTCCCTTATTCAGTGTCCAGCTTTCACATGTATATGATGCAACAGAAAATACCATGGCTTGGGTCAGCCACACCTTAGTCTTCACGGTGACATCTTTGCTTTTCAACACTTTGAAAAGGTGCTTTGCAGCAGATTTACCCCATGCAATGCGTCTTTTGATTTCTTGACTGCTGCTTTCATGGGTGTTGATTGTGGGTCCACGGATAATGAAAGCCTGACAACTACAATCTTTTTCTCCATTTATCATGATATTGCTCCAGTTGTGAGGATTTTCTTTTCTTTATGTTGAGGTGTAATCTGTACTGAAGGCTGTGGCCTTTGATCTTATCAGTAAGTGCTTCAAGTCATCTTCACTTTCAGCAAGCAAGGTTGTGTCATCTGCATACATATGAGGCAACTGAAAATACCAAGGCTTGGGTCAGGCGCACCTTAGCCCTTCAAGTGACATCTTTGCATTTCAACACCTTTTGCAGATACGCTCAATTTTGAGTTAGGGTCAATTCAATACAAAGAATTAAGAGAAATTTTGTGGGTGTAGTAGTCACATATGTAGCTACTACATACAAAAACTACAAATATTACCATTCCTCTCATTAAAACGGAACAATACACTTCTTAAGTGAGGTAATTTTTCTAATTACTTTAAAATGTTGATCTGTGTATGCTGCAAATACGCATTAAGTGGTCTGCAGATGACACACTTTGACAAACTGTACCCTGAATCTATTAAAAAAAAACAGCAATCTGTACAGCCTCTAAAACATACTGAGAAACCCCATCCGCTCATCTTACCTATCTCTGCTCATTTCTTCCAATCGTTTTTTCCCATTAAATCCATTTTCATCTCCATCAAGATCTTCAAATCCTTTGACCCTTCCCTTTTCTTCAGGTTCATTAACAACTCTGGACTTCTTTTCTTTCCTAAAGTCTGCGCCCCAGGGCCAAACACAGGACGAAAACTGTGGGGAAGCTTCCCCCTCCCCAGCTTGCTTCTGGAATATCTTTCTCTTAATCCTCCTCTTGCCTGTCAGATTAATCGTTTTCTGGCTTCTCGTGGGTCACCCACTCTATGTTTTCCACACTGTTCTGTCCTTGTGCCCACATGTGGACTCTCTCTTTAATGTTAAAATATTTTTTACTACACCCAGCTTTATTCTGCATTGTTAAGACAGGAACTTCTCATTTATTCTCCACAAAAGCTTTGTGCATATTAAACAGAAAAGTTATCAGCACAGTGGTGATACACAGATTGACAATACGTGGTTCTAAAGTCAAACACGTCATGAGAATTCAAATTCAAAATTGGAAACAATTTTATCTGCCGACAGCATGAAATCCGGCACATATTCCTTTTTAGATTACGTTTCTCAACTAAGGGCAGTTTTGCTCCCCCTCCCCCCAGGGGACATTTGTTAATGTTTAGAGACATTTTTAGTTGTCACAACTTTTGGGGATCAGGGGACTGAGGGACGCTACTGGCATCTAGTGGGTAGAGGTCAGGGATCCTGCAAACCATTGTACAATACAGGACAGAGAACAGCCTCATAGGGTTTCCAAAGGAGCAACTGGTGAATTTGAACTGCCAACCCTTTGGTTAGCAGCCAGTCTCTTCACCACTAGGCTGCCCAGGCTATACCAGACCAGTAGGTCTGATCTTATTTATGAGTTTGAATTTTTTTCTACATCTCTGTCCCTCGCCTACTATTGTGGCCTCAAAGGTACCAAGGATTGTGAAGATGGCGCAGGACTGGACAGTGTTTCGTTCTGCTGTACACAGGGTCACTACTGACTCGGAACTGACTGGAGGGCACCTAACAACAAGTCAACCGAGGGGACAAGGATTCCCGGACTCTGCAAGCACTTATGTGGAATACTGGCTTTCCTTGATAACACAGAACTCAGTGTGGAGATTAAAGGCCCAAGGTCTGGACTCAGGAGGCTTTGGTTCATGGCAGAGCCCCACCACTTCCTAGTTGGTGAGCTACCTTGCGCGAGTTACAGCCTCGCTACCCCTCTTTCTGCACCTGACAAAGATACTACTGCCTATACCTCATAGTGCTGCTGTCTGGAAAACTTAGTGCCTGTAGTCAGCGCAGTGCCCAGCATTTAGTAAGTGGGCAATACGAATTAAGCTGTTATCCTGACCAGTCCGAAAAAGTCTTATCACGATCTGAACTTTAACCTGGGAGAAACCGCCCCCAAGGGTACCTAACACCAAGCGGTCGGTGGGGCCTCCGGGATAAGAGTTTAGAAAAACGACCCTTCTGCTTCCCCTTCCCGGTGTTCACAGCTGCAGATCCGACCCGACAAGGCAACGCGCGCTCCACGCCCACGAATTTCGCACCCCGGGCAGAAGCCCAGCCCGTCCGGTCGGTCCCTACCTCCGCCACGGGCAGGTCGGCGTTCCACGTGCTCGGCTCCTCCCCGCCCCTTTCCCTGGCCTCCCTCTACGCCCTCAGCCACCCGAGACCTGACGCGAGCAGCAGCCGCTCCCGGCCTGACGCCAACGCGCACCTCAGGCAGCACCGACCCACCGGCTTAGAAGGTCTCTTCCGACTGCCCCTAGGTCCCGGCCGGGCACGGGTAAAAGCCAGGCTAGGCGGGACCCGGAACCACCAAGCTGCAGTGTCCGCCAGTTGGGCGTATCCGTTCTTATATTGTAGCAGCCGATAGGGCCACGGCGAACGCCGCTTCCTTCTCATTGGGTGTGACTTCTGGCTGTCGACGTTAATAGGGTCGATCTAACGGGAGGCGGGGCGTGGGGTTCGGGTCCGCCCAAGCCTAAGCGTGAAAGCCACGTGTCTGCAGGCCGGTCTGAGCCGGGCGCGGCTGGGGGCGTGGCCGAGGCGTGGCCGAGCGGGGGCCGGGGTCCGCTGTGTGAGCTGCGGGGCTCCGAGGCGGCTGGCTCTGAAGTAAAGGGTCTTCCTCCGAAGCTCGTTTACTTCTCTGCCTGCAGCCGACGGACGACCCGGCCCCCGAAGCCCTCTCGCCTCTTGGGGCCTCTGGCTTCAAGTCTGAGGCTTGGAGAGAGAGAGGGGAATATTGTGTTGGGGGAAGGGCAAAGGAGGTTTTGAGATGAAGGAGAGCAAAAGGAAGAGGGTGCCGTCTTTGGCAGTGACTTTAGGTGTCTGAGGCAGCTGACATGAAGCCTGCGTGACTCCGACGTGCCGAGGAGCGTGCCCCAAACTGGCAGTCAGGAGACCGGGGTTCTCCCTCTAGTTCATTTCTTACTTGCTGTGTGAGTCTCTTCCCTTCTCTGGGTCTCAGTTTCCTCAGTTGAATCAGGGAAGTTGATCTAACGTTCTGTCGTTCTCACCAGCGCTGAATTCAGTACAAAGTGGAAACAACCCAAATGTCCACCAACAGATGAATGGATTAACAAAATGCGGTATAGCCATACATCAAACCCGAACCCAGTGCTGTCGAGTCCATTCGGACTCATAGAGACCCTATAGGACAGAGTAGAACTGCCCCATAGGGTTTCCAAGAAGCGCCTGGCGGATTCGAACTGCCAACCCTTTGGTTCGCAGCCGTAGCTCTGAACCACTAGGCCACCAGGGTTTCCGTAGCCATACAAAGGAATATTATTCAACCGTATAAAGAAATGAAGTTCTGATACATGCTGCAACGTCAGTGAACATTAAAAACCTTGTAATAGAAAGAGGCCAAACAAAAGACCACATTATATGAGTCCTTTCATATGAAACGTCCAGAATAGGCAAAGCTATAGAGACAGAAAGTAAGTTGTGGGTCCCCGGGTCTGGGGTTATGGGGTGAGGGATAAGGGGGTGATACTTAAAGGGTATGGGTTTCTTTTTAAGATGATAAAAATGTTCTAAAATTGACTGGTGATGGTTTCATGTTGTAAAGAAAGTGACACCTCCCCCCCCTTCTTGTTTAAACATAACCTTTCACAGAAACTTAAAAACTTGTCGTGATAAAGACAGTTTTGGGCAAAGCTGAAATAGATAAGCCACAACTAGCCTATAGAATGCAAAGTTAATAAATCAGTCCAAGCTGCCTCCTCCTGATTCAGGGAATGGCAACCAATCATTTTAAATTTCTCTTTTAGGAAACAGTTTGTACTGTGTGATCGAAATTGTAATGTGACAAGCTCACCTCTTTGGAGGGGTGCTTTCTGTTGTCAGTTTTTTCTGCAGTTGAAACTTTTTAACTCTAGGTGACTTATTGGTTGGATTTTTTCATTCAACATGCATATCTGTGAATATACTAAAATCTATTGAATTTGTAATTCGATTTGAATTTGTGAATGTGTTGTGATAGAAAGTGACTGGGGTCCTGTGTTGGGCTGGGCATACATTATCTCCCCCCAACCCCTTGCACTTTCTGCCCGTTTTTGCCGTGCTCTTCCAAATCCACGGAATGTACCTGGGCTTCCCTGCCATCTGACTTCTGAACGAGTTCAACCAATGAGAGGCATCAGCAGGAGATAGGTGGGTGAGAGAAACAAATCAGAATATTGCTTCCTCCCTCCCTGCCCTGGGGTATGTTTTCAGGCAGTGGTTCCTCCTCAGAGTCCAGCTCCCAGCAGGCTTCAGGAATTTCATTTTCTCTCTCTCCCCTCCCTTCAAGCCTTCAGATGGTAGTAGCTTTCTACAGTTGCCAGCCCCTGGGTGCCCCAACAGGTTTTTGTTTGCTTGTTTTTCCTTTACCTTGACCAGCCATTATCCAGTTACCGTCCAGTGGATTCAGACTCATGGTGACCCCATGTATGTCAGAGTAGAACTGTGCTCCATAGGGTTTTCAATGACTAGTTTTTCTGAAGTAGATCCCTAGGCCTTTCTTCTAAGGCACCTCTGGGTGGACTTGAACCACCAACCTTTCAGTTAGCAGCCACATGTACCATCTGTTTGTACCACCTAGGGACCTCTTTACCCTGCTAAACTTCTATTAATAGTTCCTTCATTGAAGTTTCTTGAACCATCCCAGTTGGATTCTATTTAAGGAAAGAACTTTTTGAAGAAATTACTTTTTTGGGTTGTTTGTTTAAGCAATTATTGTGACCATTTTTTTTTCCAGATCAGTAAATATTCTTATATACTTTTCTGGAAACCCTGGTGAGAGTAGTGGTTAAGCGCTTCAGCTGCTAACCAAAAGGTCAGCAGTTTGAATCCACCAGGCGCTGCTTGGGGATTGTATGGGGCAGTTGTGCTCTGTCCTGTAGGGTCACTATGAGTCGGAATCAACTCCACAGGAATGGGTTTGGGTTTTTTTGTTTTGTTTTGTTTATATACTTTTCTAGAAAAAGCTCAGTCTGATTAGTTCAAAAAAAGAAAACAATAGCCAGACTTGTCCTTCCATAACTGAGTGCTGAATGGATTCTGTTTTTTTGTCCTGCCCCTACCCTGATGCCTAAGTGTCCTGGGCTGTGCATTAAAATGGGTGGTATGCACACCTTGTGACTCTACATCCCCAGGCATCTAGAGTAGCCAAGTAATGCTGTTTTTCTGGCTTCTTTTATGTTTCAGAACTGCATTTCCTTTATCAGGCTTCACCCTCAGCCATGCATTTCTCCACGCACTACCCTCAGGAGGGGTCTCAGCCACAGGGAGTCAGTGGGGCCCTTTCTTGCACACACAGGCCACTGTGGAGCCTATTTTTCCACCTTCTTTATTACCTTCTCCCCTTGGTGCCCAGAATTGGGCTTCTGTTTGGAGAATTCTTCCCGTAATTTTTTAAACTCCCCCCACCCCTGTTCAGCATTTGTAAGTGTGGGTTCTTCCAAGGATGGTTTAGAGAAGAGAAAGAGGAGGGGCCGCAGAAAGGACACCTGCGATGGCTTCCAAGAGCACCACTCATTTTTTCCGCGAGATAGAACACTAGAAGGATGAGTATTGTTTTCTGTGGCTGACTTTATCAGTGTCAACGGCTTTATAAGCATGAAAAGCTATAGGCTAAGAGAAGGGGGGACAAAAAGTCTGCAAAAACAGGGTGATATCAGGGCAGGAAAAAAATCGAGGCATGTAACTGTTCCAGGTGTTACTGCCTCCCTGGTTTCTTCTGCACTGGAACCTCTGTTTAAACACTGACAGGAGGAGGATTGCCTTTAGGGGATGTGAGAAGGGGTGTGGGGAAGCGTTCATCTTCAGCCTAGTGTTGGGAAACTGCAGAAGGACTTAAAGCGGAGCTGAAATTAGGAACTATGTGTGTATGTGCCTGGGAGGCTTTTTAAAAATCTGATGGGAATGTAGTTCCTGGTCACAGAAGAAGCCATGAGGGCCTGGAATGTAATCTTTTGGTTGTTTTTTCTGGGATCACAGATTTACAAAGTCAGGTAAACCAAGAAGGCTAAAGTAAGGAACCTCTTTAGCTCTAACTCGTGTCCCTTCCCCTCCATTTCTCAGATGAACCAACACTGATTATAAAATTAATTTCTTCCTTGTTCTGTCCCAAATTTGTCTCCTCTCTTATGCATTAAGAGGTAATTTGAGGCACCGTGCTCCCAGCTTTCCAGATTAGAAAAGTATTAAACTACGGAGAAAATGAGACAATGTATTTGAAAATGTTTTGTACATTGGAAGGAAGACACTTCATAAATGTTGCTTAGTGCTTGCTGTTCATGATCACTTGAAATACATCCTAGACGTTAAGGCTGCGTACTGTGGAGCCTGTCCTGTGTTCGAATCCAGTTGCATCACAATTTAGAGATGGTGTGTTGGGCATGGTGCTTGGCCTTTCTGAGCCTCATTTTCCCCATCTGAAAAATGAGGATAATAAGCATATCAGTGTGCTGATTAAATGTACTTGGAACACATAAAGCACTTAGAACAGTGCCTCACCCATGGCGACTACTCAATAAATCAGTGAAACTAAGCCAAAATATTGCATTGCAACCTTCTTCCACAGATACAGTGGAAATGCCAGCAGTTTAGCAGCACCACCTTGAGAAAGACCTGGAAAGGTCAAGGAGAATTGCAGAGGGAGGTTTGCCAGGCATTTGTTTTTCCATCCTGAGGCATGGGTGTGATTTCCCTACCTCTCCCCTGAGGCTGCAGCTCCTTCAAAGGAGACCAAGAATCAATGGAGTCTTCAGCAAAATAAGATTCTCTTTCTATACTTGGCTTCTTTTCACATCACTCTGGCCAGTGTCTAATGATGAAATTGGCTCATTTTCTAGAACCAAATAGACATTTGTTCCCTGTAGCCCATGGTGCTAGTGCCATTATTAATGAGCTGCACCGATGCCCATTGCTGTAGGAATCATTAGGGAAAGCCTGATAGACTTCTGTTTACTGCCAAGGGAGGTGTCAGAGGCAGAGAAAGCACAGCTGGGGCCTCCAGCCCCCAGCAGATCGTGCAGTTCAGGCAGCCAGAACAATCATTCTTACACTTGCGAAGTGAGGACATAAATTCTAAGAGGAATAAAAATGGGTAAGATA
The DNA here is from genome assembly GCF_030014295.1 of Loxodonta africana. NCBI lineage: Eukaryota > Metazoa > Chordata > Mammalia > Proboscidea > Elephantidae > Loxodonta > Loxodonta africana. The sequence continues at coordinate 85,318,721 of NC_087351.1, read as the reverse complement.
AAACATTCAAGGGTAAGATTTCAGAATCATTTTTTAGGTTTCTGAACTGTTGAATAAGTTAAGGTAACACAGCAGTGCAATTTGAAGCAAACTCCCTCAGGGGGCAGCAATTTGAGCAATGCCCGGTTAAGACAGGGAACAGAGGATCCCCAAATCTGCAAACAAAGTAACAAGAAATGGGTCAGGGTGCAGAAACAAAGCCATTCCCCAGAACAATGGGGCAGGGTATCAGAAAATAGCCCACAAACTTCTTTAAAGTTGTCTTTCAGATGCAGCTGGAGAAAACCAGCCCCAGGGACATGTGCAGAACGTCCACCTGTGACCCTTCTGTGACCTTCCACCAGAGGCAGTGAGGGACTGCAGCAGCAGCTGGGAGACTGCGCAGGTGCGGCACCTCATAATAAGTCCTGCTACGAATCCCAGAGACCTCTGGGACAGGAGCCATCTTGGAAAGCTGCTGCGCACACACTGTAGTTAACATAACCCTGCCTATGTCTGTGAATAAACAGGAACCTTTCCCCACCCCCAGCCCAAGAACTTTTAAAAACCCACGCGGGTCTTTTGTTCTGTGAGATGGGGGTAAGCGTTGCTCTATGTTCCCCTCTTCTCCACTTGCAAGCCTTTTCAGTAAAGCTTTGCTCATGTGGAAGACTCTAGATGTCTTACCTGCTCATTCTTGACCAGTGAGAGGCGAAAACCTTATTCTGGTAACACGATCACTGAGCAAATTCTGAGCAAGGTGGCTTCCTTGGCTGGGACTGCACCTAACATGGAAGCCTGTACTCTGATGCTCAGTCAATATGCATCTTAGGTGCTGCCAAATGAACAATCAGAGAGATAATCAGAATGAACAGGGTCCATCACAGTGCAATATGCACAGCATATATGTTGTGGCAAAATCCACCAGCCCCCTACCTACAAGACTGAATCAGCTTCTCCAAACACACGGAGATTATGCACAGCACAGGCCAGTTTTTTGGCAGAGAATACTGAATTTAGGTAGAACCTGAGTTTGCTGTAGAAAGAGGCGCTTCTCAGTGCTTAAGTTCTGGCTGGACCATCACAAAGCATTTGTAGTGCTGGTTTTAGATAAAGATGGTTTTGACTAGATGAACTCAGCTTTGCAGATAGATCAATGTCCTAGTCACAGCTCCTTGCGCAAAGCAACAGAAACCCATTGGAGCTAGCACAAGCCAAAGTAGAATTTACAGGAAGATTCTGGAGTATGTCATGGTGAGGAGAAGGCACTGGAATTAAAAACTAGCATGTTAGGAACCCAGGTTATTTTCTTTCTGCCTCTTTACAAGGAGTAAAATAAGATGCTGTTGTTGTTAGTTAAGGTTGAGAGATTGATCTTTCCTGATGATGTGCCCAAAGTAAGTGAGTTGAAGTCTTGACATCCTTGCTTCTAAAGAACATTCTGGTTCAAACTATGGTGTTGGTGAAGAATATTGACTATACTATGGACTGCCAAAAGAACGAAAAAATCGGTCTTAGCAGAAATGCAACGAGGATGGTCCTTAGAAAATAAGATATAAAAGGTCTAATAATGTCTTAGAAATTAATAGATATAACTTAAAAAAAAAAACAAAAAACTAAGGAAAAGAGGCCTTTGCCAGAAAGTGGAACCCAGAGTTAAGAAAAATGAGGAAAGATTAAGATCCCCTTGGCAGAAATTGGTATCAACAGGTTATAACAGGAAGCATCCAGCTTTCCCCATTGTAATGACAGGACAGACCAACCTGAGCAAGGTACCAGGCAGGAACCTGGGTGAAGCCAAGAAAGGGAAAAGAAGAAAGAGAGGTTTTAATATTGTATAAATACTGAACCCAGGTCTTTGTGCTCGAGAACTTTTATTTCTGCAGGTCTGTCCTGACTCAGGTCAAGGTGATTGGGCATTTGCGTATCCTTGCAGCTTTACCTGTTCTTCTAGTTGGCATTGCTACCTAGATAAAACTGGCCCAGAAGAGGTGAAGAATATCCTGTACAAGTGAAGAGGAGATTTAGTCCAAAAGTCATTAGGTGGGGCTAGGCAAGCTAGGTATCTACGTTGGGGGGAGGGGGAGGCCGTAGAAATGACCTGGCACGTGAGTCAGAGCCCGAGTGGGGTGAGGAGAGCACTTGAACAAGGGAAGGGGTGGGGGTGCAAGCTGTCGCAGCGGCATTCCAGCATGAAGTGTCAAAGCCTGAGTAGGGTGAGGAAAGCACACACTTGGGGTGAGGGATGTTAGTGGTGCAGGGGCAGCCCAGTGTGGGGTACTGAAGCTGAGTGGGGTTAGGAGGATATGCACACAGCTGTTGGAGGAGGGAAGGTATAGGATGAGGGCAGTGGCAGGAGACTGGTTATGTATGGGGAAAGGGGAACAGACTGATCAATGAGTAAACGTATTGAGAATAATGGGAGGCAAGGTTCTCACTATTGGAGAAAAACAACAACAAAAAAACAAACCCGTTGCCATTGAATCAATTCTGACTTATAGCGACCCTGTCGGACAGAGTAGCGCTAGCGCTATGAGCGGGCCAAATGTGGGCCTTGCCCGGCGTGCAAGGAAAGCCGGTGATCAAGATACTGGCCTTTGGGGAATCGAAAGCAACTTTTACTGTGAGCCGGCAAGCAAAGAGTCAGGAGGTTTTCTCAGATCAGGCTCCCCGCTCCAGGGGTGTGCTACACATTTATGGGGCAGCTGAATAAAGAAGTTATACATATTCATTAAAATTTCTGGGGAATCATATGCATAATTAACAGCAGGGCACGGGAAGGTCTCTGGGCTGGATGCTGGTGTCGGACCTCTTGCATCTGAATGTTTTGCCTTAGTTTTGCACTGCAGCGCTTTGGTTCCTTCCAGTCTTTTAATGGCACTTTTTTTTTTATTCCAGATAGGTCATCTTAAGAACCTGAGAAGCTTCCCTGCGCATGCGTGCAGGCCGTAGCTGATCTTAACTGGTTTGAGCCACCAGTCTCTAACACCCAGGTGGAAATTTTCCAGGAAGGTTGGAAGCTGGAAAACAACTCAAAAATATCTTTAGTGGGTGTGGTAGAGTTTCCTGTTTGTCACCATCCCAGAACTGCCCCATCAGCTTTCCAAGGAGTGGCTGGTGGATTCGAACTGCCAAACTTTTCGTTGGCAGCTGAGCCCTTAACCACTGCACTACCAGGGCTCTCACTGTTGGAGTGAAAGATATAAATATGGAAAGATATAAAACTAGATTGGAATTGAGGGACTAAAGTAAAATCATGGTTATATCACGTTAATCAAGTGATCTAAGTGTTCTAGGGTAAAAATACCACAAAGTTTAATAAAGTAAAAAGAAAAGTTTTATTCGGCGTATATTGAAAGAGGCAAAAGTTGGAAACGGACAAGCATGCTGCCAGAGCCGTGTCTGCCTGAATCCAAGGAAATTACAGAATAGACAAAAATGGAAAAATGGACAAGCACGCTGCTAGAGCCATGTCTGTGCAAGTCCAAGGAATATTACAAAATAAGCAAAAGTGGGAAAATAGACAAGCATGCTGCCACAGCCATGTCCGAACAATGTTACAGGATGACCAGTATGTACTAACATTACAAAATGGGCAAATTCACTGAAAGCTTCACCTTTTTCACAGACTGGCTAGAAAGTGTTAAGTCACTGTGATTCTACATTTCGAATTGTCTTTCTTAATAATCATTGGTACATGTTTCTGTAAGAACAATCAAGAGGGTCTTCATTGGTCTAACAAATTTTACTATTCACTAAATGCTAACAGAGAAAGATAAGAGTAGAAAGTATGTGGGTCTTTTGTGCTGTTTATGGTTTATTTATGTGAAAAATTCTCTAAAAGATGTTTTCCAAGATTGTCCTAGCTATTGTCCGTATACCTCAGGGTGTAGTTGATGTGTCCTTGTGGGTCCTTGTGAGTCCGGCTCCAGCTGGTTCACATTCTAGGACAAGCAATAATGGCTCCAATATTATTTCCTAAATCGAAAGTTAATATCACCAGTAATAACACAAATGTAGATCATGTATCATGTGAGAGGATACAATGAGAAGAACACAGCATTACTTCTGTAGCATTCCTGCCAAAAACACAAAACGTGAAGCTAAAACCATGAGGAAACATCAGATAAACTCATAAGGAAGAAAATTCACAAAGTAACTGTCTTGTAATCTTCAAAAGTTTCAAGGTCATGGAAGACAAGGAGAGTCTGAGAAACTGTTCCAGACTGAAGGAGACAAAAGAGACTTGTCGATTTAATGCAAAATGTGATGTGAATTGAACCTTTTGCTCTCCAGAGGATATTATCGGAACAATTGCTGAAACTTGAATGGGTCTCTGAATTAGATGGTAATAATATTATTGGAACCCTGGTGGCACGGTGATTAGGAACTCAGCTGCTAACCAAAAGGTCTGCAGTTCAAATCCACCAGCTGCTCCTTGGAAACCCTATGGAGCAGTTCTACTCTGTCCTGTAATGTCACTATGAGTCAGAATCGACCTGATTGCAACAGGTCTTTTTTTTTTAATAACATTATTGCCATCTAATAATTGATGTTAATTTCCTAATTCTGAAGGTTGTATGGTAGTTCTGTAGGAGTGTCTCTGTAGGAATTATACACTAAATTGTGTAGGTGTGGTGGTGTCAGAGAGTAAACTGGAGTTTCTGTTAAAATTAAAGCAAAGAGTTTTATTGAAGGAACAGAGCAATCCAGACAGGGCAGCACTTCGTGAGGATTCACAAAAGTACTCTGACAAAAGGAATTCTTCAGTTTAAGGACAGAAAATTCAGGAACTTACAAGGAAAAAAATTCTGATTGGTTGACATTTACGAAATCATACTTTAACAAACACCAGACAATTATGAGATCCCAAGCATCGTTTTGTTAACCTTAAAGTTTGAGTCAGTTAACATCTTGCTAATCTATGGATATTTTGGGGGCCAGCCTGAGTGAATAGTTTTCCTGAGAGCATGCTGTGAGAGGAAGGGAGGGGAGGGGAGCCCGAAGGCTTCCTGAGGTATTCTGGCTAGCTGACTTTAGAATCAGCTCAAAAAGCGCAGTAAACAGCAGAAATGGAGTCTGGCCTACATCTTTGGCAGGAAGCCTTCATTATGCCAACCACCTAGATTTTGGGGGCTCCTTCTTATTTCCAGATGGTTCAGGAAAACAAGTTCTTTGTTTTATTCTTAGAAGTTTCTTTCTGTTCAAAGTTAGTATTTTTAATTATTATAAGTGTACAATTCAATGATGTTAATTACATTTATCTTATTGAATTATTTTTTTTAATAATTTTTATTGAGCTGTAAGTGAACGTTTACAAATCAAGTCAGTCTGACACATATAAGCTTATATACACCTTACTCCATACTCCCACTTAATCTCCCCCTAATGAGTCAGCCCTTCCAGTCTCTCCTTTCGTGACAATTTTGCCAGTTTCTAACCCTCTCTACCCTCCTATCTCCCCTCTGGACAGGAGATGCCAACACAGTCTCAAGTGTCCACCTGGTACAAGTAGCTCACTCTTCACCAGCATCTCTCTCCAACCCATTGTCCAGTCCAATCCATGTCTGATGAGTTGTCTTCAGGAATGGTTCCTGTCCTGGGCCAACAGAAGATTTGGGGACCATGAACGCTAGGATTCCTCTAGTCTCAGTCAGAGCATTAAGTCTGGTCTTTTTATGAGAATTTGGGGTCTGCATCCCACTGATCTCCTGCTCCCTCAGGGGTTCTCTGTTGTGCTCCCTGTCAGGGAAGTCATTGGTTGTGGCCGGGCACCATCTAGTTCCTCTGGTCTCAGGACGATGTAAGTCTCTGGTTCTTGTGGCTCTTTCTGTCTCTTGGGCTCATAGTTATTGTGTGACCTTGGTGTTCTTCATGCTCCTTTGATCCAGGTGGGTTGAGACCAATTGATGCATCTTAGATGGCTGCTGGTTAGCATTTAAGACCCCAGACGCCTCATTTCAAAGTGGGCTGCAGAATGTTTTCATAATAGAATTATTTTGCCAATTGACTTAGAAGTCCCCTTAAGCCATAGTCCCCAAACCCCCGCCCTTGCTCCGCTGACCTTTGAAGCATTCAGTTTATCCCGGAAACTTCTTTGCTTTTGGTCCAGTCCAGTTGAGCTGACCTTCCCTGTATTGAGTATTGTCCTTCCCTTCACCTTAAGTAGTTCTTATCTACTAACTAATCAGTAAATAACCCTCTCCCACCCTCCCTCCCTCCCCACCTCGTAACCACAAAAGTATGTGTTCTTCTCAATTTATACCATTTCTCAAGATCTTATAATAGTGGTCTTATACAATATTTGTCCTTTTGCCTCTGACTAATTTCACTGAGCATAATGCCTTCCAGGTTCCTCCATGTTATGAAATGTTTCACAGATTCGTCACTGCTCTTTATCGATGTGTAGTATTCCATTGTGTGAATATACCATAATTTATTTACCCATTCATCCGTTGATGGACACCTTGTTGCTTCCAGCTTTTTGCTATTGTAAACAGAGCTGCAATAAACATGGGTGTGCATATATCTGTTCGTGCGAAGGCTCTTATTTCTCTAGGGTATATTCCGAGGATTATTGAATTATTTTTAAGTTTAAAAATTATCTAGACAGGAGCAGTGTGAAGAGGGGACAGACCAACCCCTGGATCCACGAAAGCTCTTGTGCTGCTTCATCCCCACGCCTGGTGCCTGTGTCCGCTGCCATCACCACTATGCCCAAGAGAATAGCTGAAGAGGATGCTAAGGGAGATAAAGCCAAAGTGAAGGAGAAACCACAAAGGAGACCTGCAAGGTTATCTGCTAAACCTGTTCCTCCAAAGCCAGAGCCTGAAGCCTGAAAACCTGTTGCAATGGAGTCGATTCCGATTTACAGCGACCCTGTAGGACAGAGTAGAACTGCCCCAAAGGGTTTCCAAGGATGGCTGGTGAATTTGAACTGACGACCTTTTAGTAAGCAGCTGTAGCTCTTAGCCACTGCACCACCAGGGCTCTGAAGACTAAAAACGCCCTTGCAAAGAAAGAAGAGAAGGTACTCAAAGGGAAAAAGCGGAAAGCTGATGCTGGCCAGAATGGGAATGACCCTGCAGAAAATGGAGATGCCCAAACAGACCAGGCACAGAAAGCCGAAGGTGCTGGAGATGCCAGTGAAGCGTGTGCACTTTTGGTAACTGTGTAATTCTGGTGACTGTACAGTTTGAAATACTATTTTTATCAAGTTTTATAAAAACGCAGAATTTTATTTACTTTTTTATTGTTTTTTGGGGAAGGGGCAGATGACACTAAGAGAATTTCTCCGAAGCTGGATTGATGTGGAGTTTTGGGAGATTTCCTCTTGGTTCCCAGGAGGAGGGAGTCCTTGATGTTGGCACACATTTGCCACCTTGGCACAAATGCCTTTTGGTGTGGAAAAACTAAAATTTGTTTTTACGGCCCCATGTCCTCTTCTCCCTCTCTGCCTTCAACATAGACTTGACTCCCATAACCTCGGAGACCTATTGGGATCTGACCCCCCAAAATTAATTACAAGCATGTCAGGCAATGTGGACTTCCCAGGAATGCCATCTCAATGGCATCCCTCAAAATAACAATGGTTCCCTTTTTTAGATTGTGGATCTTCAGACTGATACTTCTGCCATTTTCATTTCGTTTTTCTGAAAGTCAGGGTCGGCTTGTGAAACGCTGTTATAACAACATGTTAAATGTGAAATGTCAACCCTCACTCTAAACTTTCTCTGTTCAGAGCATCAGATGAAGAATTCATTGGGTTTTATAGTGGCTTTCTGATTTTTGAGGTCTATTGAAGAAGGGAGTTTGAAAGTTGTTGTATACTATCGATGATTGTCTGCCCATGTCCTGCCTGAAATACATGATCGTTTATAAAAAGTATCTTTAATAAAGCTTGATACAGTTTGGCTTGGGAAAAAAAATTATCTGGAGCAAAAAATAAGGTTAAAGATATTAGATAAACAAAAACGGAGTGTTTACTGCCAACAAACCAGATAAGTAAAGTAACAGAGAACAAAGAAAGGGGTAAATCCATCTAGAAGGACATTGACTGTAGAATTTTAAAATAAAATAAGTGACAATAATAACATAGGAGTTAGTAGGGGAATATGTGGAGCTAAAGGTTCTAAAATTTTCTTACGTTTTCTGAGAGAAAGGTAAATGTACTGATTAGATTTTCATAAGTTGAGGATGCATACTATAATTTTTAAGATTCACAATAAAAAATAGAAAAATAATACATAACTTCAAAGAGGGTAGAAAATGAAGGCCAAAAAAAAAAAAAAGGAGAGAAAAAGGAACATAGAACATATAGACAAGCACATAATAATATAATTGTTTTTAATCCAAATATATCAGAATATACATTAATTGTATATGGACTAAATGCTTCAATTAAAAGACAAAGATTGGATAAAATTGGATCAGACTAGATTAAAAAAACCAGAAACCAACTACCTGCTGTTGACAAGAGACACATCTAAAACAAGGATACAGAAAGTTTGAGAGGCATACTACTCAGCCATAAAGAGGAATGAAGTCCCAATGCATGCCACTACACGGCTAAACCTTGAACACATCTCGCTGTGTGAAATAAGTCACTTGCAAAAGCACAAATATTGTATGTTCTCACTTATATGAAATAAGCAATTTTTTTTGAGAGCCAAAGGAGAGTAAAAATGTACCATGTTAACAAGAAGAGATGATTGTTACGGCTTTGTTAGTATTAGACAACACAGATTTCAAGGTAAAAAAGCATAACTGGAAATAAAATAGCTACTTTGTAGTGATTACAGATTCAATTCACCAGATGATACAATAAGTCGATATTTTAGTGCGCCTAATAATTATGGCTTAAAAGACATAAAGCAAAAATTAACAGAACTGAGGACTAAGGTGTGCCTGACCCAAGCCACGGTATTTTAATTTGGCTCACATGCACGTGAAAGCTGGACGATGAATAAGGAAGACTGAAGAAGAATTGACACCTTTGAATTCTGGTGTTGGCAAAGAATATTGAATACACCATGGACTGCCAGAAGAGTAAACGGATCTATCTTGGAAGAAGTACAGCCAGAGTGCTCCTAAGATGCACAGATGGCAAGACTTCGTCTCATGTATCTCGGACATGTTGTCAGGAGGGATCAGTCCCTGAAGAAGGACATGATGCTTGGTCAAGTGGAGGGTCAGCAAAAGAGGAAGACCCTCAACAAGATGGATTGACACAGTGGTTGCAACAATGGGCTCAAGCAGAGCAACGATTGTGAGGATGGTGCAGGACCAGGCAGTTTTTCATTCTGTTTTACATGGGGATGCTATGAGTTGGAACCAACCTGATGGCACCTAACAACAACACAAAGAGAAACTGGCAAATCCATAATAAGGTTATATTTTTTGCCATCTCTCAGTAACTGATAGGTCCAGCAGCCAAAAATCAGTAAGGACATGGAAGATTTGAACACAATGAACAAACTTGATTTAATGGACATATCAGTATATAAAAGAGTATATAAAAGCATCCAAAAACTGCAGAATACATATTCTTTTTTTTTAATAATTTTTGTTGTGCCTTAAGTGAAAGTTTACAAATCAAGTCAGTCTTTCACACAAAAACCCATATACACCTTGCTACACACTCCCAATTACTCTCCCCCTAATGAGACAGCCCGCTCTCTCCCTCCACTCTCGGTTTTCGTGCCCATTTCGCCAGCTTCTAACCCCGTCCACCCTCTCATCTCCCCTCCAGACAGGAGATACCAACATAGTCTCAAGTGTCCACCTGATCCAAGAAGCTCACTCCTCACCAGCATCCCTCTCCAACCCATTGTCTAGTCCAATCCATGTCTGAAGAGTTGGCTTCAGGAATGGTTCCTGTCCTAGGCCAACAGAAGGTCTGGGGGCCATGACCACCGGGGTCCTTCCAGTCTCAGTCAGACCATTAAGTCTGGTCTTATGAGAATTTGGGGTCTGCATCCCACTGCTCTCCTGCTCCCTCAGGGATTCTCTGTTGTGTTGTCTGTCAGGGCAGTCATTGGTTGTAGCCGCCGGGCACCATCTAGTTCTTCTGGCCTCAGGATGATGTAGTCTCTGGTTCACGTGGCCCTTTCTGTCTCTTGGGCTCATAATCGCCTTGTGTCCTTGGTGTTCTTCATTCTGCTTTGCTCCAGGTGGGTTGAGACCAACTGATGCATCTTAGATGGCTGCTTGCTAGCTTTTAAGACCCCAGACATCACTCTTCAAAGTGGTATGCAGAATGTTTTCTTAATAGACTTTATTATGCCAATTGACTTAGATGTCCCCTGAAACCATGGTCCCCAGACCCCTGTCCCTGCTATGCTGGCCTTCGAAGCATTCAGTTTATTCAGGAAATTTCTTTGCTTTTGGTTGAGTCCAATTGTGCTGACCTCCCCTCTATTGTGCACTGTCTTTCCCTTCACCTAAAGTAGTTCTTATCTATTATCCAATTAGTGAATGCCCTCTCCCACCCTCCCTCCCTCCCCTTCTCTTGTAACCACAAAAGAATATTTTCTCCTCAGTTTAAACTATCTCTCAAGTTCTTATAATAGTGGTCTTATACAATATTTGTCCTTTTGCAACTGACTTATTTCACTCAGCATAATGCCTTCCAGGTTCCTCCATGTTATGAAATGTTTCACAGATTCCTCACTGTTCTTTATCGATGCGTAGTATTCCATTGTGTGAGTATACCATAATTTATTTCTCCATTCATCCGTTGATGGACACCTTGGTTGCTTCCATCTTTTTACTATTGTAAACAGTGCTGCAATAAACATGGGTGTGCATATATCTGTTCATGTAAAGGCTCTTATTTCTCTAGGATATATTCCAAGGAGTGGGATTGCTGGATCATATGGTAGTTCTATTTCTAGCCTTTTAAGGAAATGCCAAATCGATTTCCAAAGTAGTTGTACCATTTGACGTTCCCACCAGCAGTATAGAAGTGTTCCAATCTCTCCACAGCCTCTCCAACATTTATTATTTTGTGTTTTTTAGACTAATGCCAGCCTTGTTGGAGTGAGATAAAATCTCATTGTAGCTTTTTGATCTGCATTTCTCTAATGGCTAATGATCATGAACATTTCCTCATGTATCTGTTAGCTACCTGAATGTCTTCTTTAGTGAAGTGTCTATTCATAACTTTTGCCCATTTTTTAATTGGGTTATTTGTCTTTTTGCAGTTGAGTTTTTGCAGTATCATGTAGATTCTAGAGATCAGGTGCTGATCAGAAATGTCATAGCTAAAAACTTTTCCCAGCCAGTCAAAAAAAATTTTTTTTGTAGGTAGTCTTTTTACTCTTTTGGTAAAGTCTTTGGATGAGCATAGGTGTTTGATTTTTAAGAGCTCCCAGTTATCTAGTTTTTCTTCTGCATTCTTTATAATGTTTTGTATACTGTTTATGCCATGTATGAGGGCTCCTAACATTGCCCTTATTTTTTCTTCCATGATCTTTATCGTTTTAGGTTTTATATTTCAGTCTTTGATCCATTTTGAGTTAGTTTTTGTGCATGGAATGAGGTATGGGTCTTGTTTCATTTTTTTGCAGATGGATATCCAGTTATGCCAGCACCATTTGTTAAAAAGACTGTCTTTTCCCCATTTAACTGTTTTGGGGCCTTCGTCAAATATCAACTGCTCATATGTGGATGGATTTATGTCTGGATTCTCAATTCTGTTCCATTGGTCCATGTATTTGTTGTTGAACCAGTACCAGGCTGTTTTGACTACTGTGGTGGTATAATAGGATCTAAAATCAGGTAAAGTAAGGCCTCCCACTTTGTTCTTCTTTTTCAGAAATGCGTTATTTATCCAGGGCCTCCTTCCCTTCCATATGAAGTTGGTGATTTGTTTCTCCATTTCATTAAAGAATGTTGTTGGGATTTGGATCGGAATTGCATTAAATGTATAGATTGCTTTTGGTAGAACACACATTTTTATAATGTTAAGTCTCCCTATCCACGAGAAAGGTATGTTCTTCCACTTATGTAAGTCTCTTTTGGTTTCTTGCAGAAGTGTAGTGTGGTTTTCTTTCTATAAGTCTTTTACATCTCTGGTAAGATTTATTCTTAAGTATTTTATCTTCTTGGGGGCTACTGTAAATGGCACTGATTTGGTGATTTCCTCTTCGATGTTCTTTTTGTTGGTGTAGAGGAATCCAACTGATTTTTGTATGTTTATCTTGTATCCCGATACTCTGCTGAACTCTTCTATTAGTTTCAGTAGTTTTCTGGAGGATTCCTTAGGGTTTTCTGTGTATAAGATCATGTCATCTGCAAAGAGAGATACTTTGACTTCTTCCTTGCCAATCTGGATGCCCTTTATTTCTTTATCTAGCCTAATTGCTCTGGCTAGGACTTCCAGCACAACGTTGAATAAGAGTGGTGATAAAGGGCATCCTTGTCTGGTTCCCGATCTCAGTGGGAATGTTTTCAGGCTCTCTCCATTTAGGGTGATGTTGGCTATTGGCTTTGTATAAATGTCCTTTATTATGTTGAGGAATTTTCCTTCTGTTCCAATTTTGATGAGAGTTTTTATCATGAATGAGTGTTGAACTTTGTCAAATGCCTTTTCTGCATCAATTGATAAAATCATGTGATTCTTATCTTTTGTTTTATTTATGTGATGGATTACATGAATTGTTTTTCTAATGTTGAACCATCCCTGCATACCTGGTATGAATCCCACTTGGTCATGGTGAATTATTTTTTTGATATGTTGTTGAATTCTATTGGCTAGAATTTTGTTGAGGATTTTTGCATCTACATTCATGAGGGATATAGGTCTATAATTTTTTTCTTGTGGTGTCTTTACCTGGTTTTGGTATCAGGGATATGGTGGCTTCATAGAATGAGTTTGGCAGTATTCCGTCCTTTCCTGTGCTCTGAAATACCTTTAGTAGTAGTGGTGTTATCTCTTCGCCGAAAGTTTGGTAGAACTCTGCAGTGAAGCCGTCTGGACCAGGGCTTTTTTTTGTTGGGAGTTTTCTGATTACCTTTTCAATCTCTTCTTTTGTTATGGGTCTATTTAGTTGTTCTATTTCTGTTTATGTTAGTTTAGGTAGGTAGCGTGCTTCTAGGAATTCATCCATTTCTTCTAGGTTTTCAAATTTGTTTGAGTATAGTTTTTCATCGTAATCTGATGTGATTCTTTTAATTTCAATTGGGTCAGTTGTAATATCGCCCATCTCATTTCTTATTTGGGTTATTTACTTCCTCTCCTGTTTTTCTTTTGTCAGTTTGGCCAGTGGTTTATCAATTTTGTTGAGTTTTTCAAAAAAACAGCTTTTGGTCTTGTTAATTCTTTCAATTGTTTTTCTGTTTTCTATTTCATTTAGTTCAGCTCTAATTTTTTAAATTTGTTTTCTTCTGGTGCCTGTGGGTTTCTTTCGTTCCTCTCCTTCTATTTGTTCAAGTTGCAGGGATAGTTCTTTGATTTTGGCCCTTTCTTCTTTTTGGATGTGTGCATTTATTGATATCAATTGGCCTCTGAGCTCCGCTTTTGTTGTGTCCCAAAGGTTGTGATAGGAAGGGTTTTCATTCTCATTGGATTCTCTGAATTTCTTTATTCCATCCTTAACGTCTTCTATAACCCAGTCTTTTCTGAGCAGGGTATTGTTCAGTTTCCAAGTGTTAGATTTCTTTTCCCTGCTTTTTCTGTTATTGATTTCTACTTTTATGGCCTTATGGTCAGAGGAGATGCTTTGTAATATTTCAATGTTTTGGATTCTGCTAAGGCTTGCTTTATGACCTAATATGTGGTCTATTCTAGAGAACGTTCCATGTGTACTAGAAAAGAAAGTATACTTGGTTGCTATTGGGTAGAGTGTTCTGTATATGTCTATGAGGTCAAGTTGGTTGAGTGTGGCTTTTAGATCTTCCATGTCTTTATTGAGCTTCTTTCTGGATGTCTTGTCCTTCACTGAAAGTGGTGTGTTGAAGTCTCTTACTATTATTTTGGAGCTGTCTCTCTCACTTTCCAATGCTGATAGAGTTTGTTTTATGTATCTTGCAGCCCTGTCATTGGGTGCATAAATATTTAATATGGTTATATCTTCTTGGTGTATTGTCCCTTTAATCATTATGTGGTGTCCTTCCTTATCCTTTCTGATTGACTTAACTTTAAAGTCTATTTTGTCAGAAATTAATATTGCCACTCCTGCTGTTTTTTGATTTTTGTTTGCTCAATATATTTTTTTCCATCCTTTGAGTTTTAATTCGTTTGTGTCTCTAAACCTAAGGTGTGTCTCTCGTAGGCAGCATATAGACAGATCTTGTTTTTTAATCCATTCCGCCACTCTCTGTCTCTTTATTGGTGCATTTAGTCCATTTACATTCAGGGTAATTGTGGATAGGTATGAATTTAGTGCTATCATTTTGATGTCTTTTTTTGTATGTATTTTTGACAGTTTCTTTTTCCCACTTGATTTTATGTGCTGAGTAGGTTTTCTTTGTATATTGTCCTTTCCTCATATTTGTTGTTGTTGATTTTGTTTCTGCTGAGTCTGTATTTTTCCCTTGTATTTTATTTTGATGAGTAGGATAATTTGTCTCCTTTGTGGTTACCTTATTATTTACCCCTATTTTTCTAAATTTAAAACTAACTTTTATTTCTTTGTATTGCCGTATCTTCCTCTCTATATGGAAGGTGTATGATTACATTTCTTAAAAAAAAAAAAAAAACCCTCTTTATTATTTTAATGTTGTCTTCTTTTATATAAAAAAAATTTTTTTTTTCTTTTATATAATAACGTCACTATTACCCTGTTTTGGGTTTTTTTTTTTTTAATAATCTTGCTTTGTTTTTTTGGAGTTCCCTGTCTGAGTTGACTTCTGGTTGCTCTGCCCAGTGTTCTAGTCTTGGGTTGTTACCTGATATTATTGATTTTCTAACCAAAGAACTCCCTTTAGTATTTCTTGTAGTTTAGGTTTGGTTTTTACGAATTCTCTAAACTTGTGTTTATCTGGAAATGTCTTAATTTCACCTTTATATTTAAGAGACAGTTTTGCTGGATATATGATTCTTGGCAGGCAATTTTTTTCCCTTCAATTTTTTAAATATGTCATCCCATTGCCTTCTTGCCTGCATGGTTTCTGCTGAGTAGTCCGAGCTTATTCTTCTTGACTCTCCTTTGTAGGTGACTTTTTGTTTATCCCTCGCTGCTCTTATAATTCTCTCTTTTATCTTTGGTTTTGGCAAGTCTGATTATAATATGCCTTGGTGACTTTCTTTTAACATCTACCTTATGTGTAGTTCGATGAGCATCTTGGATAGATATCTTCTCATCTTTCACAATATTAGGGAAGTTTTCTGCCAACGAATCCTCAACAATTTTCTCTGTATTTTCTGTTATCCCTCCCTGTTCTGTTACTCCAATCACTTGTAGGTTATTTCTCTTGATAGAGTCCCACATGATTCTTAAGGTTTCTTCATATTTTAAATTCTTTTATCTGATTTTTCTTCAAATATATTAGTGCCAAGTGATTTATCTTCAAGTTCAGAAATTCTAGCTTTTTACTTGCTCAATTCTGCTCCTCTGACTTTCGACTGAGTTGCCTAATTCTGTAGTTTTATTGTTAATCTTCTGAATTTTTGATTGCTGTCTGTCTATGGATTTTTCCAGCTTATTAAACTTTATATTATGTTCCTGAATAATCTTTCTAATTTCTTCAGTTGTTTTATCTGTGTGCTCCTTGGCTTGTTCTGCGTATTGCCTCATTTCCTTTCTGATGTCTTGAAGTGTTCTGTATATTAAACTTTTGTATTCTTCATCTGGTAATTCCAGGAATGCACTTCCATCTAGAAGATCCCTGGATTCTTTGTTTTGAGAGCCTGTTGAGGTGATCATGGTCTGTTTCTTTATGTGACTTGATATTGACTGTTGTCTCCGAGCCATCTAGAAGTTATTGTATTAGTTTATGGTTGTTTACTGTGTCATAGCTGCTTGCCTTGTTTTGTTTTGGTATACCCCTATGGGTTGCTTGAGTTTGCTAGCTTGATTATTTTTGCCTTTGGAGCTCTGGTATCCTGTCCCCAGCTGGCTAGAGCTGTTATCAAGTATATCAGTCTAGGAGTCCATTCAGTTTTCTTGTATGAATTCAGCTCAGGTTTCCAGGTGGCTGATCAAGTGTGTGGTACAGGCTCTGTCCTACAGTCTTAGAGGGGCAGGGGTGACTGGCATATATGCCGGTATCTGATGGCAGCAGGGGGTCACGCTCTGAACAAGGCAGGGGGCTTAAAACTGACCCCCATGTGTCTCTGAGGAAAACACGTCTCTGTCCTCTAGAGTGTGTGGGTGGGTGGGTTCTGCAGAGGGACCATGGGCACCCAAAGTTTTTGTTGTAAGGACTGGCAGGTACCAGTTATCTTTGGACCCCTGTTGCGGGTGGCTGGGTGACCTGCGTGGAGCTACCAATCCTTAGGTCCCTGATGTGGGTAGGCAAGGACCTTGTTTAATAGCAAAGCAATGTCAAGCGTCAAACACCCACCTCTCCACTGCACAGCTGAAATGGTTGGAGATTGCCAACGAGGGCCTATTCTCCCAAAATAGGCCCACACAGGTCCATGTAGAAGGGAAAGGTGCTCAAAGTCCATGGACGGTTTAGGCCTGGAGAGGAGCCACTTCTGTCCTGAGCTCCCCCAGTTAATGGAGTTAGCAAATTATCTTTTCTGCCCAATTGCAAATTTTTTCCTTCCCCAAGGCTGGGAGGATGGCTCTAGGTGCTCACCAGGGTCTATCTCAGGCCCAGGGATTCAGCCGCTGAAGCTGGCTTGGGGGTGGGGGGGGCACATTAAAATATACTCATGTACTTAGCTTTTGCAGGGAGCACCGTTCTCCTCAGGTTCCAGAGGTGTGAGTAGGCTGTGTGGCTGACTGCTTCTCTGTGAGGAAACTGTGACCAAATGCTAGTACCAACCTGCCACCGCCATGACCGCCCCCGCTCCAGGAATGGTGCCTAAGGGCTCCCTGCAATTCAGGTCAGGTAACTCTTCTCCACTTCTGAATGGTCTCTTCCTCCCCCTGCCCCTCGGTTCACTGTCTAAGCTTGCCTTTGATGCTCAGGGCTCCCAGCTGGTCACAAATATACTCATTTCACTTGGTTTTTTTTGGTCTTTGTTATAAGGAGGGCTCACTGGAAGCGTCTGTCTATTCTGCCATCTTGGCTCCGCCTCCTACATATTCTTTTTAAGACCAAGTATTATTTAGAAAACTTGAATATATACAAGATACAAGGCAATTATTGACAAATTTCAAATGATTGAAATTACAGTGTGTGTTTTGTGATCACAATGCAATTATACAAGAACTGAATAACAAAAAGATAACTAGAAAATAAATCTGCTTTGTGTATGCAAATTGTATTAGTCAGCTTTAGTTAGGCCGCACTGAAAACAAACAACCTCGAACTCTCCTTTATATATTTCTCATTCATGTTAGTGTTGTTGCTGCTGTGGCTCTGCTCTGGGTTAGCTTCAGGTCTGCTTTCTGTGTCTTATTATTCTGGGACTCAGGCAAAGGAGCAGCACCTATGTGGGACATACCTATCTCATGGTAGAAGGCACTGGCATGCGGAAAGTCTAGTTGAGCCACACAAACAAATTTAAAGGCTCTGCTCCAATATGGCATATATCTATCTACTCACATTCCACTGGCCTAAGGAAGCCACATGGCCAAGTCCAAAATTAATGAGGTGGGCATGTATAATCCTTTTACAGGTTAAAACCAAAACCAAACACAACCAAACCCATTGCCATCGAGTCAATTCTGACTCAGTGATGCTATGGGACACAACAGAACATAGGATGTCCAAGGAGTGGCTGGCAGATTTGAACTGCTGACCTTTTGGTTAGCAGCTGAGCTCTTATCCACTACGCCACCAGGGTTCCACTTGCAGGTTCTAGAAAACCAAAACCGCTCGCCATGGAGTCAACTCATAGTGACTCTATAGGCCAAAGTAGAACTGCCCCATAGAGTTTCCAAGCAGCACCTGGTGGATTTGAACCGCTGACCTTTTGGTTAGCAGCCATAGCACTTAACAAGTACACCACCAGGGTTTCCATTTCTAGGTTAAGAGAGAGTAAATAATCAAGAAAAAAATGCGGTCTATCACCTAAATTAAGAAATACATTTCTAAATAATCCATGAGTCAAGAAATAAATCACAATGGAAACTAGAAGAAAAATAAAAGTACCAAAAAAAAAAAAGACAACATATTAAAACACTTGGATGCAGCTAAAGCAGTTCTTAGAGGAAAAGTTATACTTAAATATACGTATTAAAAATGAAGAAAAACTGAAAATGGGGTAAGCATTCATCTCAAGAAGGGAGAAAAAGGGTTTTTCCTTAATGGTTGTGTCTTGGGAGGGATACCAGGTGCCTGAGGGACAGGAGCAGGAAGGAGAATTACTTTTCAATGCATATCCTTTATACTTTTTAAATTTTATACCGTGTGCACTTACAATTCAGTTTTAGAAGAACACCATATTGAATACGGCTTTGAATACTTCCATTTCTTGTATACATTTGACTTGAGGGGCTTGCAAGGAAAAAAAGAGCGAAAATAGAGTGGTTTAGTAATGAGGAAGGAGATATAACCATAGTACAAAAAAGAAAAAGATCAAAAGAATTTTGAGAGACTGTAATATCCAACTCTATGGCAGCAAATTTGAAGTTCTAGAGATAATGGATTATTTCCTATTAAAATACAAACTATCAGATTTGACCCAAGAAGAAATGAAAAACCAGAATAGATTACTTACCATAGAAGAAATTGCAAAGAGATTAAAAATCTATTATTAAAAAAGGAGCTAGTGAAGCCATGGAGGCTGGATGAACCCTGAAAGCATTGCCCTGAGATAATCCTTAAAACTTAAAACAAAAATTTCCCCTGAAATGTTCAAGCCAAACAATGGTTCGGCTTAACTAGTAAAAAAATGTCTGCCTTAAGCATTATACTCTTTTAAGAACTATCTTTACAAGATCAAAGTGACAACAGCAACTGGAAAGACTAGATAGGAACCTTAGAGGACAGTGCCTTTATGTTTATGGGGAGGAAAAACTCAGAAAAGGAGGGTGAGAATGGTTGCACAACTCGAAGAATGGAATCAATGTAGAAACTGCTGGATTGGTGTATGTTTTGCTGTGTATATTCTCAACAACAACAACAAAAAGAATTATTTATGTGAGTGTAAACTGACAACAGCTAATCTAAAGCACAGATGAGAATTTTAAGGAGCAAACAAACAAAAAAAAGCCCAATCCTGTTGCCATCAAGTCAATTCCAACTCACAGTGACCCTATAGGACAGAGTAGAACTGCCTCATAGAGTTTCCAAGGAGCAGTTGGTGGATTCAAACTGCCGACCCTTTGGTTAGCAGACGAGCTCTTAACCACTGTGCCACCAGGGCTTCTTAAGGAGCAGAAAGCCTAAATTAATGGTGATAAAACAATATGGGTAGAGATGGAATGGTGTCACAATGTGAAGTATGTAGCTAATGGTATTAAATTGTTCATGTAGTCATTGTAAATGGATGTATGTTTGATTGTGTATATTGCTACCAAAAAGAACCAAAATATTAAAAATGGGATGGAGGAAGGCAGGTGGATTCCAAGGTGAATTTTATCTACCCTTTAAAGAATAGATGATTACAAAATTATTTAAAATATTCCAAGCTACAGAAAAAAATTAAAATCCTTCAATTCACTTTACAAAAGCAGCATAACTTTAGTACAAAAATGAAGGTTATAGACAAATCTCACTAATGGATACACATTTGCCAAAATTCTAATAAAATACCAGCAAGTAGAATCTAGCAAACAGAGCCTAGCAACATATCAAAAAACATTATACTACTACCATGAAGGCTTTATTCAAGTGATTCAATATCAGAAAATTTCTCAACAAAATCCATGTCTTAATGCAGAAAAAACATATGATCATATAAATAGATGCTAAAAATGTATATGAGAAAATTCATCTCATTCCTAATAAAAACTCTCAGCAGAGATCTTTATAACCAAGATTGGAAACCCAGAAATTGTAAAAGAAAAGATAAACATATTGGACTAAAATGAGAAAAAAAAAATTTTGTGTTATAAATGAGACTATAAACAAAGCTAAAGGACAAATGATAGATAGTATAACTAATGCAGGTGATATATCGTCAAAGCAGTCAAAAAATTAATGTCTATAAAGTTAATCTTATAAATTCCAGCTCTTATAAATAGATGACAAAAATAATAAATAATACAATGGAAAAATGGATAACAGATAATGAAGGGAAAATTCACAGAAGAGCAAGTCCAAATAGCCAGCATCCATGTAAAAAGATGCTCAGATTTTCTTGGTGGTCAGGACGAGGCCATTGGTAGCACCTTCCAATACACTAGAAAAAGGCAGGACCCCTTTCTTCACTGAGAAGGGCAGGAAGGGTGCTTGGCTTTGCAAGCGATTCGAAGGCTGGATTCCAGCCCCAATCACCTTCGTGCCAACTGCACAGTGTATTGCAGTGGCCCAGACTCCAGAGAAATGCAAATTATAGTAATGATGAAATATTGCTTTATATCCATGAAACTGGCAAAAAATAAAAAAGAGCTATAATACCTGTTGCCAGCAGGAATGTGGGGGAAAGTGCTCTCATACATTGCTGGTTGAATTGTAAAGCGTTCCAGCCTTTTTAAAAGGCAATCTGGCAATATCTATTAAAATTAAAAATACATATTCGCCTTGACCCAGAATTCTACTCTTAGGAATCTATTCTATAAAAATAAAAGTGCTAATTTGTAAGGACATGTGTGCAAGGATGTTTATTACAGCACTGTTTGTAGCTGCCAAAAAAACATGGTGAATGGCCGTTAATCAGGGAATGGCTGAAAAATTAAAATACTTGCCTCTGTAGAATATTACATGACCATTAAGTGAAATGAATTATAGCCTTACCAGATGTCTGGGAGAAGTTTCCATGAGATACTGGTGAATGAGAAAACCAAGATTCAAAATGAGTATAATATGATTCCATTATTGTAAAAAAAAAGACAATGAAAAAACTCATATATGTGGGTATAGATAAATATGAATATGTATGTGTGCATGAATAAATAAATATGGACACACTCTAGGTTATTAATGTGTGAGGAGGAGAGAAGGGGGGAAAAGTTACCCCCAGTAAAGACAGCAAGTATGATGTGGTCCCATTGATGTAAAATTGTGGGAGTATCTGTGCATAGGTATGTGTGTGTACTTACCTGGATACATAGACAGATGCCTGGAAGAGTACTTATTAGTGTTGCTGGTTAGGATGGTGAAATTTCATGGGACTTTGATTTTCATTAAGCCCTGGAGGCACAGTGGTGAAGTGGTGTGCTGCTAACCAAAATGTGGCAGAATGAAGTCACCTGCCACTCCTTGGAAACCCTATGGAGCAGTTCTACTCTGTCCTATAGGGTCGCTATGAGTCAGAATTGACTCGATGAGAATGAGTTTAGGTTTTATTTTCATTATTGTATCTTTATTATTGTTCTGCTTCTTTATAATGAACATGTAATATTCATTATTTTTTGTATCTACTTATTTTTATGGAAACCCTGGTGGCATAGTGGTTAAGTGCTTATTTTTATTGTGGTGAATATGTATATAATGAAACATAAGCCATCTCAACAACTGACCATGTTTCATTTTCATATACAGAAAAAAATGAAGTAATTTTCATTTTCAAAATAAAGTAACAACAAAAAACAAACCTCAGACTGGAAGCACTAGTATGACTCAGTATTTTTAATTTATAGCTGGCTTGAGGGGCTCAACTTGAAAACGGGATGGAAAGGAATGAACAAAGGGAACAAGCGGTGCTCTGAAGTGTTACTTCCATTGCAAATTATAGGGCTGTTGGGAAAGTGTTTAAAGTCCCCCATGTATTTGTTACAGCACTTTTTGATGGTTTCACTGTGTCAGCAGAATTATTTGCTGCTTTTTGTAAACTTTTTAAAGCGTTTAGTGTAAGTTTGATATTTTGGTATTTGTTTTTTTTCTTTATGGTTATGTACTACAGTAAACTGGGTTTGAAATTTTCCACCCTCCTCTAAGAAGAGTTTTCAACGGCACTGGGTTCTAGGTCCTCTAAGAAGAAGGGGCCCTGGTGATGCAGTGGTTAAAGTGCTCCACTGCCAACCAGAAGGTCAAGGTCCAAACCCACCAGCTGCTCCATAGGAGAAAGATGTGGCAGTGTGCTTCCCTAAAGATTTACAGCCTTGGAAACCCTATATGGCAGCTCTACTCTGTCCACAGAGTTGATATGAGTTGGAATCGACTCAGTGGTAATGGGTTAAGGGGAACATAGAGGGGACAGAAGACCCATAAGATTGGGTGCCTTGGCTTCCTGTTGCCTGCTGCTTTGAAAACAAAAGGTTTTATCCATTTCAAAAAGAAATTTTTGCCCTGGCTTTTAGGTAGCTAATGAAAGTAGCAAATATTAGATTTAAGAGTAAAATTCATTTTCCTGTTTTGAACTTGTGAGAAGAGATATTTGAACTGGGGTTTAAAGGTTGGGAAACTTGTTGATGCAGATACAAGTGGAGGCTAATAGAATTGGTTTGCTTTTACTGAGTTACTACTTTACAAACCGAGAAAATAAGGGAAGACTTACCCGTCTGTAAAATGAGGACCCTGAGAGTATGTCTAAGGCATTGCTAAGAGGTTTAAAAGCGTTCATATAGATAAAGCATTTTAGAAGATTTTAGAACTATTGACACATAGGAAGCACCACGTAAGTGTTGCTGTTATTGTTTTCTCATTTGTTGGGCTCATCTGTGTGTTTGCACAGAAAGCACTGTTTTGGGGCGGGGGAGGTGGGAATGGCCTGTATGATGCACTAATGGAGTTTGAGATTCTGAGATACTATCTGATTCACTTTGCATATAATACTTCACCCAACACCATGAACTTGAGTTGAGGGCACTGAATTTTATTTGATGGCAAAATTTGATCCATGGTTACTTATAACGAGATTTAGGAATTGAATAGGATGTTAAAAATACTTCTAATTTCTTGGAAAAAACGCGTTTTGTCATAAAATTGGTCATTACTGATGCGCTATTTGGGATAGGACACATAGAAAACACATTTCTACAGGGTATCTAGCAGCCTTCGTCAGGATGTCTTCTAATAATTAAAAAAAAAAAAAAAACCTTTTACGATATCATGCTATGAGGATGAATTAAAGGATTCCGCTCTTGGGTTCGGTGTTTTATTTCATCCTGTCACAATGTGCCATTCCGCCCATATGACCTGTATAGCTCTCAGAGCCCAAAAAACCAAACCAAACCTACTGCCGTCCAGTCTATTCTGACTCACAGCAACCCTGTAAGGACAGAGTAGAACTCACCCATAGGGTGTTTTTGTTCTTTTTTAATTGTGTTTTAGGTGAAAGTTTATGGAGCAAATTAGTTTCTCATTGTTTTGTGACATTGGTTGCAATTCCCTCCATGTGTCACCCTCTGCCC
The DNA here is from genome assembly GCF_030014295.1 of Loxodonta africana. Classification (NCBI taxonomy): domain Eukaryota; kingdom Metazoa; phylum Chordata; class Mammalia; order Proboscidea; family Elephantidae; genus Loxodonta; species Loxodonta africana. The sequence continues at coordinate 85,295,223 of NC_087351.1, read as the reverse complement.
CTTTCCCTTTATAAATGCCTCCGGTTCCTCGTGTCCATTCATCCAGGTTTCCTGTCCCTCCCTGCCTTCTTGTCTTTGCTTTTGGGCAGGAGTTGCCCATTTGGTCTCCAATACTTGACTGAACTAAGAAGCATGTTCCTCAAGTGTGTTTTTGTATTATAGGCCTGTCTAATCTTTGAGTCGGAATCGACTTGACAGCACTGGGTTTGGATTTTTTAATCTTTGGCTTAAACATGGACTTCCTGAGTGGCTTCAGTTCTGACTTAGCAGGGTGTCTAGGGGCCATGGCCTTGGGAATTTCTCTAGTCTTTGTCAGACCGGTATGTCTGGGCATTTTTTGTGAATTTGAATTTTGTTCCACATTTTTCTCTCACTCTGCCTGGGACTCTCTATTGTGATCCCTGTCAGAGTGGTCAGTAGTGGCAACCAGGCACCATCTAGTTCTTCTGGGCTCAGGCAAGCGAAGGCTGTGGTTCATGTACTCCTCCAAGGCTATAATCTTTATGGAAGCAGGCTGCCACATCTTTCTCCCACAGGGCAGCTGGTGGGTTCAAACCAGGGCTTCCAACCAGTTAGTTCTGGTTGTGTTTCCAACAAGTTCCCAGGAGGTTATACATAAAAATCACCTGGGGATCTTGTTAAAATGTAGATTCTGATTCAGTACATCTGGGGTGGGAAAAGCAGCCCTGGTGGCGCAGTGGTTAAGAGCTCAGTTGCTAACCAAAAGATTATTGGCAGTTCAAATCTACCAGCTGCTCCTTGGAAACCCTAGGGGGCTGTCCTACTCTGTCCTCTGTGTCCCTGTGAGTTGGAATTGACTCCATGAAGCAAGGGGTTTGGTTTTTTTTTTTTTTTTTTGGTTTGGGGTGGAAATGTAAATTCTCAGCAGGAAACTTGCTAGAAATGCAAATTCTTAGCAGGGGTTTGAACCAGAATGAACCAGTTCAAAGCCCCCGTCCAAACTGCTGGTTCAAGCAGCAGAGCTCTCCTAGTTCTTAGAGCAAAATCTTTAATCCCATTATTGATTCTCTATGCTTTCTCCATCTAGCTATTCTGACCCACCTACTGGGAGACCAATCCTGGTGTTGGAAGATCAGGTGTCCTGGAAAGAAGGGAGAAGAGAAGACCTCATTTCTCTGCCTTAGCTGTGAGCCTGCAAAAGAAACCCCCCGCAGTGCTCCCAGATTTTAAAAGCACCCTGGTGAGTAATGGCAATTGTGTCAGTACAGAGTAAACCCTCAGTTGTCCTCATTCCTTGTAGCCTTCCTGATAAATAGAAATCAGTTACTTATGGTGGCCAGTTGGTAGCCTAATTCTTACTCCCAGTGCTCACCTGCCTCCTTACTTTTGGAAACGATTGACCATGCAAGCTCCAGCTTGTTTTGGCTCCCACTCCTAAAGGACTTAGTTTGGGGGACCAATTTGCACCCCTTCCCCAGCAGCACCATCTGTTTTTGAAGCTTTTAAGATATCTGGTCTCCCTTTACTCTCTTCGTGCTGGAAACAGGGTTGGGAATGGTCATCTGAGTTTTTGTGGCAGGCTAAGCTCTGGATACCTCTCTCCACAGTGTCTGAGGCATAAATCTGTCTGTGACTTCCAGGCCAAATGAACAGATAGTTAGCAGAAACATCAACCATTGGTAGGCATGGCCTTTAGGACTTTTCTAAAAGGCAGGGCAGGGCTGGTCTACAAAACAGCATCTCAGGCCGCTCTGCTGGATATTCAGTTTCAGTTTGTTGACCATTCAGGGGACATAAATATAGGCCGTAGCTACAACATGGCATTTGCACAGGAAAAAGCAGAATGTTTTGTAGATCTCAAAAGTGAAGGAAGTAGCATGGCGCATGTCATATATTCTCATAGACATTTCATAGCCTGTTGTCTCTCGAAGCTCTCACAGCAGGTAGGGTGCAGGTTCTAACGTGTTGCTGGCTATCTCAGCAATTCAGGCTGTGATGGTCAATTTTCTGTATCAGCTTGGGTGGGCTATGGTGCCCAGTTGTTTGGTCCAACACTAGTCTATATGTCGCTATTTCCATGTGATTAACATTTACAGTCAGTCAACTGTAAATAAAGCAGATTACTTTCCATAATGTGGGTGGGCCTCATCCAATCAGTTGCAGTTCTTAAGAGCAAAAACTGAGGTTTCCTGAAGAACAAGTCTGCCTCAAGACTGTAACATGGAAATCCTACCAGAGTTTCCAGCCTTCCTGGCCTACAGATTTCAGACTCAAGTTTCCAGCCCGTAGCCTGACCTGTGGATTTTGGACTCGTCTGCAAGAACATAATTTGATTCTTTAAGATATCTTTTTTTTCTCTGTCTCTGTTTGTATGTATGTACGTATGTCTATATATATGTGTGTGTGTATGTTTTATTTATGTATATATCCTGTTGGTTCTGTTTCTCTCAAGAATGCTTACTAATACACAGGCATGCTGATCAAAGTAGCTCATTGCATGCTGGGGCCAGTTGTTTTCTTCCCAAGCCTTGCAACCCTCCTGGGCAAAACTGGACTAGCCAGGGAATGCTTGGTTCATATATTATTGAACCCGATGACTGTAAGTTTCTGGCAACAGAAGAAACTGGACTGGCAAGCAGTTTGAGGTGAGTCTGTGTGCTTAATTTTTTTCTTGCCCTCTCAATGAATAACAGATCTGGTGCCAAGAGAGTCTTGGCTATGGAGCTGGGCATGTTTTTTGCACCTGACTCAGCACGGTTGATAAATAAATCAAATGTGCTTTACTGCTTTAACAATGTGGGACCACAGGTAATATTTTCTCTGAGGTAAGCCCTGCTGCATCCCCCTTGACTTCGCATATGGACCCCCGAAGCCCAGAGAGGAAAAGGTGACTTGCTTTTATGACAGCATGCATATTTTGGTTGACCCAGTAGAGCAGTTTCCTTAATTTCAACCAGGTGATCAAGCTATGGTTTTTCTCAACTATGTCACTCAAAGTATCCTAAAATCTGAGCAGTCAAGTTTTCCATTGCTGCATTGCTTTGACAGGTGGCATAATCATTACACGTCAGTGCCCAGATGTGGCATTAATCCAGGACTATTTGCCATGGAGGAACTCTGGTGGCACAATGGTTAAGCACTTGCCTGCTCAACAAAAGCTTGGCAGTTCGAACCCACCCAGCGGCTCCAATGGAAGAAAGGTGTGGCGATTTACTTCCATAAAGATTACAGCCTAGGAAACCCTCTGGAGCAGTTCTGCCCTGTCACATGTGGTTGCTATGAGTTGGTACCCAACAACTCTTGCCGTGGACCTAATGCCTTTCGCTTATTCAACAAACATTTTGTGAAAACCTACTATGTTCCAGAACTTCAAGACAAAAAGACTCATTTATATTATGAGGATGCTTTCCCAACCTTTTTTCTGCCTTCCAGGTATTCATGTAAACATTGCTGTGTTTGGCAGTTCGTTCCGGGGCTGGGACCCAGCAGGATTTCCCAACTTTGTGGCTTTCAAGGGGTGTCTTTCCCACTCATTGACACTAGAGGGCGCTCAATTGCCAGTAACAAATTTGGGCATTTGTGCGTTATTTTCAAGGCTGGTTTTACTATTTTCAGTAAAGAAGCAGTTGCTCAACTCCATTCTCTTCCTACAGGGGCATCAGAAGACGAGACACTCTACTGTGGACTAGATTTTGGTTTCCATGAAGGCTTTCCCTCTTAAAATTCAGGCTTTTGAACTGTCCTTGGTAACAAGTGAGTAACTTGCTTGTAATACCATGTCCTATTATTCTGTACATCCACACCATAAATCCTGGCACTTATTATGAGTAGAGTTCTTTTTTTTTTTTTAGGAGGATGGAATTTATCTCCCTAGATTTAGTTATTTATGCTTTTATTTATTCTTGAAAGGACTGGTTTGTTTCTAAACCTCACAGTTTGCCTGTGGGTCAGTCTGACTCTCATTTTGCTTTCTGTTTTGTCTAATGCCTTTTTTCCCCTGAATACAGGTAAGTCTTCCTGCCATATTGGCCCAGCAGATTATCTGGCTTCTTCAGATTTGGGCGGACTGCATTCTGCTAACCGCTGCTTCCACTTGACCCCACCATTGTTGGTTTTCTAGTCTTTCCTTTCTTTGTACACCTTAAGCACCAACTAGTTCTCAGTCTTTCATCCTGAGGTTCAGTGTTAAGTAACCTGCCAGAGGTTGTGGATCTTGCTAAGTAGTGGATTTTTCCATACCGCCCTTCTTTTTCAGACTTTTGCATTTTTAGCATTGTTATCAATGTGTCTGGTCATCTTCCAGTCATTTTCCTTAATTTTACCCCATGAAAACTTATCTAAAATTCACAATTCATGATAAAAACGAACTAAAGACACTATATAAATGAAAATGGATCTTGACTCTGGTGACATCACATACACCCCACCCCCCATTATAATTCAAAATTTTTAAAACTCCGAAGCTTGAGTTGGGAGTAATTTGGTCATTAAACAGGCTTAACGGTAAAACAAGTTCTTAGTTCAGTCCTTACGTTGTGAGATTTCACCTTAGGACTCAGAGTAGCTAATGTGCAAGATTAAAATATTTAAGTTTTTAGAAAGACTTCCTAGAAACGCAAAGGCCTTCAGAATCACTGTTAATGAGCTCATTTGTTTGGTCGTAGTTATAGCTTCAATATTTCAAGCTTTTCGGGGCAAGGGATTTCTCACCGTGTTACTTGAGATGGAACAAGAAGCTGACATGAATGTAGAATCACAACGTTGAAAATTGAATCCCTTCCCACAGTCTCCTTTCTAAAGGAGAAAATAGCCAGAGAAATTTCTAGGCTAGTGAACTCCTGGCATTTGAGTTTTTTTTTTTTTTTTTAATAGGGTGAAATTTATCTCCCTAAATTTAGTTATTTATGCTTTTATTTATTCTTTCAACTACCAGTTATTAACAATCTGCTAGACCTTGGGCCCAGATCTGGAGATATAAAGGTACCATACTTGCTGTCTTTGTTATCTAGTGCTGCTGTAACAGAAATACCACAAGTGGATGGTTTTAACAACGGGAAATTTGTTTCTTCACAGTAAAGCAAGCTAAAAATCCAAATTCAAGGTGTCAGCTCTAGGGGAAGGCTTTCTCTCTCTGTCAGCCTACTCATCAATCTTCCCCCGGACTAGGAGCTTCTCTCCGTAGGAACCCGGGTCATAGGTACCCAGGTCCAAAGGAGGCGCTCTGCTCCTGGCACTGCTTTCTTGGTGGTATGAAGCCCACTGTCCCTCTGCTCGCTTCTTTCTTTTGTTTCTCAGGAGATTGCCTCAAGACACAATCCAACCTTGTAGGTTGAGTCCTGCCTCACTAACACAACTGCTGCCCATCCTCCCTCATTAACATCACAGAGGTAGGATTTACAACATATAGGAAAATCACACAATACCAGGACTCATGGCCCACCCAAATTGATACACACATTTTTGGGGGGTACATAATTCAATCCATGACACCTGCCCTCAAGGAGCCTTGTAGGATAGGAAAATGGAAAATGAGGTGAACCAAAATACAAGTATTTTAATAGAGCTCCTGCTAAAACCCCGAGAAAGCCCAAAGTAATAAATGATGAACTTGAGACCCATTTAATCTGCACTAGGTTTAAATTCAAGCTGCCTAGTGGGTAAGATTAAAATGTTTAAAATCAGCTTCATAAAACGCCTTTCTAGAAACATGAGGGCTTGCAGAGTCATTGCTGGTGAGCTTACCGTGTCTAGAAAATATCCCTGGTTTTCAGAATAGTCATTGAGTTCCAAGGATCACAATACGGCAGTTACATGGATTTTTGTCTGTTGTACAGGAATAAAATATGTTTTATCACCCTTTGATTAGTGAAGACAGAGAACATCTTATGACTTGGGGAATCCAGGTAACGGAATAAACTTCATTTCCTGTCTAGGCCTTTAACAGTCCTAGTCCATTGGGTTTTTGCTTTTCTTCTTTACCAGAACCAGTTGTTTCCATATTTTCTCTTCTCCCAGCATTCCCGTCTCACCGATTGCCCTGTTTCATCCCTCTATCCATGACTTCATTTGGGTTTCCAGACTCTCTGGTCCTGTGGGTCTCGTCCCAGAATTCAATCCTGCATGGGAGAACTCGTCTTTAGGCTGGCCGCCCCTATTGGCTTAGATGTACTGGGTCCTCTGTGGACTTCAGGAATGGTTTCTCACCTCCTTTCTTTTTTCTCCTGGGTAGAATAAACATGGAGTTGAGGTCCTTTTGCAATTATGTAGACCAGAGTTCATTGCCTGGAGCTGTCAGAGAATAGAAAACATCTGCTGCCATTCAGCTGGCCTCTGGCCCTCTCTTTGCCAGAGTGTGGGACATTTTAGGTCTTGTGGCTTCTGTCCACCTTTCCTGCTTGTGGATACCTATTTTTATATGGTGGTGTAAATATCTGCAGAACAACCAGACTTAATACGCACTCCTGTGCTTGGCTTTTTAGTCTTCTCCTGGATGGTTCCTGCTTAATGACAGAGGTCATGTAAGCAGTATGAGTGAGAGAAACAGGTGCCTCAGAGTGCCACCACACTTAAAGCAATACCCCCTCAGAAAGCCCTCTTTGAGGGCCCTTGGGGCAGCCACTTTTGCAGATGAAAAGAAGTTTCTTTACCTAGGAAACGGCCAAAGGGGTGAATTTATTTCTTTACACGTTTATACAGTTTTAAGGGAATTTAGTTCCTGTATGTCTTGGTCTAAGGAGCTCTGGTGGTGCAGTGGTTAAGTGTTTGGCTGCTAACCGAAGGTCAAAACGGTAGGCAGTTGAAACCTACCAGCCACTCCTTGGAAGAAAGATGTAGTAGTCTGCTTCTGTAAAGATTATGGTCTTGGAAACCCTATGGGGCAGTTCTACCCTGTCCTATAGGGTTGCTGTGGTTTGAAATTGACTGGACAGCAACAGGTTTGGTTTTTGTTCGTTTTCTTTATGTCTTAGTCCAAACATGGTTCTAGCCAACCCCCATGGCAGTAATGGTGGAAGGTTTTTTTCCTCCTGCTCCATTCCATTCCTCTGTGCGGGAGGACCTTGCCTGTTGCTTTGATTTGCATGCAAGATGTACCAGGATTTCAGATATGGTGTCTGTGTGGAAGGGTTGAGGGTAGACTTGGAGAAGGCAGACTTGGCAGGTAGAGAGGGTATAAGAGAGAGGAGTTTATGATCTTAAAAAGGTAAACACCAGGAGTGCTCTACAGCCAGCGGCTCTGCCAGGAAGAAGACCCGAGGCCTGTTTGTGATTGTCTGGCATTAGTGAGGGGGAAGAAGGGGCTGGGGCCAGTCCTCTGAGTAGATTGTGGCTACTCTGTGTGATTTGAGGGGAGAAAGCTTCTGTATGAAAATGTCCCATCTGCCACCTTTTCTGGTGCCTGACATTCTTATCAAACCGCAGTGTGTGTGTGTGTGTGTGTGTGTGTGTGTGTGTGTGTACTGTGTCATGTGAAGCCTTGATCCTTTCCCTGTGAAGATTCTAGGATGTCCTAGAATCCCTTCTTAAGATGCAACCACCCAGGAGGGAAGCTCCTTTAAGCGGATTCAGAGCATGTCCAGAGGGAAAGGGTGGGGATTAGCAGGAGGGGATTTGGAAATGGCCCTCCCTTGAAGGTAGGGTCCATAGACAAAGGACAAGGTGGGGTCCATAGACAAAGAACAAGGTGGGGTCCGTAGACAAAGGACAAGGTGGAAGAGGAAGAGGGGGAGGGGGAGAAGGAGGAGGAGGAAGGAACTTGCTCAGGAGAATCTCAGCCTACCTCCCCATTTCCCTCAGGGGAAGAGATTTATATCACCCATAGCGTGGGGTGGGGAATTAAGGTTTTTTAGCAGAACAAGCCCCTCTAGTGCAACAGAAAAGTGCTTTCATTGGCCTCCAGCCCCTCAGGCATTGGTCTTGACTTCTCCAGTGAAGTAGAGCTGACCAGTGTTCATGCCCAGGAGCCAGAAACCTGACATCATCATCTATATAGTCAGCCAGTCCCTGAGCCCTGGAGGTTCTATTTCCTTAGAAATGGTGAACCCTGCCCCTTATCTTCTCCCCTGATGCCTCAGCCTGGGCTGCCACAGCCTCCTAGCAGGTTACCAGGCCTCCAGCTCAGCCTCCTTCTAATCCAAGGTCGTATCGCTGCTGACATGAGCTTGCTAAAAAGGCAGGTCTCATCCTTTTCACCCCTAGCTTAAAGTCTTTACTGGTTGCCTCCGGTTAAAACTTCACATTTCTTAGTATTGGCACCCCCTCCTGCCCTTTCCTGCTTTTTCTCTCTCACCTGCCCCTTACAACTTCCTTCCTACCAAAGGGATACCCTGAAATCCTGATGTCCTCTCGCACTTCCCTGGAGGCCTTTGTATGTGCTGCCACCTCTGCAGGGACATCATTTCTCCTATGGGCTATTTGGGACTAGGCTCAGGGGTCACCTTTTCTCAGAAGACCACCCAGACCTTTTGGTCTAGTTAGTTCCCTTCATCCAGCCCCACACTGCTGGGCACTTCTCCACCCCACACTCTGCATTATAATTGCTGCCTCCCCCTCCCCTACCTCTCCAAGATGAGCCTTTTAAAGGTGGGGACTGTCTCTAGTCTGTGTACCCTGAGGCACAGCAGAAAAGGTGGCTTGCAGCAGTACAGAGTAGGGATTCTACAAACGTTTGCTCTGTGAATTAGCTGTTGCTGGGGTTATTTTGGAAACCCTGGTGGCGTAGTGGTTAAGTGCTACGGTTGCTAACCAAGAGGTCGGCAGTTCAAATCCGCCAGACACTCCTTGGAAACTCTATGGGGTAGTTCTACTCTGTCCTAAAGGGTCACTATGAGTCGGAATCAACTCGATGGTAGTGGTTTGGCTTTTGGTTTTGGGGTTATTTTTGGTGTGGAAAGCCTTTCATCCCTTGGCTCATTTCTAAAGGTTAAATTAAATGTGAGCATCTCCGTGAAGTCTTAAACAAATAAACAATCAATCAAAAAGAAAAACAAAAAAACCCAAACGTGTTGAGGTGGAGTTGATTCCAGCTCATAGCAACCTTATAAGACAGAGAACTACCTCAAAGGTTTCCAAGGCTGTGATCTTTACAGAAGCAGACTGCCATGGCTTTTTCCCTCAGAATAGCTGGTGGGTTTGAACTGCAGACCTTTCGGTTAGCAGCCGAGTGCTTTAACCACAGTGCAGCCAGGGCTCCTTCAAGAAGTCTTACCCTTCTCCAGTGTTAGAAGGGTAACATTGCTTCCTCTGCTGAGATTCTTTGACATATATCACTTCTCCCTTGTTTTATATTAATTTATAAAAATCCTGTTACCTTGAAACTTTGAAAACTCAAACGAATGAACCTCTGCTGGTGTTCACAGTAGGCACTCAAACACCCAAGAATGTGTCCATTGGGAAGATGGGCACCAAGCCAGGAAAAGGAGAAAAGCTGGAGAGGCCGCTTTCCTTTTTAAGTTTCGTCAAGTAATTGCTCTGCTTGCTTGTAGGGTTGAGCCTACTATCTTTATTCTCTCTCCAGATGGATGGGGAGAGCTTCTTGAGGGTTGTTTCCATGTCTGGGTTATTTTTGTTTCGCCACCTGTGCCTAGCACAATGCCTCCCTCATAGAAAGCCTCCAATGGATGAATGAATGAATGAACTAAGTTAGTGGAAACAGCAAACATTGCTTTCTATTTCTGACTCTCCCCAGAGATATGTGGCTTCAGAGGCCTGGCCCTAGGAGCATCACCCAGACCTGGAACTTGACATCTTTGTTTTTCTGTGTTTAGAGATACTGTGAAGGGAGTGAGAACCCCTGCCCCCACAGCGCCAAGAAGACAGAAAATCAGGCTCTGTGCATATTTAATTTTTATTGACATTTCAGCCACTCTTACATGTACGATTCAGGGACATTCATTATGTTCTCATGCAGGCTATGGCTTTGATGCCCTCTTTTCTTCAAAAGAGTTCCTCTTCAGCTCAGAGTCTAGAATGTCCCAGAGCTGGTTCTGGACCTCAGGGAACCAGCCATGGCCAACCAGCTGCTATGGACACAACTGATTGTTCTGTGGATGGATGGAGGGATTGAGGGTGAGCTTGGTCTTATTTTTCAAATAAGAGACTCCTTCAGCTCTCAGAGCCCACCAGAAATTGCATTTATTTCAGATGGCTTTTGTGGGCATACTTCCTCTTTCAAATGAACTCTTTGGGTGTTTGTGAGGCCTTTGTCTCCTTTCTCATATTTATCTTTGAAAAGTCAGCTGGAAAGGTCAGCACTTGCTACACAAGTGCCATTCTTCTATATTTCTGGATGGGCATCTCCTCGTAGCTTTGATTGTCTTCGGAAACAGCCTTCAACTTTTTAGGAGTAAACCGAAATGGGTGCCCCTGTGGTTCAGATGCTTGGGTCCTCAGTCACAACCCAAATGTTCCTTTGGATGGGTGCACTGAACACATACTTGAGCTGAGTGAGGGAGTTTTGCTAATTGACACGAAGGATGAATTTGAGAAGGCTACAAGGGTGAAGGTGGCTGGGTAGCTTAAATGGTTAAGTGCTTAACTACTAACCGAAAGTTTGGTGGTTCGAATCCATCCAGAGGCACTTCGGAAGACAGGCCTGGTGATCTGCTTCTGAAAGATCACAGTCTTGATGACCCCATGGAGCAGTTCTATTCTGCACACATGAGGCCACCATGATGACAACTAATAACGACACAGGGTGAACTAATATGATTGAGAAAGGCCCATAATTCTTTCCTTGGTCATACACACTGTGTAGAGCAGCTCTATTTGATAAAAATATGGTGTGAGCCGTGTGTGTAATTTTTTATTTTCTAGTATCCGCATTAAAAAAAAGTGAAAAGAGGTGAAATAGGCTTTTATATTTTAACCCAGTATATATAAAAAATTAGCATGTCACCATGTACTCAATATAAAAATTATTTATGAGGTATTTTACTTTCTTTTCTGTACTAAGTCTATGAAATCCAGTGTGTATTTCACATTTATATTGTTGTTGTTAGCTACCGTTGAGTCAGTCCCCAACCTATGGTGACCCCATGCATAACTGAGCAAAATGCTAGCCAGTCCTGCTCTATCCCCACGATCGGCTGCAGCTCAGACTGTTGTGATCCATAAGGTTTTCGATGGCTGATTTTTGGAAGTAGATCGCCAGGCCTTTCTTCCTAGTCACCTTAATCAGGAAGCTCCAGTGAAACCTGTTCAGCATCGTAACAACACATCGTAAACCTCCGCTGACAGACAGGGGGTGGCTATGCAAGAGGTGCATTGGCTGGGAACTGAACCCCAATCTTGCTCACGTCAGGTGAGAATTCTACCACTGAAATCACTCCTGCCCCCATTTTACATTGATAACACATCTCAATTCAGACTAGCTGCATTTCAAGGGCTCGATAGCCACATGTGGCTAGTGGTGCCCATATTGGACAGCACAGAACTAGACTCTCCAAGTGAAACAGGGAAGTGGTTATTCTGTACTAGATCTGCCCTCCAAATTAAGCTACCTAAACTAAATACAGACGAAAGGGCTGTGGTGGGAAGGAGTGTGTAAATGACTATCAACAGAACTTTAAAAATGCAGTTTAAAAAGTGTTCTGATAGTCTAATTAGCAAGAGGACATTTTTAAGTTTAAGTTCTATGACCCCTAACTGAAAAATTTCTGTTTATTATTTTTTTCTCATCAGAATGTTCATTTGCTCATCTTGCTTAGACCAATGAGTTCAAAAAACCAAACTTAGTGAACAGTTTCACCTCCTGTTGTGCCCTTTTATTCAGATACCCTACATTCCTATGCCATCAGGAAATGATTAATATCTATGGGTGGGTATATAAAAATAATGGAAACCCTGGTGGCATAGTGGTTAAGTGCTACGGCTGCTAACCAAAGGGTCAGCAGTTCGAATCCGCCAGGCACTCCTTGGAAACTCTATGGGGCAGTTCTACTCTGTCCTATAGGGTCACTATGAGTCGGAATCGACTCGACGGCACTGGGGTGGGTATATAAAAATAATAGTCGACATTTATGGAGAGCTTGCTCTGTGCCAGACACTTGACATGTGTTAGCTCACTCAAGCCTGGCAAGAGCCACCCGAAGTAGGTTCTATTATTATCGCCACTTTTCAGATGAGGAAGCTAAGACCTTAGAGTTGCTAAGTAAGCTTACCCAGGATAACCCAGCCGATGAGTGGTGGACTCAGGCAGGCAGATTCCAGAGCTCACACTCCTAGCCCTACACAGCCCTCCTTCACAAAACTAATGTAAAATTTTACATTCTCCAAAATTGTTCAAGGCTTTTTTCACCTTTCAACATGTCCACTAAGCCCTCTTGCTTTTCAGAATTCTGGTAAAAACATGTTTTTGTGGGAGAGGTCCGTAAATTTTAAGGCCTATTTGGGAAACTGGCAGATGGAAACTGCCTTATGGGAGAGAGATCTTGATCTACAAGATGAAAACCAAAGTTAAAGATCCCAGGGTGGTACACACGGTTAAGCACTCAGCTACTAACTGAAAGCTTGGCTGTTTGAACCCACCCAGATGTGCCTTGGAGGACAGACCTGGCAATCTGCTCTCAAAAAGTTCACAAACTTAAAAACCCTGTGGAGCAGTTCTGCTGTGCACACATGGGTTGCCATGAATCAGAATCAATATGACGGCAACCGGCAACCACATCTATCCTAGAGAAACACAGTAAAATATACACAAAGAGATCTGTTAAAAAAAAAAAGTTAAAAATAATAACTCTTACAGGTCTTAGAACTGATAAAAGATGAATTCACAATTCTGTTTATTTAAAAGTCATACCTGCATTGACAGTTAAAATGACATTCCCTTGGGTAACAAAAAGCAAGGATATCCTACTTCTAAAAAAAAATCCTACCGTTGTTAATTCATGATTCTTTTCAATTCAATCATGAAATGTAACTTAAATGTTTAAGCTCTGGGTTAAACATTTTTTCAAAATGAAGGCGGATCTGGTCTGCCATTTTCAAGTGTGCCGGGTAGTTAGGAATTATGTTGGTATCTGCAGCTGGGCCTTAACAGAACCAACCTATATGCACATGCTCAGAGTATATACTTGCCATGTAGATTTTGTTTTTCTTTACTTTTTCCATTCAATTGGAAGTCCAGTTCAGGGCAGACTCTACACCTCCTGCCTTTATACAGCTGGATAGATTAAAATATGCTGTTTTTTAATCCAAATTGTTGTGGTTTCAATCCGAATCAAAGAGATTGGTGGGAGTTATAACTGTTAATTCAAACTCACTGAGAAGACTGAACTTCTTACATCAGAGTATATAGTACTGGTTTTTAATGATGTCAAGGCCCATTCCAGGCAAAGTATAAACTTTTGAACTAAGCCCTTGGCAAATTAATAAGGAAGAGATTTTTCAAACTTGAATTTGAGAAGACAACTTTTTCAGACTGTAATCTCTTCTAAGATGCTGTACAAAAAGTCACAAATGCATCCGTGTAATTTTACTATTAACTAGTAAGAAAAAACAAAAACCAAATTGTTGCCGTCAAGTAGATTTCGACTCATATCGACCCTATAAGACAGAGTAGAACTGCCCCCCAGGGTTTCCAAGGAGCGGCTGGTGGATTCGAACTAAGGACCTTTTGGTTAGTAGCATAACTCTTAACCACAGGGCCACCAGGGCTCCAGTCAGAAAGAAGGAAGTTAAAATATTTCAAGTCTATTACAAACATACTGATTCAGCCATTTCTATTCATCTGTAACTCTAATAGTGTATGGAACTGAACTCTGAAAGTTCTGGAAGGTTTATTTTAATTTTTAATTCACTGCTTTGAGAGGAGCCCTGAGAAAGGAAGTGAGAGGGCACAGCTTTAAAGAACCGGCAATTTGGCATCTCCTCAGCCCCCTTGTCGCCCCTCCCCCACTATTTTAGCTACTTGACCTGATTAAACAGCTTTGGGACTGTAGCCAGACTTCTGTATGCTAACGAGGCCCCTGCCCTATTCACGATTTAGTGCGATTTCATCCACCCGGAGCTTCCAGGCTGCCCAGTCTGAGCCTGACTTCTCAGAAGTCTCCCAGTTTTGTCAGAGGCTCGCCAGTGAGGAGTTCACACCAACTTGAAGCAGACAGGGACTCTCTGAACGCCTCAGGCCACACCGGATTATTCATTAGCAAATTCTTTTCGCCTTCTATCTAAATAGGAAAGGTGACGCCTGAATCGCCTGTGCCACTCCCGGAAAGGGACTCTAGGTCTACAACACCCAATCTACAGTCTACAACTCGTCTTCAAGTTACTTGCTTTCCAGGCAGCAGAAGGCGTTTCCAAAAGTTTCCCTAAACCTCCCTTACCCCTAAGCCTAAAGGTCACAGCGCCAGGTCCTCCTCAACTCTCCAACCGGCTGGAATGTGATCATTTCAGAAGTTTCTGGTGTAGGGGGAGAACAGAAAGGGTGGTAGTGGGGAACCGCGCAGTGTGACCACCGCGCATTATGTAACGGAAGCCCTGGCTGCAGGAGTGAGCAAGCCTGACATTGAAACATTCCAGGGGGAGGGGAGTTGCTGTCCGGGAGTCGCCAGGAACAGCAGAGGCAGTTGTAAGACACTGAGAGAGGAAGGTGGCCGAGATAAAGAAACCATTTTGGGTATTGGAATATTAAAAAACCGCAGGTCTCAGAGTATTAGCAAACGGCAAGACACGTGTAGTAATTTGACAAAACGGGAGCCTTCCAACTTTTGCACGGGAACGAGTAGATTTGCCCTTTGGGGGATTAAAATTAGCCAAGCCAAAAGCTAATGGATGAGGTTCAGTAGTTTGTTCGCAGTATTTAAATAGTTATGCTCAGGAGCGCAAACTCTCCGCAGTTATTTAGAAAAGCGGCGACTTAATCCAAACTACAATACTCTACCGAGTGCATCTCGACTTTCCCCAATCCGAAAAGGAGTTGCTCGCGCGGTACTGCCCCTTTAAGACCTGCTCGCTCTCCGGCTCTACAAAAGGGAGTGACCTCTGGGCTTTGACAGCTCCCCTAATAACTACCACCGCGCAGGCCCCGCCCACCTGGTGGCCAGCCGCGCCGATTGGCCGGCGGGCCGGTATCCCGTGCTCTGATTGGCCTGCCGCTTCCCCTGAGCGAACCTTTAGAACTCTGAGACAGACAATATTCTGTTACATTGTAGCAAAATGGCGACTGTCATTCACAACCCCCTGAAAGCGTAAGTAAGACCAAAAAATGTACATATTCCGCGTGGTTTCAGTATGAAAAAAAAGGCGCCTTCTCCGTGCGGAGCGCTGCCAACGCACTGCGCTTGCAGGCGCCTCCAGCCGCGGCAGGGCTTCTCTCTTTTCTTTCCGCTCTGACTTCTTCATCTTTTTTTTTTTTTTCCCCTACGCGTAGAAATGTCAGGAGATGCAATTAACAAGAAGAAAACTGTTACATTTGTGTTTTGCTTAATTGGTGGACAGAGCGAGAGGGGGGTGATCGGTAGGGGAGCCAAGCGCCCGCGCGCTCGACAGCTAGGGGGATTGTGGGCAGCGAGGGGACGGCAGGTACCCCGGGTCCCCTACTGAGCGGGGCGGCAAGTGCGTAGCTGGGGGAGGCCGAGCTGGGGGCGCGAGCCGGGCAGTGGCCGCCTCGGTGCACTTGGCTGCGCCCCACGCCTCCGGAGCCGGCGGCGCCCGCCTGGCTGCTCCGTCCGCTCGGGCCAGCGGACCGCGGCGGCTCCGGAGTTTGCAGGGCGCTCTCTGCCTTCCGATCGCTCGCGGGGAGTTTGTGCAAACCTTCCGGAGTTGGGAGGACCGCGGGGGAAGCCGCAGGTCCCGGGAGCTCTGGGGCCCAGGTGGCTGCCTGGGGCTTTCCTGCGGGGCCGCCCCCGGAGCATGACGGCGCTCCGGGCAGTCGCGGGCGCGTTTGCGTATGTGTTTGTGGGCGAACTGGCTGTAGTAAATTAATGACTCGGGTTGACTTGGGGTTGATTCGGAGGCCGGGAAGCTGCAGGTCTTAGGAATGGTGTTCTCATCTCCTCTGGGTGAAAAGGCGAGGCGGGCGGAGAGGCGGCTCCGGGCTCCCCGCCCCAGCAGGCAGCGTTTACTCCCGGCCAGAGCGAGGGGCAGGTGCCTCTGGCCGCCGCCGAGAGACTTTGTGCAGACGCCCAGATCCGGGACGGAGGGGGCGGGCTGGGCAAGGGCACGCGGGGGCCAGTCCCCGGGTTCGACAGTTAATTCCTGCCTGCCTTCCTTCCTCCCCCTCTTCATCCTGGCTTCCTTCCTTCCTTCCAGTCGGTCGAACTGTTAAGCCGCCAAGTCCGCTTGCGATCATCGAGCCGGGGGTGGCCTCGAGAACTAGCGTCGCTCTTAAAAGGGTGCTGTTGGAGGCTCCCTCGGGTTCCTAGCGCGACGTGGGTTCGGGGTCCGTGCGCATTCGACCAGGACTTCGGCGCCCGGCTGGAACCCGCCAGCGAGGGGAGGGGGGGTGCGAGTGGGGGCGCTTCGTGTTCAATTCTCTCTTGTGCGCGGCCGAAGCGGACCCCGGTTCTTTCAACTCCGCGCATCAGCGTCCGCTCCCCCCGCCCCCCCCCGCCGGGGCTCCTCACGGAGTTAAAAGCCAGGTTCCTACCGGGGGGGTCATAGGGGGGCTCCTAAAGCGAAGAAACGCTCGGGGAGAATCGGTCGTGTTTGCACCAGCTTATCTCCCACTAGCAATAAGGAAAAGGGGTAGGAATGTCGCATGTCTAGGAGTTTAAAATATATATATTGAGTGCGGCCGTTAAGAGGACTTTGGAAGCTGAAGCTGATCCGAGAGGACCTCTCGGCCTCGGTTCTTGCACGGAAGCTTGGATATACGGCTCTTGAACGTTACAGCGTTTCACCCAAGAAAGAAAATGTTTTATGGCAGAATAAATGCGCGTAACTTCGCCGCATCCACGCTCCTCGCTTGCGCGGCTACGCAGCTGATGCTGGGAGTTTCTACCAAATCCACAGCAGATTTGCAGTTTTCCCATTTCCAGCTGAACTCACATAGCGGGGCTGATACCACCTGGTAAACTCAAGTTAGAGAAATCTGTTTCACATGTGCACCGTGTTGGTTTCCTATTGGAAAAGCGGTGCTCTTGTTACCCCGGAGCCCGGTTGCTTACGCGCGGGCGCAATATTTCCCGGTTCCGCGGTTCCCCCTGCTTGCTCTAGTTTTTTTTTTTTTTTGACCACTGGATGGTGTGTGTTTTGGGGGGGGGGTGTCTGTGTTGGGGTAACGTTAAAAGTGGGAAAAGGGACGGAGAGGCGGGAAGAGGGTAGCCGAATTCCGGCTGATCAATGGAATTAGTTCTGAATTATTATACTCGTACTTTGTGTAATTAGAAACAGTTGCAATGTGATGTATTTGTAATTCTGTGTCTCGACACACGCGCACATTCTCGCATACACACAACACCCCTGCCTGCTTTTTCTAGGTGGGAGTTGCATCCCAACCCCTTTCCCTGGGGGTGAGGGAGTGTAAACAATGCCGGGACCAGTCTAGCCTCCTGCACCCTGGACGCTTTTTAAACTCCTAACGCCAAGAGCACACACGCTATCATTGGGAGACCGACACCATCTGCCTGTATTTTTTTCAAAAGCAACTTGTTTAATAAAACATCTTATATATTTCATTTGTTTTTAAAAGTTGCTGATCAGGAAATAATACACACGTGAATCAATTATGCATGGGATAAATTAGAACAAAGCGTAGAGCCCGAGCCACATCAACCGGAGGGGATGGATTGCAGTGCTGGGAGGAGGGGGAGCGGGGAGAATGGTTTGGAGAGCTATGTTTTTATCCTCACGTGTCCCTCCTGACAATGAAACGGAGCTGAACGACATTAGCATTTTCTCTGTGCGTTGTGAGTCTGTCTCCCCCTCCCTTAAAAAAAAAAAAAAAGCCAACATCACCGACGCCCCCTACAGAAGCTGGTTACACAAAGGTTTCCTCTGGGATTGGAGGATAAAGTGGTGGTTGGTAAATGTGCTGGGAAGAAACAAGCTCAGGTTTCATGCAACACCTCTGTAGGGCTCTTTTTACCCTGAGTATGGGCCATTTTTTCATTATACTAGCTTTGTGCATGTGGGACATTCAATAATTCAATGGCTGGGGTAACTGGATGACACTGTTTGGGTCTCCTTGCTTTGGGGTCTTCCTTAGGGCCCTAATGTCCTGAAGCCACATCTCCTGTTTTAGCAGTTTGGCTTTCTTCCTGCCTGTCTTTGATCGCCCTTCAACTCCTTTTTTTATTCTTCCTTGTTGTACCCGTCTTCACCTTCCCCTCTGAAGCTGACAGCCTACCTTCTCCCTCTGTTGTTGCCTTTAACATCTTATTACAGCGCAACAGGGTGTTAGAGGCAGAAACTGGAGCTGCCTAGGCTGATAAGATCACAAAGGGGACTCCGCAGGTGGCCCCACAACTGAGCAGTCACATCTGGACAAATAGAATTTAAAAAATTGATGGGCATGTGTGATGTGTAAATGTATATTACACATTATTTAATTTAGCAGCTACATTGTCTAATCCTAGATGTGTGAGACCCTTATTTCCTACACACATATGCATGATAAGGGCTGTGTAGTGAAGCAAACACATGCAGGTAACATAAATAAGGATTTGATATAGCACTTTGTGTCAATCACATCGTATATTCGTATTCTCACTGCCTTCTCCATTAAGGAGCCTTAATGCTTTTTAATATAAATTCTAATCTTATTTAATATTCCAGTTCAGATAAATCAGCTTTCAGCACTTTAAGCAACTTACTCTTTTATTAAGTTATCAAAACCCTGGTTTGTATGCACTTAACTGGGAATGTCTGCCACCTTCTGCCAGACTTGATTATGCATGTATGTATCTATTATTGTAACTGCCTGCTTAGAAAAAGAATAACGGTTATTATTATTTAATTATTCTATATAGACCAAAAGGGCTTTACCCCAGATAACTATTTATTTATAGAGAATAACACCAGTAAACGAATTTGGCATGCTTTTAACTGTGACTATACATATACATAATTGTATTTTGAACTCGCTTTCCTAAACATTTAACCTTGCTTTGGAGGTATGTGTTCTTATCCCTGTTTTGTAATCAAGGACACAACTCTGGGAGAAATAAATATACTTACTTAAAAGTATAAAAAAGTATAGCTAAGGTTAAACAGGGTCCTGTGTGTAGATGGACCTCAAATCTTCATCTCTTAACACATCCTATGATTGGAATACAGTTTATTCTAATCTAAGTGGTTCTGTGCATGTGAAAGTTGTTTAATTGACACCACTTAGAAGCCAGACCCCACTCGTGCTCTGACATTCTGTTTAGATACCAGAGAGTAAGGGGTAGGGGACACATTCCAAGTTTTAATCTCTAGTTAGCTCCTTCTGTTGGGGGCAGGAACATGTGGGTAGGTACTAAGTGGGGAACATTGGGGTATGAACTTCGTGAACTTGTAACTTTTTATGGACATACTCCTGGCCCCTTATGAAAAAGGACCCTCAGACTTTAAGCCAACAGATATCTAAGAATGACCATCTCCAAATGTTTCTGGTTGCCACTGGAAAAAAGCCCTAAATTTGCCAAACTTCATTAGCACACATTATTTTTCAGTTTTCAGTGAGAGGAATGTCTGGTTTTGATGAGATACCCATAAAAAACAAAGCAAAAAACCCGAAACCTGTTGCTGTCAAGTCATAACGATCCTATAGGACAGAGTAGAACTGTCCCATACAGTTTCCAAGGAGCACCTGGTGAATTCGAACCACTGACCTTTTGGTTAGCAGCCGTAGCTCTTAACCACTATGCTACCAGGGTTTCCGAGGTACCCATAAATGATATTAATTCCTGCCAGAACCCAAATGGAGGCATTGTCATAGGGGAAACCTCTGAAAACAACCCAGCCTGCAGACCACCTGGGATGGGAGCTGCTCGGACCCATAAGGTGGGCTGGAATTAGAGGCAACTTAACTAGAGACTTACCTTCCTCTAACTTTTTGTAATCATGCATGTAGTCGGCATTTGGATACATTTGAGAAAGATCATAATGTCCAAAGCTGTTTCAGAGCCATCTGCTCAGATTAGTGCAAAAAATAAAATGCCACGGTCAGCATCCTTTGTCTTCAGCAGACACCAGAAAAAGAATGGAAACTGAGGCTGATGTTTCAGTTTTCCAAATGTAGCCATGCTGATTGTAGTGGTAGTGGGGGCTGGGTCATACAAAGGCACCAGAATCCAGGCCTGTTTATTATCCCAACTCTGCAAGGTAACTTTTGTGGTTTTTGAGTATTTTGAAAGTCACTAGAGAACAGAAATGTAGTCAAACATGGCAAGCTTCTGGCCAAAAAAATCCCACAACCACTTCAATATTTTTTTGCCCAGCTGTGGTTTTCTAGCAGGGGCCTATGTAAGCAAGACCTTAGCTTTAAATAGTCTTTAAATATGTAGATATTTAACGAGGAAAGATAAAGAGTGGCTTGGAGGGGTAGGGTCGGTGGGTGGATAAAACCACCCTGTGGTCTGGAGCTCTGAAAAGATTATTGTTGAACAGCAAGAGAGACTGATCCTATGAGCCATAGCAAGTTTCAAAGTTTTCTTTGGTTGTGTGAGTGACTAGGAAGAGACGAGGTGTTGCGGTGTTTTTGTAATTTGTTTTTCTTATTGCTCCGGTTACTAGTGTTTCGCAGTCTGTCAAACCATATGGATGAATGGAGCTAGCATTGTAAAACTGTCACTGAAGGAAGGTTTTTGAAGCCTGTGATTTGCATCAGAGTTTTAAAGGCAGTGGTTAGGAGGTGTTGGAGGGCGTGTGGGAAAAGAGGAACAGACTGCGTTGAAAATTTCTAGGTTGTATGTTTATGAATAGTAGTGTGTGTGGGGGGCGGTGGTGGCAAGGGAAGAGAGGAAGCCTTGAGGAGGCTCAGAGTTAGGGGTTATGTTTGGAAGTAGGGAGGGGCGAGGGGATTAGGCTCAAAGCTAATAATGGGGTTCAAATAGCCGCCATTGAGTCCTCCACAACCCAGGCCTCAGTCCCGAGTCTGGGGAACAATGATGATGTCTAATCTCCTTTTTGCATCATCTCCTGCCTCCCTCAATCCAGGGACTTTGGTCATCTCAGGTTGCTGTGAAACGAGTAGGGTTTTTTGGTTGTCATTCACCTTGAAAATCTGCTGTTTGTATTAACTGCAATTAGAAGCACTGCCAGAAAGGTTTTTCCCATTCCCAAACTTTCAGCTGCTATTGGCCTGGCCCTATCCCAAACAGTGTCCCCCTTTCATGTTCATTTCTCACCAGTGGCTGGTCTTTTGTAGCTTTGGTGACTTCTGAGCGATGGAGGAGAGCAAGCGCTGGAATAGGAGGCTAGAGCATTGAGTTCTGGTCCCAGTCCTACCACCAACTAGCTCTGTGATCTTGGATGCATAATTCTCTGAGTTGCATATTCCATGTCTTTAAGATCTGAGCAATGCCCAATGCCTTTCAAGTTAAAAACTTTGGGGCTTTTACTATGGTAGATTAGGACAAAGAGGGCAGTTAGGGGCCAGAGTTCCAATTGTTCCTTCTTGTTTTTAAAGTATGGCTCTAAAGCCTGGGAGACTTTGTTCTGGCAGACGGTTTTGTCTTTGTCCCAGACTTGCCACATGGTGCTCCCACTTGGGGTTCTAACCCAGCTGGAACTTCCTATCCCTTCTCAGGGTGTAAGGTTGAGGACCAGGTGGTGGGTCATTTAGAATTTGGGCTTTTCCTCTGATTCTCCCTTTAGAGAGATTTTCTTCTTATTAGCACCCAACCAGAGGATGAACGAGAGTGGAAAGAGGAGCTGGAAGACAAATGGGCTTATTTGTTGTTTATAAGCAGTCAGATAAAGTTTTTGGTTGTGAATAGGACTGGGGTTACTGAGAACATCTGTCTTTTTCTTCCTCTTCTTTTTTAAGTGTGTGGATGGAGTCAGTAACCAAGTAAAGGAATTTTTTTCCTCTGGATTTCACTTATCCACAAATCTCTTCCACCTCCACTTTATTAACTTGGAAATAAAGTGTTTATTTCTCTTCCATGTGTGCAGTTGAGGATAGCTGGCTATTCAGTGAGCTGAAGTAGGTGGACCCGTCCTGATTTCTCACTGAGCTTCCTCAGGTATACCCTGGTTACTGCTGACGAAATGGAGATGCCCCAGTGACAGGCAGGACTGACCCATACTTGGGTGGTATTCGCAGTGTCTAGATTGGAATTCACTGCCTCTCCTTCAGTGACCTTCCTCCAGAAAATCCCAGGTTCCTCTGGGAGCATTATTGCCAGGCTTTTCTTCGGTTTAAAAGCCCCTTGGTAATTTTCTACAAATCTAAAGGAGGAAGAACTGTTTGCAAAACCCATCAGAGAATTCACAGTAGCCAGTTTATAAATTCTGAGCCTTAAGCAAAATGAGAGAAACAACACCATGGTCACCCTTGCCTCCAGCACAGACAGTCATCCCCTTCATTTCTGAATCCTGGGGGTGCAGTGTTAAGTGCCAGGCTACTAACCAAAAGGTCAGCAGTTCAAAGCCACCCCACCAGCCACTCTGTGGGAGAAAAGACATTGGTCAAGCTGCTCCTGTAAAGACTACAGCCTGGGAAATCCTATGGGGCAGTTACACTCTGTCCTATAGGGTGGCTATGAGTCGAAATCGACTTAACGGCATACAACAACAACGATAGTTTCAATAGTACAGGCAGCCCCCAGATTATGAACTATTTTTTATACTAATAAAAATCTATGTGTGGTTGAGTCAATTCTGACCCATGGCGACCCCACGTGTGTCAGAGTATAACTGTGATCCACAGAGTTTTCAATGGCTGGTTTTCAGAAGTAGATCCACAGGTCTTTCTTCCAAAGTGCCTCTGGGTGGACTTGAACCTCCAGCCTTTCAGTTAGCAGCTGAACACGTTAACAGTTTGCACCACCCATGGACTTCTTTTATACTAATACCAAAAAATAAAAATAAAAATCCAAACCTGTTGCCCTTGAGTTGATTCTGACTAATAGCGACCCTATAGGACAGAGTAGAACTGCCCCATGGGGTTTCCAAGGAGCAGCTGATGGATTCAAAATCCCGACCTTTCGGTTAAAAGCTGCTCAACTACGGCTCCTTTATGCTAATAGAAAAAACAACCAAACCCATTGCCCTCGAGTCCAACTCATAGCAACCCTATAGGAAAGGGTAGAACTGCCTTATAGGGCTTCCAAGGAGCACCTGGTGGATTCTAGCAGCCATAGATCTTAACCGTTGTACCACCAAGGCTCCTCTCTCTACCCCATCCCCTGTAGGCATATCAATGTGTTTTGGGGTAAATACCCTAGGAACTGGGAACCCAGAAACTCTTTTCTCCCGTCCCCAGCCTCATGGATTGTCTCCTCACCCTTTGAGGGTAGGGGCTCCATGTGGGGGTCCAGGGCTTGGGGTTGGGGAGGCTCCAGGAGCTGTAGCAGTGATAGTTGCCTGGGAAGGTCTGGAGTGGAGGTTTTCTCTGAAGAGTGTAGTGGTGTGTCCAAGGAAACACCTGGAATGGCTGGACAGCTTGAAAGTCAACAGTCAGCAAGTCAGACCTGTCTTCTCATACAGTGAGAAGAACCTTCTTCCTTGCCCTACACCCAGCCCTGCTTCTTCCCCCAAGGGCACCTGTGAAATAATGGATGTGAAAACATTTTAGAAGGTGTAAAGTACAAACAGGAGCTGTTACTAGGAGAACTACCAAGTTTCCTGTAGCTGAATGAGGACTTCTCCATGAGAGTCAGAAATACTAAATCTGTTATTTAAAGTAAGTGAAATGATCCTGGCAATACGCATCACGTCTAATCATTGTTTCTCAGGAAATGTAGAACCTCTCTCATCCAGCTATGTATGAATAGCTCTGGGGATCTCAGTGGGATTTTCCCATTGTCTAGGTTTCCAGCGGGTGAGAATATGAGCTCAAGGGAAGCCTTCCATTTCATTTTCCTGCTGACCATCACCAGCCCCGAACTGAGTCTATAGACAAAATTAGAGGAAACAGATGCTTAGCGGAGAGGAGTGCTTTCCAGGGAACTTGGGCTCTTGTCCTCACCCACATCTTTGGCTCCTTCATCAAGATGACTCCGAGAGAGAGAGAAGGTGAAAGTGGGGCTAAAACTTAGATCTGCTGGTGAACCAGGAGGGCATGCTGTTGACACTGGGAGGTGAGCAGCAAGAATGATTCTTTATAGAAAAGTCAACTTCGGGAGGCATCGTGGTGGGGTCAGATCTCAGGATTATGGAGTTATGTCTTGGTTGCCAGCCTTGGAAATGCTTCAGATTCAAGCTTAGGGCAAACCCACAACATTCCTTTAATTTATAAAGCCAAATTAAGTTCAAGCATCATCCCTACTCCCATTATCCTGAGCCAACAACTCTTCCTATATTTTAATTTGCTGCTAGTTGAGCTCAGTGAGAACTGTTTTACCTTCTCTTGAGCTTCCTTTATGTAGTCCTGGCCCACACTGACTGCCAGCCTGCCCCATGGAGCTAAGCAGCATCATAGCCTCCCTCTCTGTGTCTAGGACCTTCCACTCCAACGAAGTCCTCCAGTGTATCTGTTTCTCTTTGCAGACCCTTGTTCTTTGGCAGGGCAAAGTAAATGCTTCTAAACCAGAATGCTTCCTGCCCCCCTAGGCCTCTTCTAGGGAAGCCACTGTCAGTCCAGGGGAAAGAGGAGGCAACGCAGTGGCAGGGAAGGGGGAGGGTAGGGTGGATGGGGCATTGGGAGTGGAGAGAATATATTCTCTCCTGCTAATTATTTTCCCCGAGGACTTAGCCAATGCAGAACCATCTATTATCGTGGGAGCGCTCTATGGTGGTTCTGCCTGTGATGAATGCTAAGTGGAAACAAGCAAGAAAAATTAACAGGCGGCTGCTTCTGTCCACCTAATTAAAATGCATATCCAAATGCATAATTCCTTATGTTTCCCTGTGCACACACTCCCCTTCCAATCCCAGTTCTATGGAGGAGAAAAACACATCCCCCCAGTCATTTCTCTTGATTATACTTCCATCAAGGAAGAGCTGGAGGATTTCCCTTAGCCTGGAGAACAGGAGTTCATGCAACACTTCTAAAAAATCACTGGCTTTTGACTTAGATTGAGCCTGAAAATTCTGAGATTTTTGGTTTAAAAGGAAAAACAAAAACTTGATTGACTGCAGAAAGAAGAAGGAAGGAAGGAAGGAAAAAAGAGAAGGAAGAAAGGAAGAAAGAAAAGTTCCCACTTTGGTTCTGGCTGCCATTTCTGCCGACCTTTTAGTTTTGTGCTAAAAGTCTGGCTTAGATCAGCAATGTGAACTTGGAAAGTCTTTTCTATCTCCTTTCCCCTCTGCCTTTTCCTCACATGGCACTGCTTCCACCAGCCCCCCAATCCAAACATAACCTAGGCTTTTGTAGAGAGAATTTAGAAGACACATCTCACCTTTGCAGATCAGGTAGAGAAAGAAACCAAAGCCTATGCATTTGGGGGCCGTATCAGGGATGCTGGCATCACAGTCCCAAGCATGTTTTGAATCAAACAAACACCAGTTCTTCATCCTTATCTTTCCCTATCTTTGTTCACCTACCCACCTACTTTCTCCCCCTCAGAGGAACAACTTTACTCAGTGGTCATAAAATATTTAATAAAACACAATAACTTCAGTTTCATGTCCAAGTCGACTTTGCTGCCATCTCTGTGGCAGACCCCCTCCCCTGCCCAGCCCACCCCCTCCTGAAGCCCCCTGACCGCCCTCCACAGCAGCCCCAGCTGTTGATTTATCAGGCCCGGCTGGCTCAGCAGTGCATGGAGATTGCTTTTAATTAACTCTCTTCATTTTCCCCAATCTTTAGGGAGCAGCAGCCCTTTAATGATTTTAATATTTTATCTGGATTTATATCCACCTTATTTGTTGTTGTTTGACTTCCGAATTTGTTCTTCCTGAATGGCTTCCAGACTGATATATTTATTTACCTCCCACCTCTTCCCCCAAGATGTTTCAGGAGAAGGGATGATGTGTCCTCAAGAAGGCCTTGTGTTCTCAAACTTCCCATCCTCTGCACGGGGAGAGGCCCCAGCGTTGGCCAGTATGATGGTTTGGGATTAGGACCTTTGTCTTACGAAACCTTTCTTAGCTGACCCTTAGCTGAAAGAGTTCCTGAGCTTTTCATTAAGAAAAAAATTGGGATTTTAGAAAGCGAGTCCCCTTTGCCTTCTTTGTACTTGCTGCCTCTTTAAGGAAATGAACTGCCCTGGAAAACAGAACAAAACAAAACAAAAAGTCTTAGTTGCTGCTGAGTTAATTGCAACTCATGGTGACCCGTGTGTGTCAGAGGAAAATTGTGCTCCATAGGGTTTTCAATGGCTGGTTTTTTGGAAGTAGGTCACCAGGCTTTTCTTCTGAGGTGCCTCTGGGTGGACTCAAACCTCCAACCTTTTGGTTAGCAGCTGAACCTGTTAACTGTTTGCACTACCCAGGGACTCAAAGTTGACCTGAGGAGTTGGTTAAAAGGTGTTTCCTGGGTTCCATTGTTAGCTATAGTTGGAGGCCTGTCACTCCCACCTGCCCTGTCCCCATCAAGCTTACATGGTTCAACGGTGCTTTTGGAGTTGCTAGAGGATGATGACTTTAGGGTAGAACCGGATGTAGGTTCAGTCAAGTCTTCATGTCACTATATGTGCATTTTGAAATGGCTGGGATCTCTTCAGAGACTATTTGAAAGAGGAATTGTAGGTACAGTCTGGAAGAGAACTTGGGGAGGTGCCAACTATCTTCTCCACTTGAGGTTGCCTTCTTCAACCTTCTGTTCCCAATGCCCATGCCTACCTCCAGTGGTGGGAAAACACGCCGCCGTAGCACACCCAGCTCCCCCTTTCCAGCCTACCTTTGGCTGCAAAGCCTGCTCCTTTCCCCAACAACCCCAGAGAGTCCTGGCAGACAGACTCTGGTGGGAGCTAGTTTACAGGACCAAAGTGTCCACAAAATGCCCTTCTGGCAGCTAGGGCTAGTGATGTGTCTTCAAGGTTACCAGTTGCTAGGCAACTGCCAACTATAGTTTGAGCCTGGTCTGGGGATTGCAGTTGATTGCCCCGGGTGACTTGAATCCCCATTTAGGGACTTCGATTTGCAGTCCTGGCTCTGGTAACAGGAGGTTGTGAAGTCACTCTTCCATGTGCCTCTATGGAAAGAGGTATTAGCTTTTAAGGTCTAGCCCAGTGCCTGGCATAGTCAAGCATGACAATGTTTTGCTGAAGAAAATGGTGATCTCTTCCGTGTTCTTGCACTGGAATCTTTCTTTCATCACTTTAGCTCCCTCAGTTCAGAAAACCTGCTATATATCGAGTACTAAGCTGTACGGAGGGCACAGAGATAGAACGCCACGGCTTCTACACCGCAGCCTAGCGTTCAGGCTGCTCAGGTGCCCTACTGAGTGTTTCTTCTGCACTTTTCCTGGGGAATCACAGACCCTTTTGAGAATCCGGTGAATATTGTGGATCCTCTCCCCGTAAAAAATGCATATAGGTGTGAACATCTGCCTCCAGTTTTATGGGCTTCACAGACCCGAGAAGCCTATCTGTGGATGCCCCTCGAGGTCCATGGACCCTGAGTTAAGAACCTCAGAATGAGAGATGTGGGTGAACTTGTCTTGAAAGGATGCTCAGGGAGACAGCCCTCCTCACATTCTCTCCTCTGGTTTCACCAAACTGCTCTAGGCTCCTCCAGGGAGACAGACTGATCATTCTCCCTCCCCTACCTGCCACCAGGCGCACTCCGTGAATATCTATCTACTAACATTCCAGCAGTGCAAGCATCCTCTCTTCCCAGTGAAGCCCATCCTGAGCCTGTGGTAGAATTGGCTACCTCTGGCCTCAGCCCCATAGTTCTTAGCCTTACCCTTCTCTCTCTGCCACTAAAACACTTGACTATGGTTAGCTGGAATGTAAGGCCCTTGAGGACAGGGACAGTGGGCACCTGTGCCTTTCTATTTCTCAGACCCAGCATAGTAGGCATTTGGTAAATATGTGAGGAGTAACTGAGGGCGTGAGCCAGCAGGCAGACGCACTGCTCTTTCTGCTTCTAGCCCTCTAGAGTTGATGTGTTTCTTATTCTCTCTCTTGACTGTAGGAGTTTGCAGAAGGCAGCAGCATTCCTTCCCAAAGACTTTGCAACTTCAGGAGTCAGGAAAAAGAATCAGGCTTGGCCTTGCTTGTGTGCAGGATGTGCAGCTATGGTGAATGTCAGTGACATCCATTCTAGTTCCTTGTTTCTTTACCACTTCATCCTTGTAGATCTAAAGGGCTTGGTTTTTTCCCCTTTGGTCTTGGGAAGTAAAGACAAGCCATTTTGTTTTCTTTTCTTTCAGGGACTAAGGGTTTAGGAATAGCCTTCAATTAATCAACCCTATTTTTATTGAGTGCCTACTGTGTGCTCAGAGTGTCTACTATGTGCTCGGAATCCCTGGGTGGCGTAAGTGGTTAATGCACTCGGCTACTCACTGAAACGTTGGAGGTTCGAGTCCACTCAGAGGCACCTTGAAAGAAAGGCCTGGCAATCTACTTCTGAAAAAATCACCATTGAAAACCCTATAGAGTACAGTTCTACTGTGACACACATGGGGTTGCCATGAGCTGCAATTGACTTGACTGCAACTTTTTTTTTTAAACTATGTGCTTAGTAGTATATGGGATTTCCTTTAGCTTTATTTATACCTGAGGACTTTTCTGGAATTTTAAAATAGATAAGGCCAGAAGACACAGAGTACTACAGTGAAAACCTGTGAAAGATGGAACTCGACAGGACTGCCTTGTCTTTCTGTCTTGAAAGTTTTCCACCTTTGACAGGGTGCAGTCTTACCAATTTTCTGTCCCTCTCTGTTAGTGGAAAATTGTTTGAATTTTCGTTCTCTGACAGGTTTCTGCCTTATACAGATTCCGGCTTTTGCAGGCTTTACTGTATCATGGTTCAACCCAAAACTGAGATCTGGTGAGAGTCTACTGTTTGCCCTGCTGAGTTTTGGAGGTGACTTTTGGTACTGTTTTTAGGTACATATTCTTTAAGAGAATGCCTTTTGTGTACTTTCACAGTGTCAATACCTAGATACAAAGAACTCTTCCTGTGACTCAACCATGAACAATGGCCATACCTCCACCTGACAATGAAACAAAAATGCTATCCTGGGCATCATGCAGACAGCCTCATATGGGGAGGGACCGAAATCTTTCTCTGATGTGGGTCACTGTAACTTTTCACTACCTTTCCTCTTTCCAGGCTAGTTGGAGCAGCCTGGTCCTGCATCAGGAGAGAGATGAAGATTTGAGGTAGAGACAGGCCACCAGAGTCAAGTTTTAGTTCAGATCCTGCTCTGCTGGGTGTCCCTCAACGGGAAAGCCAGAGAAAAAGCTGACGGTGCAGGAAGTACAGGCCGCAGGAGCAGAATTGTACCAAAATGTTTGTCAAACTCAGAAAATTTGCCCTGTACCAGCACCTACTCTTGCTCAGGCCCTTCATAGTGGAGGGTGCCCATGGTGCTGTCCGGCTCCACCTGCTCATTTCCTTTCTGGGCAGCCATCCCAGTATAACAGATACTTATACATATTCTGTCCTCATTTTATCTAATTACACACACACATCTCTGGGGGATGGGAAACAGGTCCACATCATTCAGTTTTAGGTCAGCTCTAGACAGGGTGGCTGGGATGAGCATTGGTCTACACGGTTCTAGGAAATTTGGAAGGTTCCCATGGTTCGCTGGTACGAATCACACCAGGGGGCATTGTTCACCATTCCAGGGGCTGGTGATTCCAGCTGGGTTTGTGGGAAGGGAGTGGAGCCTGATATGGGTTTGTGAGTCTGAATTTAGGAACCTGAGACCTAGCCAGCTCTTGCTATCCTCAGAGCAGTAGCACCCTTGCTTTACTGTTTTATGACCTGCCAAACCCAATAATATCCATCCCACTTCTGGTGGTCATTTGCTCTCATCCTGTGCTGGGCTGGAATGTGTTCAGATTCCTAAGAAATGCAGCCCCCAAAAAGCTCCAGCCAATGGAACAATCTTTATTATGGCTCCGGGAGTTGCTCTGAGTTCCTGTCTCCTTTGCTACCCAGGTGAATTGGTGTGGACCCTGTAAAAGCTCTGAAGCATCTCCACCTTTCTCCAAGACCCGGAGCCAGCAGCCTTGGGCAGCCCAACTTCCTGACACTTCCCCTTGGAGCTCTACTATAGCGTTTCAAATCTCCGTGAAGGAAAAGCCCACTTGTTATCCTTGATTTTTCTCTTGCTTTCTAGTTATCTCATTTCTTTATTTTTTTTCCAGTTGCCATCCAGTCAACTCTGACTCTTGGTGGCCCTATGTGTTTCAGAGTACGACTGCATTCCACGGGGTTTTCAATGGCTGTGATCTTTCAGAAGTAGATTGCTAGGACTTTATTCCTCAGTGCCTCTACGTGGGTTCGAACCACCAACCTTTCAATTAGTAGCTGAGTGTTATCTCATTTCTTGACTCAAATCTAGACTTCCTCGAGGCCCTCTGAGCCCCAGACAGAAGAATAATCTACTTAATTCTGCATATTGAGGTTTCCACCTCTAGCCTAGGTTTCCTTTGGGCCCTTGTCCCGTGCGTCCGTTCCCACTGTACGTCTTTCTGCTTTCCCTGTGGATCACACCTTAATCAATAAGCACTGACAGGGGCACAAAAGGAAGGAAAGCGCGTGCCGGCTTCCTCCTGAAGGAGGGGATGCTCAGTCGTGATATTGGGGGTGGGGAGAAGGAAAGAGAAAATGCTTTCACGGAGCAAACGGAGCATTCGTCAGAGAGAAAACAGTGTCCAGGAAGTTACATGGTGGAATGACGACACTAAATGTATGGTCTGGACCGCGAGGGTTCTGTGAAATCAGGAGACAGAAAGAGAGCTCCATGACCTTGAGCACAGTCTTAATGCTTTGTGCCTCAGTTTCCTTGTCTGTAAAGTGGGAATGATAACAGTTTCTGCCTTATAGAGTTGTTGGGAGGGTTAATAAGTTAATATGTGTAATGAGCTTGAAAGATCCCCGTGGTGGGGACGCCGGAGAAGGCGACGCGGAGGAGGTGGGGTTTGACCTGAGCTTTAGAAGGAAGGTGGGATCTGTGAGGCTGAGAGCAATGGCAGAGGGTGAGGTTGGGGCATTTCACACATGAAAGCAAGTGAACCAAGATGTGAAAAGGATGTGAGTAATTCCTTAGAGAATCTCCTTCCTATCTTGGGGAAGGAAGGCCAGGGCGAGATGAGAAGGGAGGAGTGGAGAGCAGGACATAGATCTGGTGCGCAGGTGGGTGGGAGAGAAGGGGCGTTCATGAACAGAGAGTAGGGATTGGAAATATGGGTGAGCCAGGCCATCTGGGTGGAGCTCCGGTCTGGCTGCCGGTTTTGGGAAGTACTGGAACATCTGTGGAGGCCAAAAGAGAGGCTCTGAGGGAGGTTGGGGGAGGGATGTCATCCTGTGTCCTCCAGCAAGGAGGACTGTCCACATCGATAAGGGGTTTAACTGAATTCTTGTCCTTGGATTCCTTTGTCATGTGTCCTGGGTCCTTTCAGGGCACCTCCCAAAGGGGCTGGGGTGAGGAGGATGAACCTTGGGGCCTACACGGGGGTGAGGCATCAGTCCTGCCAGACACAGGACAGCCCTGTCCAGGCACATGGGTGGATTTGCTAAGTAGGGCAGGATTGTGGGGTGGAGCCCACTCAAGTGGGGGATCTGAATATCTTTTTTGCCCCTTCTATGCTTTAAGGCACCACCTCATTTCTTTAAAAACAACCACCACCACCCATACGGTGTAATTAAAATACACAAATCCAGTCCAGGGAAGAAAACATAAATGTTGAGCCTCACAATTCAGTCAAAGCCTGGTGCCTGGCGAGCCATTTCATGGTTCAAATAGGGGAGAGCAAGGCTACACGTCTCCAGAGGTGCCTTTCCTCCTGGGCATTGAGGTGGTTTATTTCCACCCAGGCACACAGGTACCCCCATGGCACCCATTCTCTGTCCACCTACGTACTGCCCACTCCCTCCTGCAAGAATGCCCAGGGTCCAGGGAGCTAGCCCTCAGGGAGGGCCTGGCATTGCAGCCAGTCCATGCAGTCCTTCAGTTCTTGTACTCTTCATAAGCTCGAACTTACTGTTCCAGGGAAGCGGTTGCTATGGGACCTATAGCTTGGGCGTAGGGTCTGGAACCAGAGACTCTGGATTCAAATCCAAGCCCCATAGCCTTGAGCACAGTTCTAATGTTCTGTGCCTCAGTTTCCTTATCTGTACAGTGGGAATATAACAGTTTCTGCCTTATAGAGTTGTTGGGAGAGTTACGAAGTTAATATATATGAAATGCATGGAAAAGTTGGCATATATTACCCTCTTAATAGATATTTGTGGTGGCCCTGTTTTTCCATCTGTAAAACGGGAAAAAAGTTTTTGCTTTTGTTTAAAATGGGAAGGCATCGAATTGGCTTTTTTTTCCCCTCATGTTGACATCTTAAGAAAAATGAGATAACAAGTAGGAGAAACTCTGATCTTCTTAGAAGAAAGAAGTGCTAGAAATTGATGGCATTATTATTATTTATTGTTAGCAACAATAACAATAATATTTTATATAATACTATTTTACCCTTAGAATGAATGTGCTAGAAGAGACTCTGAGAAAGATTTATCTATGGGACAGTTTCACCAGAAGCCCAGATTATTGCAGACTACTTAATTGGTGCTGGTATTGGGTCCTTCTGAGAAAGAACAGGAATTCCACAGTTGTGGTTGCCCTATTTCACGGATGTGGAACCACAATGCACAGAGGTGAGCTGATGCTGTGAGGTTCCTGAACTCCAAGCTAGGCTTCCATCCGTTGCTTCCTTCTCCAAGGGAGAGGAGAATGCTTCCTGTCTGAATGAGCTCTGCCTTGTCCACAGCTAGAAAAGGCCTGAAAGTCTATCAGAGCCCAGGGGGTGAGGGTTAAGAGTTGGTCTGTGTGCTTGTCTCCTGAGCTGGCCCCATGAACTTTTGTCAGGGTGGCAGCCAAGGGGCTCGGGCACCTCGAGCATCAGCAGCCATCCTGTACTGGCTGGCCTGGGTGGACGAGTTCCCAGCACCCGCTTTGGGTAGGCAGGGATCTGTGCTTGACAAGCTGGCATTCCAAACTCCAGATCTTCCAAACACCAGACCCCTATGTTATTTTTAACTGTCCAAAGTTTTTTCCACGTGGTGTAATTGATGAGACTCAATAACCTACTTGGAGAACCTAAAGTTGAGCTTGTTTTGCATCCCTTGAATGGGCATGTATCTGATAACCAAGCAGAAAAACACCCCATTTTCTGAATTGAGTGTTCTAAATCTTCCCACCAGCCCTACCCCCCACTTATCTCTAGGGAGAAAAGGCAAGCCCAGAGATAACCTGAGCAGAACTGCTTGCCTGTTTCTGTGGCTCCAGATAGAAAGGGGGAGATCATTTGTGCCTGTGACCTTCTCCTCCCTCCCTCTCTCTCAAGGCCTGATAGTGAGGGACAAAGCTGTGTTTCCAGAGAGATAATAGGCAGGGCAGTGAAGAGCTTGGCACTCCCTCTCTTCTGGCTTCTTTTTCAGTCCCCGTACTACCCAAGAGGTAAGCCATATTCCCACAGGCCTCTGTGGACAGTCATGGAGAGATGTGCTTATTTCAGAGAGCACAAGATCTGTGGTGTCCAGTGACCACCATCTTTGTGCCAGTTGAGAAGATTCTCAGTTGCCTGTGTCCAGGAGAAAGCATGCCACCTCATGCTGGCCAGAAGCATATTTACGTATGTATGTATATATACATATATGTATGTATGTATATATATGTATGTATATGTTAGTTGTGATTTTACCACTGTTCTAACAAAAATGTGCGTTTTACACACGTTTCTTCAAAGACTACAAGCTCCAAGAAGGCAAAATCCATTTAGTCCTACTCTTGGGCTGTATCCCCAGCACCTAGCACAATACAGTGCCTGCCACATAGACGATGCTAATAAATATTTCTTGAATTGAACCCAAATTTGCTTTTAAAAATAAAATTTTAAAAGCTTTATGGTATGTACACACAGATTCAGGTCTTTGTGCCTTTGGAGCAACCAGTTTGCATCCAGGTCCCAGTGAGACCCACTGGATGATGCCCATTAGCAGGTTAGACAGCAGGCCTCTGGCTCACAGTTTGTGGAGGCCAATGAATCCCAAGATCGGCAGGTAAGCTGCTAGCTCAAGTCCCAAGAACCAGAGGTTAGATGATGACAAACCAGATGCAGAATCCAGAGCGAGAGAGAGCCTTGCTGGAACATCCATTTATATACTGGAGGCAGGCCACATCCCTAAGGAAACTCCCTTTCAACTAATTGGCTACTCATAGCAGATCTCATCATGGAGTTGATTAATCATTACATAACTGCCAAATCACATAATTACATAACTGCCAAACCACTGAAAATCATGGCCCAGCCAAGTTAACACACAACCTTACCCATCATGAGTGTAATTTCTTTTAAAAAAGATCCAGTACCTTTTAGGGGACTTAAAAGATCCATCTGGAAAGTGGATATTCAATACATGAAAGGGCGGAATCAGGCAGGTTTATTATTCTTCTTCTAACTTTTTATTATGGAAGATATCAAATCTATACAAAAGTAAAATAGTATATAAAGAACCCCCATGTATTCATCACTCAACTTCAAGAGTTATTGGGAGGGGACATCTTTTCAATTGTTCAGACTTTGCCCTGTGATGCTCTCAGTTTTATGTTCATTGAATGAAATACTTGATGGGACAATGGGTACAAAGTTTGGATAAGCTTTCAAAGTATTATCCCTACCAGCTGATGACCAGAGAGGGAGAAAGTCCTTTTGACTCAGTCTGTCCCTTAATAATTTGGCTCATAGGCAGACTTAGTGCTTGGAATTATAGGAAAGACCTTCGAGGCTGTTGGTGGTCTCCTTCACTGTCTAGACATGATAACAGAGGTCTGACAAGGTCTGGGGATGGTCCTCAGGCCTCACACAGCTCATAAGAGGCAGAGCTGAGCCTGGGATCCATTTCCTCCTCAGAGTGCAGTCCTGTCTCCTTTATACGCTGCAGAGGTTCTCTTGGCATTTTTTGCTCTAGTGTTACCCGGCATGAAGCTGCAGCAGACAGGATTCCTGTGAAATGCTGTTCAGGGCTTCTGTGGTGGGAACACCAGGCATTACGGTATTTGGCCACCTCAGCCTTTGCTTCCTCCTTGAGAAAAAGACCCTTGGTCTAGCCTGGAGATCTCATGGCCTGCCTAGAAAAGAGGGCACCCATAGAATGAGTACTGGTGGCAGCAAGATAGGCCTCATGTTCAATCTCTTTTAGCTTTTCCTGCCCTTCAAAAATCTAGAAGCTCAAAGGCAGCATACAGCAAAATAGTGATACAGACAACGAGTGCCATAGAGTTTCACGGAAGGAAGAAATCAATTTCACTGGAGTGTTTGAGTCAGCTTCATGGAAGAGCTCGGGCTTAAGGGGCCTTGACAGATAGGCAGAGGTTAGGCAGCTGGTGGGAGGGGAGCCTTCCCCTCTGAAGAGGGGCACCCGTGTCTCAGTACAACACATCCACAAGGAATTAGCTCCTCCTTTTTTTTTTTTTTTTTAAGGCAGGGGACAGTGATGGTTCAGCAGTAGAATTCTTGCTTTCCCCGTGGGAGATTCAGGTCAGATTCCTGGCTAACACACCTCAGGCACAGCTGCCACTTGTCTGTCGTTGAAGGCTTGTATCTTGCTGTAATGTTGAACAGGTTTCAGCAAAGCTTCTAGACTAAGATGGACTAGTAAGAAAGGCCTAGAGATCTACTTCCAAAAATCAGTTGATGAAAACCCTACGGATCACAAGGATCTGGTCCGTAAGCGATCATGGGGATGTGCAGGAGCAGGTATCATGTTTGTGCACGGGGTCACTGTTAGTCAGGGACTGACTGGATGCAGCTAACAACAACAACAGCAAAGTAGAAGGCACTGTACTTCACCCTGTGGCGGATACAACTTCCGTTCTTGAGGAACTTCCCGTCTAGTTGAGGGAAAAGATATGTGTTGAATATTATGTAAGTCGAGGCCTATAAAATGTAAGTTGACTTTAAAGACAAGCCTGAAGAAGAGTGTAATAGAAACCAAGAGCTAAATCACAAAGCACAACATAGTAACCATATTAATGACGATGTAGCCAATGTCTTCTGTGCATCTATCTGGCTGTATGCTGGATGTTACAATAACGGTCATTACACAGCAGCCTTTTAAAGTAATAATCATATTCTTTCCAGCTACCATCTCTTGAACACCTATACTCTGCTCAGCAGCCTGTGCTATGTGCTTTACACACATTACCTCATTTAATTCTTCTAACAGCCCTATGAAGCAGGTAGTTATAGATTGAATTGTGTCGTCTCCACACCCCTCCTCTTCCCCGCTCCTCGCCAAAAAGTTGAATTCCTGGCCCTTGTACTCCTGTATGTGACCCTGTTTGGAAACCAGGCTTTTTTGTTATGTTAATGAGGTCACACCAGTGTAGGGTGGGCCCTAAACCTATTTACTTCTGAGTTATAAAAAGGCCAGAATAGACAAAGAGGCAAACACAGGGTCAAGGCAGATGCCATGTGAGCATTGTGTACAAAGGGATTCCAAAGATTGCCCGCAGGTACCAGAAACTAGGAGAGAGGCTTACAGACGGAATTGACATTGACTGAGAGTCTGATTTGTAGTTTTATCCTCCAGAACAGTGAGAAAAGAAATTTCTGTTCTTTAAAGCCACCCACTTGTGACATTTCTGTTACAGCAGCACTAGGAAACTAAGGCAGTACTATGGCCTGTTTTATAGTAGAAAAAACTCCAAAGAGTTGAAGCAACTTGCCCAAGATGCCATGGCTAGTAGGAGGTGGAGCTGAAGCGTGAACCTGAGTCTGTCCATCCAAACGAGCTTGGGTCCAAAGAGGAACAATGTAAATACCAGCCGAACTGGGTAATTAGGAGAGAGAACCCAAATTTGCTTTTAAAAATAAAATTTTAAAAGCTTTATGGTATGTACACACAGATTCAGGTCTTTGTGCCTTTGTTATCTGTAACAAAGGGCCAGGTTATAAACAACTTGGGTGAAAAGTTTGGTGAGGATCCCGTAGGTGCGTAGGTGCTGGGGAGTTATTTAATGGTGATTAATTTGTAGAATGGCTTGAATGGAGAGGATGTAGTGGGAAAGCAGACTGAAGGGAATGGGGTCTACAGGGGGAGGGTGAGAAGTGGCGGGGGGGTGGTGGGAATGTGTCTGGTCAAACCAAGTAATGAAAACCCTCACAGCCCATCAAACTTAATTAAAATCAAGTAAACACTCCGGCAAATCCATCTCATACCAAGTAGGGGTAGTGATCCATAGGGTTTTCACTGGCTGATTTTTGGAAGTAGAGTGCCAGGCCTTTTTTCCTCGTCTGTCTTGGTCCATAGAAACCTGTTTAGCATCACAGCAACACACAAGCCTCCACTGGTGGCTGCCATGAGGTGCATTGGCTGAGAATCAAACCTGGGTCTCCTGTATGGAAGGTGGTGAGAGTTATACCATTGAACCATCAATATGTATTTATATGTTCACTGCTTTTTTTTTCTGCCCTCGCTTGGAATGTCAATTCCATGAGAGCACAGACCTTATCTGTCTTGGGTATGGGAGCATCTTAAGTACCTACCACAGAGTAAATGCTTGGGACATAGTAGATACTTGAGAATACAAATGAACGAATGTATTTCCTAGTCTCAACCAGCACCTTTGATTCAATCTTCCTCCCTCCTCCTGAAAACCCTACTGTCTACTCTACTCCACTCTGCCTCAAACTTATATCCTAAATGAATTCATCTTCTTCTGTAATGCTGCTTATTATCCTCAGAGTACATTATCGCCCATGCAAAAATCTCAGGGTCACCTTCGGCTCCTCCCTCCCCCTCATGTAGTCCCCAAGCCCTGTTGACTTAACCTCTGCAATGTCTCTGGACTCTGTCCCCTCCTCGGTCTGTGTCTCGTTCAGGCCACATCAGTCAGTGCTCACGGGGACACTGGCAGGAGGTTCCTAATTAACTTCTCAGCCTGCACTCTCTCCCTGTGTCAGGCCATCCCTCTCCACAGGGAGAGCTTTGCAAGACTCAGTTTCTTTATACCTCCAATAGTTCCTGTTGATTGTATAATCCATCCATCTGTCCGTCCGCCCGCCCGTCTGTTTGTCCGTCCGCCCACCTGTCCATGCATCCATGCATCCATCCACACACCCCACTCCATCCATTCATCTACCCATCCATCCATCCATCCATCCATCCATCCATCCATCCATCCATCCATCCATCCATCCATCAGCTATTTACTGAGTGCCAACCTTGTGCAACACTGTTCTAGGTGCTGGGGGAGAGAGCTGAGAGCATCATTTTTGTTCTCATGTGAGTTTTCAATCTTGTGGGTGGGGACGGATATAAACACACAAAATCACTTGTGTTACAGGTGCTTTTTATTCATTCACCAAATACTTAATTGAGTCACTACTATATGCCAGGATGGAAACACTGGTGGCGTAGTGGTTAAATGCTACGGCTGCTAACCAAAGGGACGGCAGTTGGAATCCTCCAGGCGCTCCTTGGAAACTCTGTGGGGCAGTTCTACTCTGTCCTATAGGGTTGTTATGAGTCAGAATCGACTTGACGGCACTGAGTTTGGTTTGGTTTGGTTTATATGCCAGGAACTATAGGTGCTGGCGATACAGCAGTCAGTAAAACAAAGTCCCTGCCTTCATGGAACTCACCTTCTAGTGGAGACCAACAATGGACAAATGCACCAGTATAAAGGCTAAGGGGAAAAACAGAGCGAGGTAAGGGCATGTGTGTGTGGGTTTGCCCCCTTGTCGAAGGTGCTCAGGGAAGGCTTCATTGAGAAGGTGACAATTAAGCAGAGACCTGAAGGATGGGGGGAAGGGCAGTGCAGACATGTGGGAAAAAGTATTCCAGGCAGAGGGAATAGCCAACACTCTCTGCCAAGGTCCTGGGCTGGGAGTGTGCTCTTGGGTGAGTGTACAGGGCATGGCAGGGTACAAAGGCAGGGGAGGGATCAGTTTTATATGGAGGAGCAGGGGGGTACTTCTCAGAGGAGGATGCCAAAGTCCCTAACCTGACATTTACAAAGATCCTCCCATTTTACCGCCTCTCATGGACTTTGAACTTGAACCATACCAGACCGTGGACTTCCCACCTCCAGACCTTTGCTTCTAGGACATTCTTTGCCCAGACTTCCTCCCCTGACCCCATCCCCTGCCTGATGACCTCTTCCAGTTCCTATTCACCCTTCAAGGCCTGCACCTTCTCCAGGCAGATCCAACCACTCCCTTCTGCAGGTCCCATTCGCTTTGTTTACGCTAGTGGAGCACTTAGCACAGTGACTTTTGGCGAGCTGGGTCTGTGCCGTTTACATCCACCTGCTGGAGGAGGAACCACGTTCTAGATTCTCTCAGTCTCCAGTACTTTGCAGTGAGTAGGGCACCCAGTAGGTGGGTCAATGCATATGGTTCTCTTAAAAAAACAAATCCCATTAGAAATCAACTTGTTTTCTTACCAGACCACCCTGTACAGGCATGCATGCATGTACACACGCCTTTTTCTACACATCAGTTGCTTTTAAAAAAAAAATTAAGAGTCCTGTAATTCCCAGTGAAAGCACCAGGGTCATGAAATTAATTTGTCACTCTGGTGCCAGCTTCACTCAGCTGACTCGTGGCCTGAGACAGGGTTTTAAACATGTGTTTCTCATCTATGTGCTAACTCTTCTTCCCTTTCTCAGTAATTTTCTCTTCCCTTCAGACTTGTGGGTGGCAACAGCCTTGAGGCCTGGCATCACCTGCACCTCTTCCTGTGTCCACTGAGAAGATCTTTCCCAGGTTTGGGCCTGGAAGGAGGAGTGGTGGTCCCTGGCTTGGGCCACGTGAGAGGGAATAAAAATAAAATGAGATTTCCTTCCCTCTCAAAATTCATTAGAGCTTATCTGTTTGATTGAGAAAGACTTAAGGAGCTTTATCTCTCTCTCTCTGTCTTTTTTTTTTTTTTTTTGCTATGAACAGAATCATGTCTTTAAGGGAATCCTGGGAGTCGTCCTCCCTGATGGGGAGATAAGAATATTTCCAGGTGTCCTGGGATTAATGTATTAATTAAAAAAATATCTATCGAGCAGCCTAACATTGTTCTGGGTACTAGATATAAAGCAGTAAATAAAATGGGCAAAATCTCTGTCTTTGTGGACCTTACATTTTAGTGGAGACAGACAGGCAGTAACCTAAGGAATACGTTAGATGATGACAAGTCTATGGAGGTAACTAGACCAGGGAAGTGAGACAGGGAGTATTGGGGAAAGGACAACTGAAAATTAGGTGGCCAGGGAAGAACTCAAGGAACAGTGACAGTTGAGGGCCAGACTAGAAGAAAGTGAGAGAATAAGCCATGCAGATATCTGGGGGAAGAGAATTCAAGGCAGAGAGAATAGCAAGTGCAAAGGTCCTGAAGTGGCAGTGTGCCTGAGTTTTTGAAGAACAACAAGGAGGCCAGTGTGGGTGGGGCAGAGTGACTGAGATGGAGAGTAGTAGGAGAATTTTGGCTTACCTTTGAGCTGGGAATCCACTGGAGTGTTTTAACAGCATCACTCTGACTGCTGAGTTGAGAGTACAGGGATGAGGCAGGGACACAGCAGGGAGACCAGTAAGGAAACAGTGGCTTGCAGTAGGGTGTACTAGTAAAGGCTGAAAGAAGTGGTTGGATTCTGAATGCATTTTGAAGGCAGTGATGATAGGATTTGCCAAAGAATTGGAAGTGGGATGTGAGAACAAGAGGGGCATCATGGATGACTTCAAGTCTTTTGGCCTGAGTGAGTGGAAGGATGGGATTGCTGAGGACTGTGGGAACCCAGCTGTGTGTGGGCTTAGCCTTGCACATGGCATGCTAAGCTTGAGGTGCTGATTAGACATCCAGGTGTAGATGTCCAGTAGGCAGTCGTGTTGTTGGGTCTGCCCTTGCTCTGACCTCCAGCCAGGGACCTGGATGCAAATTGGTTGCTCCAAAGGCACAAAGACCTAAATCTCTGTGTGAATGTACCATAAAGGTTTTTAAATTTTATTTTTAAAAGCATATTTAGATTCAATTCAAGAAATATTGATTAGCACCGAAAAAAAAAAAAAAAGAAAAATTTTTTTTCATGTGGCAGGCACTGTATTGTGCCAGGTGCTGGGAATAGAGCCCAAGAGTAGGGCTAAATGGATTTTGCCCTCTTGGAGCTTGTAGTCTTTGGAGGAAAGTGTGTAAAACATACATTTTTGTTAGAATAGTGATAAAATCACAAAGAACATTAGAATAGACCCTGTATCTTTTTTAAAAATTATTTTAAAAATTTTTATTGTGGTAAAATATATGGAACAACAATTTTCCCATTTCTACGTGTGTAGCTCACTAGACATTAATTACATTCACTACCACTATGCACTCCAAAATTCTCCCATCATCCCAAACAGAGACTGAGCACCTCGAAAGCAACAACTCCCCACTTTTTCCTTCCCCCAACCCCTAGCAACTACCAATCAACTCTTGTCTGTATGCTTTTGCCTATTCTAGATATTTCATATAAATGAGGTCGTAACACTATTTAGCCTTTTCTATCTGGAGAATAGACCCTATATCTTGACAAATAAATGAGAACTGTTACCCATGACACTCTGTTCCCATTATTGTGACACAGCACGAACGTTTGGAAACATTCGTGGTTTTTTCAAATAGAATTATTATTATTTTTACCAAAAAAGGTGACTTGGAAGTCCCTTGTATACCAAATGCAGGCATTATTAGTGATTCATCAAGTAATGCTAACCGTTTTCCCACGATCAAACATTCACATGGGTCATTGGTTATATTGTTAAGATCATGTAAGTCATCCCTAGCAGAGAGTTTTGTTTTTCAAAACTGCTGTAATTATGTATACTAGTAAAAGCTTACCTAGTTTATCCTCAAAAGTAGGTGAGAAACTTCTAATGCGGCAGCAAAAGTTATAAATAACTTTGATATGAATCTGGCTCACAGTGGGCCTGGTGAGGCCTGGGTGCTCCTTCCTCTGACACCATTTACTTAAGTGGTAGTCTTACATTGTTTTGGTCTTTGTGTCCCTTGAGATGGGGAACTGGATTGGGATGGGTGGTTGGATGGTATTCTATCTCTTGGCATCAGATCATGTCTTTCAGTTGAAATACCTTATTTTGGGCGAGATCCTTGGTGATTTAGGGATGTTTTGGAGAATATAACCCTGATCCGAAATCTTAGAGGGTTGAGGAGATGAAATTTATGGTATCTCTGTCTCTGCATGAAAACCCTGTGAAGGCTGCAATTTTGTTTTGTTCACTACTGGATTCCCAGCCCCTGGCACAAATTAGGGATCAACAAGTATTTGTTGAAGGGATGAGAGAAACGTGCCCTTTATACTCCACCCCTCCCCCCCTTACTCAAGCTCTTGGGTGTCTAGAGCAAACAGATCCTGAGAGTGGCTGACTTTGAACAGAGGTGTGTGGGTGTATTGCTCAGGCCTGTACCCTCTGTCCCCTAGGCAAGGGTAAGTTCATTTAGGAAGGTCTGGACACCAGAATGTACTAACAGACTTGATGTTGATCTGTGATTCTAGAAGGCTTGAAAAGGGTGGCATGGGGGTGGGGGAAAGCCATGGAGAACAAATCTAGTTAAACTGTGAGAGTCCAAAAAAAAAAAAAAAAAAAGTAAGTCAAGAGTGGCAAAAAAGCTGAGGTAGAAAGGCTGCCAGCTGGGAGCTTAGCTTTATTTTTGGGAAATACTATTTTCACGTTGGCCTTGAAAGGAGTTTCTTCTCTTAATTGAATATCATGGAAAAATTCATATATATAAAATACAATAAACCCTCATATACCCATTACCTGGCTTCAATGATTAAGAACTAGCTAGTCTTGTTTCACCCAAAGTCTACCTCTACCCTCCCACCAAAAAGCCAAAAACCAAACCCACAGCCATTGAGTCACTTCTGACTCACAGTGACCCTATAGGACAGAGTAGAACTGCCCCATAGGGTTTCCAAGGCTGTAAATCTTTACGGAAGCAGACTGCCACATTTGCCTTCCAAGGAGTGGCTGATGGGTTCGAACCACTGACCTTTCAGTTAGCAGCCGAGCACTTTAACCACTGTGCCACCAGGGCTCCTTACTCTCCCACACCTGGGATTATTTTCAAGTAAATCCCAGACATCGTTTTATCTGTGAATATATATCTGCAAAAGGTAAGTATTTAAAAAAAAAAAAACCATTATCTCATCAAAATTAGCAATAATTTCTAAAATATAAAATATCTAGTTAGTGTTAGGAAACCCGGGTGGCATAGTAGTTAAGAGCTATGGCTGCTAATCAGAAGGTCGGCAGTTTGAATCCACCAGGTGCTCCATGGAAACCCTATGGGGCAGTTCTACTCTATCCTATAGGGCCGCTGTAAGTTGGAATTGAATCAACAGTAGCTTTGGTTTGGTTTGATGGCATATATATAGAGGGCCATCGAGAAATAGGAAGACCCTCAATGAGATGGATTGATACAGTGTAATGGTGGGCTTAAACATAGTAATGGTTGTGAGGATGGCACAGGGCTGGGCAGTGTTTCCTTCTGTTGTACATAGGGTCGCTATGAGTTGGAACTGATTGATGACACCTAACAACAACAACAACGTGCGTATATATCTGCATGTGCATGTATGTGTGTATATATTAGGAATTCCTATTAACTGAAAGGTTGGCACTTTGAACCCACCCAGAGGCACCTTGGGAGAAAGGCCTGGTGATCTGCTTCTGAAAGGTCACGGCCATGAAAACCTTATGGAACACAGTCCTACTCTGTAACACATGGGATCTCCATGAGTTGAAATCAACTTGAAGATGACTTAAAAAAAAATACATATATTATTAATGTTATTTTAAAAATGACTATAGTTTTTATAAAAATAATACATATTTGTTATTAAAAATTCAGGCAACACACAAAAAAGTACGAAGACGAGAGCACAATTATTATCCTAAATTCATTGGATGAACATCATTTAGACCACCTCTCCATGCATATGTTCACGTAGAAGAACAAAAAGCAGATGGATATAAAAGCTGTCAGGAATGCTTTTTATATTAAAATGGAATCACTGAGTAGTATCTTAGAGCTGAAAGAGTACTACAGCTTCTTTTGCTTTTGAATCAGATAGAGTTAGACTATAAACAAAGAGGTCCCTGGGTGGTACAAATGGTTTGAGCTCAAATACTAACTTAAGCGTTGGTGGTTCAAACCTACCCAGTGGTACTGTGGAAGAAAGGCCTGACAATT
This sequence comes from Loxodonta africana, assembly GCF_030014295.1. Lineage (NCBI taxonomy): Eukaryota > Metazoa > Chordata > Mammalia > Proboscidea > Elephantidae > Loxodonta > Loxodonta africana. Next base: position 85,250,871 of record NC_087351.1, on the reverse strand, counting down.
TTTTTCTGTAAAGATTATAGCCAAGAAAACCCTACGGAGCACAGTTCTTCTTCGTAACACATGGGGCCACCATAAGTTGGAATTGACAGATGGCAATGGGTTTAGACTGTAAACTTCTTGAGGGCAGGGCCATGCCTTGGTTATGTTTATACACACCCTTCCTCACCTTACCCCATCATAATGTCTGAGAGTCGGGTGGCCAATGTTGTGGTTAAACTGAAGGGGCCTTAAGAGATCACATTGGAGGCCCCCAGCTAGCAGGGAAGACCTGGCACTGAGCCAGCTCTCTGAGGCTTTCTGAAGCCCATTGGATTCAGGTGTGTAGCAGAGTCGTCAAGGGCAGGACTTTGGAGTCAGACACTCCTGGGCTTGATCTTGCGCTGAATCGTTTTCTATGACTTAGTAGGTGTCTGCCTTCTCTTACCTGCACATTCTACCTACCTCAAAGGGCTGTCGTGAGGAGTAAGTGAGGTAATGAGTGAAAGCTCATTGCATACTTCCCAGCACGTGTTGTTGCTGGGTGCCGTTGAGTCGATTTTGACTCAGTGACCCCATGTCACAGAGTAGCACTGCCCCATTGGGTTTTCTCGGCTGTAATGTTTATGGAAGCAGATCGCCAGGTCTTTCTCCCAAGGAGCCACTGGGTGGGTTTGAACTGCCAACCTTTCAGTTAGCAGCCAAACGGTTAACGACTGAGCCCCCGGAGCTCCTTTCCTAGCACGTAAAAAAAAAAACCAGCTGCCAAATAAATGTTAACTGTAGCTGCTGGTGTTGTTTGTAGTGGCGCTAGCGGCAGTAGCAGTAGTACATTTTTCTAATGTATTTTCTTATTCTGTTGGAATTCAGAGAACTGTCCGTGGATCTCAAAGAAAACTCACCCCCCATTCAGGTTCCTTATTGCAGATTGGCCCAGTTTATAACTCTGACTTTGGCTTTCTTCCTGCCATTGGGAAGAACAGGTTATTTTATGAGGGAATCTCTTTTCCTGTATTGCGTCAGCTTCTGCTTGGCTGTTTATGCTCGGTGGTCAAGGTTCATGTGTCTTCCCTCTATACATAATTTAGTGGTACTGCCTTAACAGACGCTTGGCAAATAGTTATTCTATGCTCTTCAAATAGAAACCCTGGGCAAAGGGCTGGGTGCAAGATGTCTGGTCCTCCCAATTGCCCCTTCAGCCTGCTGACTCAGCAGCTCTTCCAGTGCCCTCCTCCAGGCCCTGGGTCTGTCAGGTCACTAATGGAATCTGCTGGAAGCAAATTAACTCATGAAAAAGGCTAACAAATCACTCCTGCTGTTGGTGTCTACCCCGGCATAGCTGGCTCTTCCCCACCCACCGATAAGTCTTCACCCCACATTTCAAACCTCTCCTTGGGAGCCCCACTTTCTCTGACATGGCTACTGAGCAGCAGAGAAGCTGCCCTGGAATCTCTCCCCACTCCCCAGCAGAGCTGAGGCCTGCACATGTGAAAAGGCCATCTGTGTGGCCTGCTGTGCCCTCCTGTGTGGGAGGCCTGAGAACTAGCTCCATGTATTATTCACACTTTTGGGTTTGGGTTAGCTTAACCATTTGCTCCAAGTCAGGGTTGGGGGAAGGAGGGCAGGCAACAGCCATACTCTTAAGCCTGGGCAAGGTCTCTTCTTCCCTGGTCAGATGTGTACTCTTCAAAGTATCGTCTCCTGTGTGGTGGAATCCATGCCCCACGCAGGTCTGTTTAGCCCCCTGCATCCTCTCTAGACTCGTGTAGGGTTTGGGGCCTTCACAAGGTAGTCGGAGAAATGGCTTGCTTCCACAAGTGCTAGGCCCCAACTGCAATCTTCCTCTTCCTTTCTCCGCTTACCCTCTCTGTCCTCATGGATGCTTGAATAAACTCGGGGTGTTCTGAAGAATAGAGAAAGACGTTCTCCTTCTGCTTCAGAGAAGGGTCTGAGGGAAGAGTTTTGTGGGGCTAGAGAACCTCCAGTAGAACTCTGTGATAGTGAGGAAGAGGAGAATTTGAGTAATGGAATGATGCTGGGGAGGTGATTGACAATGTGTCTGAGGTGGAAGGATCTGTAGACATCACTCTCCTCATTCTGTACGTGAAGAAAGTCTAGAGGAGCTGTGCCTTGCCTGAAGCCGTCTCATGAGGCCTTAGTTACAAAAAAAGCAAATCAGTTGCCGACATGGTAGAAGTGTGTTCCATCGGGTTTTAAATGGCGGTGATCACCGGGCCTTTCTTCTAGGCCTTTCTTCTGAGGCACCTCTGGGTGGATTGAAGCTGCGAACCTTCGGTTAGTAGCTAAGTGCTTAACTGTTTATGTCACCCAGCAACTTCCCACGCCACAGTAACAAACAAACACACAAACAAACAACCAGCCATCAAATCGATTCCAACTCATGGTGACCCTTGTGTTACAGAGCAGAACTGCACTCCACAGGGTTTTCAAGGCTGTGACCTTTTGGAAGCAGATTGCCAGGCATTTCTTCCAAGGTACCTCTGGTAGGTTTGAACCACCAGGCTTTTAGTTAGTAGCTGAGTGTTTAACCACAGGTCATAGTAGACATTCATTAAATACTTTCTTTTCTTTCAATTTGCCCATTTCTTTATCAGTGGTTGATGTAGATTCTAGAACCTAAGTTTCCTGACACTCTCACTGCCAAAGAACAGAAATTATAGCTGACAACAGGTATCATGATCTAGCGCTCCTGCTAATCACTCTGCCTTAAGCCAATAAATACCCCTAAGTATGAGGCCCCAACTGACAGCACACACCCAGATGTTTACCCCTGATGCAGTCCCCTCTTCTGGGCTGATGACCCAGGTTTCTACATGTTTGCTTTGGGCCAGATTATAGACATACATTATAGATTGGCTTAGTAGAATGCTTTACCTCCCCACCTGCCTCTTGGCCACTGTGACTCTGAGGCTGGCTTAAAAAAAAAAAAAAAAAATTTTTTTTTTTTTTTTTTAAAGGCACCCCGTAAAACTAAGCTTTGTGGAAGCAGGGTCAGCCCAAGGAGACAGCTCCAGGCTGCCATGGAGGAGCCCTAAGGTCTGTGTTTTCTACCACATGGCTGAGCCTCCCAGACACAACACAGAGAAGTCCTCACAGACCAATTCCTCTTCCACAACCCGTGCTACACTGCGTCATTTTATCACTCTATGCTTCAGTTGCCTTTTCTGTAAAATGGGGCTAATAATAGTGGCCTATTTTCTCACCAGGAAACCCTGGTGATGTAGTGGTTAAGAGCTATGGATGCTAACCAAAATGTCAGCAGTTCGAATCTACCAGGCACTCCTTGGAAACCCTATGAGGCAGTTCTATTCTGTCCTGTAGGGCAACTGTGAGTCGGAATCAACTTGATGGCAATGGGATGGGTATTATCTCACCAGGGGTAAAAGATGAGATAGCACCTGTGAAATCTTTTTGAAAAGGAGGCAAAAGGTGGGGATCAGTTCCTAGTTCCCTTTGTTAGTATTGATTTTTTTTTTTTTTTTGTCACGACAAACTGTGAGATTTCATTTCATTCATCTCCTAGATGAAAAGCTAGAGAGATCAGTGTACATTATCCTTGCTTAATAAATAGGAATGATCGTCACTGGGTAAGTCAGTAATGGAACTGGTCTCTTGCCCCTCCTGCCTGTTACTTTTTCACATTCCATATCAAAGTCTCAATCCTTCTTTCAAGTCCTATGTCATCTGGTCTCTGATCATCCCGGGACTGCACAATTCTCATGAATATTAAAGGTGAGGGTTTTCTTAGCCTACTTCCCTCCATTTCTAAATCAGTCTTGGAAAGGGGAGGGCAAAAGTGGAAGTGGAGGGACACCTGTGCCCCAAAAGGAATGCATCCCGCTTTGTTGCAGATTCGGGCTCCCTCGGGTGCCTTTAAGGATGGCAATGAGTGAAGTGCAAGCTATGACTGATTAGCTGTGGAACTTCGTGACTTCTGTGGTTTTGATTTCAGGGTGAGGCAGAAATTGACAATTTGATCCTACTGTCTAGCTCTGCCAAATACCAGGAGTTCAAGAAGCCCAGGGCGTACATTTTCCTTCATTTCAGATCCCGAGCCCCTGATCTGCTGATACCAGCACTATCTAGCTGTGTTCATGGAAGAAAAACAGATGGAAGTGAAAATTTTGTAAATGAATTGGATTTTCCTATTGGATGATATCACTTCAATGCTGTTTTTACCTCATTTCTAATCTTTGTGCAACTGGTAGGACCCTCTTGAGGTTAGGTCTACATTTTTCATGCTTCCAAGGGAAATATTCTCTAAAGAAACACTTACATGGTCTAAGACGTTGGTGTCACTTGAAAAGTCCATTCTGTAAAAGAAGAAACAGGTCATTTTAATGACTGGAGGAATTCCAGGTGATGGATGCGTTACGTAAGTTTGTATGTTTTGGCCATCGTGAGGGACCAGGGAGCAGGAGCTGAGCTGTGCTGTGCCCACCTTCCATTGAGTGATGGCTTTTTAGTCTTGTTTCTCAGGGTTATCCTTAAGCAAGTCAAGTCAGAAGCTTGAGTTGTTCCCCAAGCTTTGGAGATGAGTATCCGGCTGAGAGTCATGCCAAAAGCAGCTTGCTTCAACCTTCTCCTCTGTTAAGTGGGTATGAAGACATTGTTCTTTCTCAGCTTGGCACACTCCAGATTAAGGCACCTAAGAGTTGATAGTATTGCAGTGAAAGTTTGCAAAATTTTTTTGAGACTTTGAAAGTTTTTATTTATCCCCCTTTTTTTTCTTGTGGTAAAAATGTGTACGTAACAAAACATTCGCCATTTCAAAATTTTTTACATGCACGATTTAGAGGCATGAATCATACTCATCATGTTGTTTAGCCTCTGTTGTTATTAGATGCCGTTGAGTCAGTTCCGACACATAGCGACCCTATGTGCCACAGAACCAACACTGTTCGGTCCCGCGCCATCCTCACAATCGTTGCTGTTTGAGCCCACGTTTACCCATTTTACCGCTATCCATTTCCAGCCTTTCCCATCACCCTTACCAAAGCTCAGTGTCCCCTAAGCGATGAGCCCTCCTCTCCCCCTCCCTCCTACCCGCCCTTGGTAACCACTAATAAACTTAACTCTCTATACACTTGCCTATTCAAGATAAGTGGGATTGTACTATATTTGTCCTTTTGTGACTGACTGATTTCACTCAGTATATTTTCAGGGTTCATCCATCGTTTGGATTTATTTATCAATTTTTTTTGGCCTACAAAACAGCAAGCTATTTCCAAAACCCACTGGCTTACTTTACACAGGCATGGGGACAAAATGCCAAATGTGGGGAGACACAAATGATCTTAGAGTAACTTTTTTATTTTATAATTTTAAACATTTAAAAAGTAGCACACGCTGATGGTGAAAAATGCGTGCCACAGAAGGGCCTTAAAACAAAAAGGAAAAGAAAAAGTCTTCCTCCCCATCTGCCCATTCTGTTCCCCATATTTTTGTGTGGAGCCTTCCAGCTATTGTCTCTGCCTCTATAAGCATATCATATGCAAGGCTGGATCAGAAGAGCTGATGATGGTTGAATTAGAAAAAAATCAGTTAGAATTGCTCTTATTTCTTTGACTATATGGTAAATTGAAAGAAATTCCACGCAGACCCTTTGAGAAAAATCCTTTCTATAAACAAATATCCACAATAAGCTTATGACATTGTACTTGTTCAGTGACAGAAACCCTGGTGGTATAGTGGTTGAGAGCTCAGATACTAACCAAAAGGTCAGCAGTTTGAATCCACCAGGTGCTTCTGGGAAACCATATGGGGCAGTTCTACTTTGTCCTATAGGGTCGCTATGAGTTGGAATTGACTTGAGGGCCATGGGTTTTTTTTTTTTTTTTTTTTTTTTAAGTGTGTTGCAAAGGAAGTTACTCTAGCTTTAAAAACAATACATGGGAAAAAAAAATTCAATGTAAAAATCAGCACTTCAGGCAGTAATGCTGCCCATGTGAGTAGAGAAGAGATTGCGGGGTGTTTATAACATTTGGCCAGTGGCATATACTTTCTCCAGGAATCTGAGAGAAAATATTAAAAGTTGAATAAATGTGTAATGTTAGAATGTGTGATGTTTATTGCCAAACATGGTGACAGGCTGTGATCCTGGCTGTGTGCACTATGGAAATCTCTGGATCAGTCTGAAGACGGAAGGACTGGACCAGGCAGGAACCAGCCCTGTTTATACACACAAATCCTGACAACCTCCCATCCCTACCCCCTTCTAGGAAAGGGGGTGCGAAGTAGGGGGGTGGGGCACCAAAACAGGCTCAATTCGGCAAACTGGATTCAGGTTTCCCTTTCTTGTCCTCCCACAAAAGTGGTCATTATGTTATACTAAAGAAGCGTTTTTGAGCACAAGTCCAGTAATTTAAGCTCTCTAGTTTTGGTTTTTTTTTTTTAGTTTTGTATTTAAGGTAGCCCTGGTGGCACAATGGGGTTCAGTGCTAGGCTGCTAAAGGAAAGGCTGGCAGTTGGAACCCACGCAGAGGCTCCGTGGGAGAAAGACCTGGCCATCTGCTTCTATAAAGATTACAGCCAAGAAAACCCTGTGGGGAAGTTCTACTCTGTCACGTGCGGTTGCTGTGAGTTGGAATCAAGTGGACGGTACCCAACAAGTTTCGCGCTTGGTGCGCACAGACAGAGCTGGCCTCAGGACTGTGACCCTGTTTCACTTTGCAGCCTCGTTTGGGATGAAGCGGTAGGAAGCCTGGAGGGCGCACTCCAGAGCAGCGGCTTCTCGCCACCTCTTTGCTTCTTTTGCCCAGGTTCTGTGGGTTCATTCTTCTCCTTGCAACCTGACTCTCTCTGGAGAACCAGATCCGGGGCGCGCAGCCCAGTGCTGCCTTTTATCCTCCCTTCTGCCCTCCCTTCAACTACCTGCGGCACCTCTTAGCTTCCAAACCTCCAAAAGGGATAATGTTCTCCTTGAAAGGGTCTTTGAGGATTAACTGATGTTCGCTTTATGCTTTGAAGATCGAATCCTATCAAGTCCCTCGGCTGTCCTCAAAGCGCTCCCTGGTTCCAGCTGGTGCCAGGCCCGGCCAATCAGGATGCAGGGCGAACTGGGCTCTCATTGGCTGTGGCTCTGGGCATGTCCTGTGGCTGCTCATTACCCACAGGGCAAGGGTGGACATTTTGTACGTTGTACTTTTTTTACTTGGAGAAAAAGTATTTGCATCAAAACGATCTCCTCTCGGTTAGTTAGTGTGTGGCCATCTGTGACATTTTTCTCGATTGGAAGTTTTTTTTTTTTCCTCTCCTTTTTTAAGCTTTCTAAGTGCAGGAGCAGGAATAGTGTTGATCTGCCGTCTCTCAGAGAAGCCCCTTTACCAAGCCATTTATATGTTAATTGCCTGTGGTTTGGGGAGGAAAAGGATGTTACCTGCCTTATGATAAGCACTTTCATCCCAATGAATTCTTTGTTAGAGTTGTTTAATCAAACAAATGGAAGCTGCAACCTACTTATTGGAAAGATCCAGATAATGGAGTGCGAGTTAAGAACCTGAGGGTTCTAAGGAGAAGAAGGATAAGAAAAAGGTTTGTTTTAAGGGCAGACCAATTTGGGAAAAAAAAAATTTTTTTTTGTCTTCATAGAGGACAAGGCTGGAGGGCAAAGCCAATCCAGTATGTTGGGGACCTTTCCCAAGTCCTAAGGGGCAACTAGGTCGAGAGCTTGAGAACCTGGTACAGACGGATGGGGCATCTGAAGGGCAGCCTTCCGGGGGTTCGTATTAGCTCTCTAGCACCTGATCCTAGTAAAGCCTCTCAAGCAGTTAGGGGCTTGTTTCTCAGCACTGGTCTTACTAATAGAGATCATTATTCCTCTCTCTAATTTATATTCCTGACTTCTTGATGATAGAAAGATCTGGCAACCCTGAACCTTCAATCCACCAAGGAAGCCATTAGCAGCTGCTGTGCCCTTTGGAAACCCTGGTAGCGTAGTGGTTAAGTGATACGGTTGCTAACCAAAGGGTCGGCAGTTCAAATCCACCAGGCACTCCTTGGAAACTCTTTGGGGCAGTTCTGCTCTGTCCTATAGATAGAGTCGCTATCAGTCGGAATCGACTCGACCGCACTGGGTTGGGTTTTTGTCCCCTTTAGATGGGGCAGTGGGGCAGACACTTTCTGGTTCACCAACTGGGGCAAACGTTGACTTCTCTCTTTTCTGGAACGTTAATGAGGAGACAGAATGCTAATCTAGATGTTCATGCTTGAGTGCACACATGCGCGCACACACACCCCCCACACCAGGATTCAGGCCCTGAGGGGATGAACCCAACAGAAAGATCACACCTCAGCAGGTTCAGGGTATATAATCTGAACAACAAATCTGAGCAGACTTAATCTTGGAGTGGGTTGGGGAGAATTAGATTATCATGGCACACAATAAAAATGACGTTTGTGACCTGTATGTTGAAAAATAAAGGGCCTCTTTTGGTATGCCCATGAATTTGGAGCAGCGATATGGATGAGTATAGTGGCTGGAGAGAGACAAGGCCAAAGCACCTGTATTTAAACCTCTGTGATGCTCCAGACAGCACCTGGCACATCCAGGAGCTTGATAAATATTATCTAATGACAGCCAGCCATGAATTTGCTGATGAACTCAACTGTGAGAGCTGAAGGAATAATTTCTCTTCGTCCTCTCTCTGTTTGCTCATCAGCACAATGCAGACATTAAAGCAGGCATGGACTGCAAACTCAAATGGCCACAGGCACCAGGCAAGTCACAGAGAAGAGTGAAAGGGTAGGTGGAGGGGAGAAGTAGAAAGTAGAAGAGGGAGCGGAGGGGACTGTGGTCAAATAGAAAGTTCACGTCGGTACAGCAACATGCCTGAATCTAACTCTAGCCATTTGCCAGACAGAAAGGTGAGCCTAGTGTTGCCAGGGCTCCTGCTTTTCTATGAGAGGCTTGAAATCTGAATTTTTATATGAACTCTAACCACTTAAAACCAAGTGGATCCCAACTCATGGCAACCCCATGTGTGTCAGAGTAGAGCTGTGCTTCATGGAGTTTTCAATGGCTGATTTTTTGGAAGTAGATCACCAGGGTGGACTTGAACCTCTAACCTTTTGGTTAGCAGCCAAGTGTATTAACTGTTTGCACCACCCAAAGTAGAATGTAGAACATTTTCTTTATGAGGTATGTTATGCCAGTTGAGCTATATGTTACTTGAGACCATGGTCCCCCCAGCCCTCAGTCAAGCAATTCGGTCCCTCAGGGAGTTTGGATGTGTCTATGGCATTTCCAATGACCTTGCAACTTGCAAAACTTTTAATCATAGTTGGGAATTTAAGCCTGTCACACATGAAGAGGGGCAGAATAGCATAGTATTTAAGAAGAGAATAAGCTTGGGGGTCAAACAACTTGGATTTGAATTTTACCTTTGTTACTTACTAGCCATGTGGCTGGGGCAAATTTTTTTTTGGCGGGGGGAGGGTTGGGTTTGCTCATTTGGGGGTAATAATAGTTCCTAACCTGTAGGATTGTTATGGGGATTAAATGAAAATGAATGCCTTGATTATGTGAAGTGCTTAGTACAGTACCTAGCACATAGTAAGTGCTGAAATTGAACTCCTTGTTATTATGAGACAAGCAGAAACCTCAGCTAACTTGTGGTTAAGCATAAAATCCAGTCTCATTAGAGTCAACGACAGATGTGGTACAAATTTGCAAATGCTTCCCCATCATAGACTCTCAGACCTGAGCTCCTGTTTGCCAGGAAATCAGGAAGCATTGTACCTACCTGGGTAGGGTCATCTACACAGCTTGAGTAAGTCACTTTGGCCCCAGTACCACCTACACTACGTGGCGGTATTTTCATTCATAACAGATATTTACTGAACAACTTGTGTGTTCCAAGAGCTCAGCAAGGTGCCTTAAGGCACTGAGCCTAGCATATAGGCTAAGCTGCTATTAAAAAGAGACCCCCAAATAGAGTGATTACATAAGACAGAGGTTTATTTCTCTCTGATATAAGTCATAGGGTGAGCAGTCTGGCAAGGTAATTCTATGAAGTCATTCATGGACCCAAGTCTTTTTTTTTTTTCCTTTTTCTTTTCCAATGTTGCACGTCTAAAGTCTGTGTTCCAGGATGTGGAAAGTGAGAAGTAAGGGTCAAAGGCAAGCAACTTATCATGAAGGAGCTTCTACTCACATTCCATTGGCCAAAATTTAGTCACATGGGCACATCTAGCTGCAAGAGAAGCTAGGAAGTGTAGTCTGGAACAGATGGTCATGTGCTCAGGTAAAACTCAGGGATGAGGATTATAAAAAGGAAGAGAGGAGAAAGTATACTGAGAGGCAGTTAATAGTTTATGCTTCAGGGAGATAGAAACCCATAGCCGTGAAGTCGATTCTGACTCATAGCAACCCCATGTGACAGTAGAACTGCCTCATAGGGTTTCTAAGGTTGTGATCTTTATGGAAGCAGATTGCCAGGTCTTTTTTCTCATGGAGCTGCTGGGTGAGCTCAAACTGCCAATCTTTCTGTTAATAGCCAAGCACTTAACCATTGTACCACCAGGGCTCCTTAGCACTCAAAATACAGTTTGGCAAATGCCCCTCTCAAGAGCACTGACTATAATCCTTGGGTAGAAAGATATGTTGTGGTCCTCATGGAAGGTTGGGCTTTGGAATCAGATTTCTAGGTTCAAATCCCAGCTCTCCATCATTTATCTCTGGTATGTACCCAACAGGGCTGGTATGAGGATTAGATGAACTAACCCACGTGAGGCCCTTAGGATAAAGCGTAAGCTGTTTCTGTTGGAGAATGAGGGTGGGACGTGTTCAAGAAGGTCAACTGATGTAAGAGTATTCTGGAAGTCACTGACTCATCACCTTTCTCAATTTACAGCTTCCAGTAGGCCTTATGTCCCTGAATGTAACATTGGTGCATTGAATACTTGGCCTTCTTATTGAGAAACGTTGATAATAAGACTATCTGAAGGAGTTGTTTTTTTGAAAAAAAAAAAAAAAGAATCAATTTGTATTTGCCTGGAATAGACCTTGTTGTATTCTTGTTAGGTGGTGTTGAATCGATTTCAACTCATAGAGACCCTATGTGACAGTAGAACTGTACTACAGAGTTTTCTAGGCTGTGATCTGTTATGAGAACAGATTGCCAGGTCTTTTCTCCTGCTGAGCTGCTGGGTGGATTTGAACTGCCAACCTTCCAGTTTGCAGCTGAGTGCTTAACTGTTGTGCCATGAGGGAGGAATTTGGAGAAGATGTGTAATGGATTGAATTGTGTCCCCCCCAAATATGTGTCAACTTGGTTAGGCCATAGGTGGTTGTCCTCCATTTTGTGATTTTCCTATGTGTTATAAATCATATTCTCTAGACAAACTAGACAAACTGACAGACACGTGGGGATCTAGTACGTTACAAGTCCAAATTCAGGGCGTCAGCTCCAGTGGAAGGCTTTCTCTCTCTGTCGGCTCTGGAGGAAGAGTCTTTGTCATCAATCTTCCCCTGGTTGAGGAGATTCTTAGGCACAGGGACCCCATGTCCAAAGGACACGCTCTGCTCCTGGTGCTGCTTTCTTGGTAGTATGAGGTCCCCAACTCTCTGCTTGCTTCCTTTTGCTTTTATCGCTTGTAAGATAAAAGGTGGTGCAGGCCACACCCCAGTAAACTCCCTTTACTTTGGATCAGGGAGGTGACATAAGCTAGAGTGTTATATCCCACTCTAATCCTTTTAACCACAGGCAGAGATTATGATTTATAACACATAGGAAAACCACAAAATGGAGGACAACCACCCATGGCCTAACCAAGTTGACACATATTTTGGGGGGACACAATTCAATCCATTACACAGATTCTCCAAATTCCTCCCTGGTGGCACAACAGTTAAGCACTCAGCTGCAAACTGGAAGGTTGGCAGTTCAAATCCACCCAGCAGCTCAGCAGGAGAAAGCAGAGAATACCAGAAGGATGTTTACGTGTGTTTTATTGACTATGCAAAGGCATTTGACTGTGTGGATCATAACAAACTATGGATAACATTGAGAAGAATGAGAATTCCAGAACACTTAATTGTGCTCATGAGGAACCTGTACATAGATCAAGAGTCAGTTGTTTGGACAGAACAAGGGGATACTGATTGGTTTAAAGTCAGGAAAGGTGTGCATCAGGGTTGTATTCTTTCACCATACCTATTTAATCTGTATGCTGAACAAATAATACGAGAAGCTAGATTATATGAAGGAGAACAGGGCATCAGGATTGGAAGAAGACTCATTAACAGCCTGTGTTATGCAGATGACACAACCTCGCTTGCTGAAAGTGAAGAGGACTTGAAGCACTTAGTAATGAAGATCAAAGACCACAGCCTTCAGTATGGATTATACCTCAACATAAAGAAAACAAAATCCTCACAACTGGGCCAATGAGCAACATCATGATAAACGGAGAAAAGATTGAAGTTGTCAAGGATTTCATTTTACTTGGGTCCACAATCAACAGTCATGGAAGCAGCAGTCAAGAAATCAAAAGGCACATTGCATTGGGAAATCTGCTGCAAAGGACCTCTGCAAAGTGTTGAAGAGCAAAGATGTCACCTTGAAGACTAAGGTGCGCCTGACCCAAGCCATGGTATTTTCGATTGCATCATATGCATGTGAAAGTTGGACAATGAATAAGGAAGACTGAAGAAGAGTTGACGCCTTTGAATTGTGGTGTTGGTGAAGAATATTGAATATACCATGAACTGCTGAAAGAACGAACATATCTGTCTTGGAAGAAGTACGGCCAGAATGGTCCTTAGAGGCAAGGATGGCGAGACGGTGTCTTACATACTTTGGACATGTTGTCAGGAGGGATCAGTCCCTGGAGAAGGACATCACGCGTGGCAGAGTACAGGGTCAGCGGAAAAGAGGAAGACCCTCAACGAGGTGGATTGACACACTGGCTGCAACGATGAGCTCAAACATAACAATGATTGTAAGGATGGCGCAGGACCGGGCAGTGTTTCATTCTGTTGTGCATAGGGTCGCTATGAGTCGGAACCAACTCGATGGCACCTAACAACAACGGCAACAAACCTATTAGACTGTGAGAGAATGAATTTCTCTTTGTTAAAGCCATCCACTTGTCGTATTTGTTATAGCAGCATTAGATGACTAAGACAAGATGTTTCAAGGTTCTGCTCAACTTTCTTTAGCTTGAGTAGGAGCCAAAGAATTTAGTCCGTGGTCTACAACACAGGCCCCTGTGGGAAGAGTAAGAGTCCCTCTTCTTGGGGTGACCCAGATAAAGAGCTTTAGAAATTATTTAAAAAGTGTACCGCTTAGCTACATAAAAGAGGTTGTGGGCAGTGAGGCTTTGAGGTGTCTGAGGAGACCTTTAGTCTTGGGGAAGAACCCGGTGCCCTTTCTCTGGCCTTTTAGCAAGAGGGGAAGACTGGAAAAGCTGCCTATGCTGGGTGCTGCGCTGGCAGGAGTTGGGTGTCCTCTTACAGGGAGCTGGGTGTCCTATGATATGCAGAGGGTATCATGTTTTCCATCTTCTGCAGGTGTCACGTGGAAAGAGAACCTTCTTCACTTTAGAACAAGAACCTTAACTTTCCTTGGCAAACACACACAATGGTTTTTAGGAGAAAAATAAATAGACACAGGAGAGATGTTTTTCTACCAGCTTTCTGCCCTGTCTCATCCTTGGGGTTCTGAGAAACTTTAAGATCCATTTCCTTGCAGGTCTTTACAATGCTCTGGAAGGTATTGTTGGGGGTGCTGTGTCATAATGGGCACCATTTCTCTCTCTCTGAAAGCATTTCATGGACTCCCAGGAAGGAGCTTAGACATGGGAGAAGTGAGCACATGTCAGAAAATTCATATGTGCTTAACCCAACTATGCCTGTGGAGGGGCCAGCAGAGGGTGGGCCTGGGCTGCAAGTGTAGGATCAGAAGATTTGGGTAGGAGCTAGCTCATGGGCAAGTAGGCAGGTGGCCATGTTCCTGCCTGCTTCTCTTAACCTTAGCTGACTCCTGAATTTGACCTCTAAACCTTAAAACCCATTGCCATCAAGTTGATTCCGATTTATAATGACCCTAGAAGACAGAACAGAACTACCCCATACAATTTCCAAGGCGTGTCTGATGGATTTGAACTGCCAACCTTTTGGTTAGCAGCCAATCTCTTAGCAGTTTACTGTGCAGCCAGGGCTCCAGGTGGTTGCAAATATCCTGCACCTGGCTAGCCTGGGTCTGTTGGTGAGATGGCCCAGGGTTTTCATCTACATTTTCTCTAGCTCTGTAAGCCTCATTTTTTTTTTAAATCACTGCTTACCAACTGGGCCTTCTTGGTTCCTTACTTACCACTGGCCTCAATCTTTTATTCTCCTTCCCTTTAGGAAGGCTTGTCAAGGGGGCTGGTGGTGGAAGCTGATTAAATTTAGCCTTACATTCATGTAGGCCTCAAATGAGACTTGACGTTATCTCTGTGTGAGACTATTTATGTAGCTACCAAGATATTCATCACAAAGTGTCCAATGCATGCTCTTTGCCTGGACCACACCATCCATGATACACTCTGAATTAATATTTTTTATGCAGATCTTGAGGAGTCCTGGTGGCACAATGGTTAAGTGCTTGGCTGCTTAACTGAAAGCTTGGCAATTCGAACCCACCAGCCACGTCTCGGGATTGAAGACCTGCTGATCTGCTCCCATAAAGATTACAGTCTAGGAAACCGTATGGGGCAGTTCTACTCTATCATATAGAGTCACTATGAGTTGGAATCGACTTGATGGCATACAACAACAACAACATACAGATCCTATAATTCTTTTGATTCTCATGATTGTTTTACATTGAATTTGTTTGTGGGTGGTGTGAAAAGTGTCAATTTGTCAAGTATGAGCTTTTAAAATATGCCATAAATGTAATCCTGCTTTGTAGTTCTTCATTCTTTAATAATTTGGGCACCTGATTTTTGGAGAGGCCCTGTATTCAAGGCTGCTAGACCCTTGACTCATGTTTTTTGTGCAGGAGGGCAATCCAGGAAAAATAAACATTTTTACAGGTCACTTCCTCCCCACCCCCGCCCCGGCCCTGGCCCCAATTACAATGATAGGAGCTTTAATGAATCTCTTCATCCAGGCATGGGTGGAGAGCCAAGGAATATTTATTCTTACAACTTTATTGTGTAGAAAAGTATCCGTGAGAACAGGGACACTGCTTTTTAGTTATTGAAAACTTAGTATTGATGCGTTGGGAGACAGTTTTCTAAATTTTCATTCTGAAATTAGACCCCTGGATTCCTGTGTGACCCTCCTCACTCTATAGACCGCAACCCTTGGGCTGGTGTTTTATACGTCTCAGTACCCCTCTTGCCCAGCATAGTGCCCAGCACAGTGCCCAGCACGTGAGCCATTGCTATCAAGTTGATTCCCACTCTTAGTGACCCTGTAGGACAGAGGAGAACTGCCCCGCAGGGTTTCCAGAAGCTGATTGCCACATCTTCCTCCCTCAGAGCCACTGGTGGGTTTGAACTTTAACCACTGCACCATCAGGGCTCCTTCCTGCCCAGCCTATAGTAGGTGCTTGATAAATGCTTATTAAGATGTAATATGGTGTAGTGGTTAATAGCATAGACTTTGTTGCTGGATGGCCTAGCTCTGTCACTTATTTGCTCTGTGACTTTGGGCCTCAGCCCCGCTCTGTAAAGTGGGGATTATATCAGTCCCTACCTCATAGATGAGAATGAAATGAGTTAGTGTATGTGAGCACTGAGAGCACATGCCTGTTATGTGTAAACCCTGCGTAAGTGCTACCTGGTATAAATATTATTATTGGCCTTAATGGAAGCCCACATTTGCCTGTGGCACTGGAGCCACTTTATCACCGTGGACCAGATTTCTTTTCCAGTCTCTCTTTGTGAAAACAGATTTGATTTCCATTTAAAGTAATTATGCTTTTTTCCTTCATTCCAAACACATTTTTGGGGGGGCGGGGGAGAAAAAACAGAACGTGAACCCCAGATGTTTTTGAAGCAGACCTGGGTCGAGCTGTATCGGATGATGCGTTGGATTACTTACCTGGGCTGGAGGCTGCACATCTAGATTTTCAAACTGCTCTTTTCCAAAGAAAGTGCCAGTTTTATCTCTTTTCAGAGTTCTCTTCCCCAATGTGCAACGAATCAGTCTTGGCATCAACACGAGAACTCCCTGGACTGATACATGCCAGATGAAATCTGTTTCCAAGAACCTTATTGACCTGAGGACTTTATTCTTAATCACCTTTATTATTTTTTATTGACTTATTTTTTAAATTTAAAAAAAAAAAAAAAAAGAGGTATACCATACATACAGAAAAGCGCACATATGTTCAACTGAATACCTTTTCACAAATTGAACATACTCGCGTCACCAGCATCCAGATTAAGAAACATTATAGAAGTCCACCTGTGCCCCTAACAGTTATTACTGTACCGCCTACCCAGCCGTGCCAAGGTCACTATCTTGATTCTAACCCCCATAGGGTGGAATCCTCCAGTATGTCCACTTTTGTGTCTGAGTTTCAACATTACGCTAGTGAGCTTCATCCATAGTGTTGGCTGTCGTTCATTCTCATTGCTATGTAATATTCTGTTATGTGAATTTGCCATCATTTATTTGTCTTTTCTACTGCTGATGAGCAGTGGCAGGGTCCAGTTTGAGACTTCTGTGAATAGTGCTGCTATGAACATTCTGGTATGTGTCTTTTGGAGACCTTTAGTACTACACATCTCACGGTAGAATTGCCGGGTCATACGGTAGGAATACGTTCAGCAAATACTGCCACATACTTTTGATTTGATGAACAAAACCATTCTGTATTCAAATTTGATTTGGGTTTTGCAGCAGAATAAAATCTGCCATGTGGTGACCAACTAAACGTACAAGTTGTTGTAACTGCACCTTTTTTGGGAAGGCTCTTGAAAGCCTTTCAGAACCCCTACATGGAACTGGGAATTTAGAATTTTTCCCTAAAATTTTCTACTTTTTTGTGGGGCGTGGGGGGGCAAGAACAGGAAATATCTGTCACCATATCCCTTGCAAAAGAAGTCCCTCCTCACATTTTTTACTAAATGAAATTTAGAGTTTAGGGAGCTTTTGAGTGAGAATCAAACACCAGTGTGATTGCTGATTTTCCAAAAATTTGGTCATATGATCACTCTTCTCAAAACTTCAATTACAGTTGCCTCTCTTTGAGACCTGACAAACAGGGCAAGTGGGGAGTAAAGAGGCTCTCCACCCAGTTCCTGACTTTGTGGTAAACAACCACAGTGAAAGGTGCTTCAGATGTGTAGAGATAGAAGACTCTCCATTCAGCCCCAGACACTTTGTGAACTACTGGTCCTAGAGGGGGATTTAATTGAGTCTCTTAGTTTTAGCTTGCCCTCCCTTCCCTGACCCTCACACAAGTTAGAAACAATGTTCCGTAGAATCACAGCAAACGTATTACTTCACACTCTGCTCCCATACAAAAATCACTTTCAAAAGCGCTCTCAAATCCTGCAGCACAGAGGCAGTTATTATTTTATTTTACAGATGGTGTAAAGACGGCGTGGGGGGCAGTGTCTGACCTCCTCCAGCTCCACAAGGGGGAGGGAGAACCGAGATCAACAGCAGGAGGCTGAATCCCCTGAGGCAGAGGCCAGACAAACCTCCTCTCTCCGCCATCTTTACCAATTCTGACAGCAACCACCCCTCGCACAGCACTGTCTACGTCTCTGCTGGGCTCGTAATTCATTGCAGTGGCCACACAGAACTCACAGACCATACTCATGATTATGGAGTTTATTAGGGAAGTAACAGTTACAACTCAGGCTCCGGAACACTCAGGATGCAGTTCTTCTGTTAGGACAGCCTCTTCCAACCATTCTCACAGGCATACATCTCCCTGGCCCTAGGCCTCCCCACAAAGGCATTCAGCTTTCTCTCTCTGTGGCCAGGAGGCCCACTCACTGCACTGTCTTCTGATGCTTGTCTCTCCTGCTGGTCTTTCCTCCCTTGGTGGTGGTGGGCTCTTCCTCTCTGCTCTGGAATTGGCTCTCTTTGAAGGCAAAACTGACTAATCCCCTTGATAGGCCACAATTGCCCTATCACACAGTCTGGCCCAATCACCTGGGTAGGAGTTACAAGACCATGGCTAGAAAGGCCACAGAAAAGTAGTCAATTATACCACAGGTGGGAAAATGAAGACCTACAGAGTTGACTTGACACAGTAAGACACTGGCAGAACTGGAGATTGGAAGCTAAACCCCTGTCCAGAGATGGACTCTAGGAACAGAAGGTCCCTTTTCTAAGGGGAATTTTAAGGGCAACGTGGTGGTAACAGGAGCTTCTCATGATGTCCTTTTGATGGATGACTTTCACATCCTGATGCTTGTCTGGTTAGAATATGGTCCTTGGTAAGGACCTATGTACAAGGAATTAATTTTTTTTTTTTTGTTTGAAGTGGCCAAGAATTGAAATAGAATGAAGGACATTAGTGGGGGAATCACCCAATAGCTGTGGTACCTTCATACCATGGACTGTTACAGAGCCTTGGAAAGAATTTTGGCAAAGTATTGTAGAATTAAAAAAAGAGGCAGGAAGTGTGTATAGTATTGAATTCCATTTTTGCTTAATAAACAATAACCATCCCCAAAACATCACTGTCCATATGTGTGTGCATAAAATCATATGAGTATGAAGAAAAATGTAGAAGGACACAAATTGAAATGTTAGCATGGTCTCCCTGGGGAAAGTAGGGGTGCAGATGAGGTGCTGGTATAGGAAGAAGGGGGATGGGGAAATAGCATGAGTGATATAATCCTATTTGAATAAATTATACATATCAGGTATAACCAAAAGATCAGTTACTGTCCAGTCGATTCTGACTCACGGTAACCCCATATGCTGCATATTCATAAAGAACTGCATGAAAAATACATGTGTAAATTAAAAAAAAAAAAAATCAAACTAACAGAAGAGCAGTTCTAATAAGAACAAAGCTCTGAACCCCAGGTGGGTCAGTTAGCTTGGCAAGAGCGAGAACCCTGTTCTGTAGCTGAAGGCTTTACTCTCTAGGTCAGTCATGTTGCAATTGAAGGACGTTGGTCAGAAGCGGATCAGGGAAAATAGCGTGGGTGGCTGAGGAGAAATACATCACTGCTTTTGGCAAAACAGTAATCATAGCTACCATCTTTGAGGTGCCTACTGTGTTCTGGCATTTTCACGATTTTTAAAAATTTTGACTTTTTTTTATAGTGTCAAAAAGATACTGCCTTTATTTTCGTTTGAATTTTACTTTAGATGAAGGTTTACGGAACAAACTAGCTTCTCATTAAACGTTTAGTACACATACTGTTCTATGACGTTGGTTAACAGGCCCACGACATGTCAACATCCTCCCTTCTTGACCTTGGGTTCCCTATTACCAGCTTTCCTGGCCACCCCTTCCTTCTAGTCCTTGCCCTTGGGCTGGTGTGTCTCGTTTTGTTTTATGGACCTGTCTAATCTTTGGATGAAGGGTGAACCTCAGGAGTGACTTCATCACTAAGCTAAAAGGGTGTCCAGGGGCCATACTCTCGAGGTTTCTCCAGTCTCTGTCGGGTCAGTAAGCCTGGCCTTTTTTTTGTGAGTTAGAGTTTTGAAAAGTTAGATTTTTTTTTTAATCTCCATTTTATGGATGAGGAAAACTGAGGGCAAGCAACTCAAGGCCACACATATAGTGAGGAAGTAGTTCTAAGATTCAAGCCCAGCCCTGTCCAATTCCAGAACCTCTGCTCTTTAAGTCCCACTTCACTGCCCGAAAGGAGCCCTGGTGCTGCTGTGGTTAAGTGCTCACTGCTAACCAAAAGGTCGGTGATTTGAACCCACCAGTCTCTTTATGGGGGAAAGATGACAGCCTAAGAAACCCATGGGGCAGTTCTACTCAATCCTATAGGGGCACTATGAGTTGGAATCGACTTGATGGCAATGGTTTTTTTTTTTTTCTTCCCCACTGGCTGATCTCAGCTGTGAGTTCATATCCCGCTGGTCCGAGGGGGTGAGCAGGGCCATGCTTCTTCTTTTAATAGTATGTTATTGTGTTTTCGATGAAAGTTTACACAGCAAAGCAGGTTCCCATTTGACAATTCCTATACAAATTGTTCAGTGACATTAGTTACATTTTTCACAACGTGCCAACATTCTCTTTAATTGTCTTCTGGTTGTTCTGAGGACCATGCTTCTTTGATCCAAATTGAGATTTCTAGCAGGTTCTACTCTCACAGGTATGGGTCCTAAAGTGTAGCTTTTCTATTAAAAGCAATGAAGCCAGCACCTTGTGTTTCCTGTGGGTGCTTGCTGGCCTCCTTCCTGCGTTTGGATGGTAAAGCTTCCTACCTGAGTGCGTGTGTGGGGGGGCGGGGGGAAGCAGCCTGTGGAGGTCTTTGTTCCCAAGGGAGCAGCGCTGTGCGGAAAAGTAGGGCATCTAGTTGTCTGACCTCAGGACAGGTGAAAGGCGGACTAGCTTTCAAAAAGAGGACAGTTTTACCAAGCCTGACGTCTAGCCCCTGAGCCATATCAGCAGTCACTTTGGGAGTAAATGCTGGGGCTTCTATGGGGATCTCTATTCCACCTCTCCTTCTTCCCCCTTTCCGCCCCCCCCCCCCATTTCCACTAAACACAAACAAAAGCACTAACAGTAGTGGTTTGTCTGGTGGCCTAGTAACGTGACTTCTACACAAATCGCTGAGCACCTGTGCTGTTGCCAAGGGTCTCCCAAAGTGAGTACTTCAGATAAAAACTGATTTTCAGTTCTGCAAATCAATGTCACCTGGGATGACCCCTTCTCTTTTCTTTGCCTCTCGTTCCTCATTCACCAAATGAGAATCAGGCTTTTCTCCTGCTTGCTACTAAAGGAATCTAAACCCAAAATATGATATATATTGTTTTTTTTTTCTTAAACAAAAAGAGACATATTATATATTGGAAAGATAAAGCCAGTTCTGTATGGTAGGTTTTGGAAGGAAGAGTTGAGCTGAAAATAACACTGCTCCTGATGCCAACGGCAACCGCCATTTCTATTTCATAAGTCTGGACGTTTCCAGTGCAATTGGACCCCTGTTTTCTACAGGATGTTGAGTCTTCACGGTGGCATTGCTAGTGTCCAGGAGCAGACCTGTTAAAGGTTAACTTGACTGCCCAGGATTAGCTGGCTGCAGGATGGCCTTCCTCAGGCCTCAGACCCTCTTTCCATGGCAGATGGCTGCCCGTCCCTGGAGGGGTTGCAGCAGCTGGGTTGGGAGCCACTGCCTGCTGCCTTCCTTCACTGCCCTGTGGAAGTGCCACAGATCCCTGGAGGGGAGGACAGAGTGAGAATGCGTGCAGCAGGCTGTAGTCTCCATTGAGGATTTAATTTGGGCCAAAGCCTGTCTATGGCCATCATTTTGACCTCTGCCCACAGACTGTAGAATGAGACCTATGACCAACTGCCTGGTCTTTCTGTCTCTCTAATGGAGTAAAATCCTTTGAACAAGTCTGTATAGATGTCATAATTGTGAACAGCGATCCTGACTATTATCATTTTCTTAAAGGCAGGGATTGTCAAGTTGTCAAGGATTTTATTTTACTTGGATCCACAATCAAAACCCATGGAAACAGCAGTCAAGAAATCAGACAACATATTGCAGTGGGCAGATCTGCAGCAAAAGACCTCTTTAAAGTGTTGAAAAGCAAAGATATCACCTTGAGGACTAAGGTGCACCTGATCCAAGCCATGATATTTTCAGTCACCTTGTGCATACGAAAGCTGGACAATGAATAAGGAAGATCAAAGAAGAATTAAGGCATTTGAATTATGTTATTGAAAAAGAATATTGAATATACCCACTCCTCACTTACTGATATGGTTAGGTTCCAAAGACCAGGTTGTCATGTGAAAATCGGTGTTATGCAAAAATGGAAGATGACCACATCAGATCACAAAATGGATGGCTCCATCATTACATAACTGCCAAATTACATCATTACATCACTGCCAAACCACTGAGAATCATGGCATAGCCAAGTTGACACATAACCATAACCATCACAGCCAGTCTTTACTCTCACCTTGCACCTCAGTGTTTGTTACTACCAGGCGTATGTTGTTAATGCGCAAAATAATCAGATAGTAAATTTTTCACTATGTCGTAAATGTGAAATGTCAGATAATGAGTTGATAACTGAGGAATAGATGTATAACAGGGATGATCAGAAGGACAAACAAATCTGTCTTAGAAAAAGTATAGCCAGAATGCTCCTTAGAAACGAGGATGGCAACACTTCATTGGTCTCACGTACTTTGGATGGACATGTTATCAGGAGGAACCAGTCCCTGGAGAAGGAAATTATGCTAGGTAAAGTAGAGGGCCAGTGAAAAAGAGGAAGACCCTCAAGGAGATGAACTGACATAGTGGTTGCAACAATGGACTCAAGCATAACAATGATTGTGAGGATGGTGCAGGACTGGGCGGTGTTTTATTCTGTTGGACATAGGGTTGCTATGAGTTGTAACAGACTTGATGGCATCTAACAACAACAAGGGCAGGGACTAGGTCTCCAGTACCTGGCACAGTGCCTGGCGCACAGTAGGAACACAAAGAAATGCTTTTCATTGACGTGGAACCCCTTAGATCCATGGCTACTTAACTTGAAATGTAATCGTTTAGGAGATATTTGTCTTTCTTCCTTAACATTCCTCTGTACATGATAAAATGTAGGCCTTGTAGCCCTTTCCCCCAATCCTTATTCTTCTCTGCATTTATTTTACTTAAAAAGGGATTTCCTACTCACCAATTAAATAAAACTTTTAGGACCTTACCATACGCCCCTCTTCTGCCTGCATTTCTGAGAGGTGCCGGTGAATCCTTTGCTCCCTTTGGTTCTGCTTAAATATGGGAATAGATTGACCAGCTTTGGATGAGAGCTTTTCTGGGTTCTAACCCTTCTCTTTTTGGTCAGCGAAAAGGAGGAAGACTTTCAACAAGATGGATTGACACAGTGGTTGTAACAATGGGCTTAAGCATAAGGATTTTGAGAGGATGGCTCAGGACTGGGTAGCGTTTCATTCTGTTGTACATAACATTGCTATGAGTCAGAACCAACTCGATAGCACCTAACAACAACAACAACAATAACCCTTCCCTGTTCCCATCACGACTGTAGAGTCCCCCAAGGTCTGTGGACAGTATAGATTACCAGGATGTAGATAAGACAAGGGCCAGAGCTCCCAGTGGGCTCTCAGGCACTAGAAAGGAGGGTGTCCTTTAGAGAAAAGGAAAAAAAGTATCCACCCAGATGACATGATAAAAGGAGTGACATCACAGTAGGCATGACAACCACAGGGTAATCATCATCTCACCAGGAGGTGGTCAGAAGACCAAGAGAAGGCCTAGTTCCATTGTGCTCTCCATTTCCCTTTGCCATAGGAAGGAGTGGGCCAGGGATGGGGGAGGGATTGGTTATCCAATGGCTAGAGCAGACCAGAGGCTTTGTTTTTCTCCCTAGGCTTCCCCACCTGCTCTGATAGGCTCCCTGGGGTGGTGGTGTGCATTTGCATTCTGCTACTTCTTTCTTTCCCGCTGGGAGTTTGGAGGGAGAGAGCAAAAAGAGAGGGAAGCAGACCACTGGGGAGTGAAGTAGAGATATGAAATTATTGTTAGGAAGTTCTGCAGACACCTGGAGCCTCAGTTTCTCCTCCACAGAGGCTCTGAGTCCCTCTGGCAGGCGTATGGTCAGTCTCCCATCCCTTACTCGGCTCCTTCAGGCCTTGAGTTCTGCAGTGGACGGTGTGCAGCTAGGTGTAAACCATGTAAATTGTGCTAATTTCAAAGCCACTTGTGTCCAAAGCTTAAGGAGAAAAAAAGATTCAGAGCAACTGCTCCAAGGTGTGTCTGTGTGTAAAGAAAGAAGCTATATGGTGAATGCTGACACATTGGGGCAGCTTGGAAGTTTGTCTCAGGCAGGCCTCTGTTGAACACAGTGCAAACGTTTTAGGTGTTGAAGAGCTGAATAAGGGGCATGAACCATAAGGTTGGAACTCAGGGACTTTAGGGTATCCTAAGGAGCCCTGGTAGCACAATGGTTAAGCACTTGGCTGCTAACCAAAAGGTTAGTGGTTTGAACCCACCCAGCCGCTCTGTGAGAGAAAGACCTGGCAATCTGCTCTTGTAAATATTACCAAAAGCCACTGCCATCGAGTCGCTTCTGACTCTACTGCTCCACAGGGCTTCCAAGGCTGTAATCTTTACTGAAGCAAGACTGCCATGTGTTTCTTCCATGGAGCGGCTGGTGGGTTCGAACTGCTGAACTTTTAGATTTTAGCAGTTGAGTGCTTAACCACTGCACCATCAGGGCTCCTTCCTGTACATATTGCAGCTCCACTTGACTATGGGGAGTTCCACTCTGTCTCATGGGGTTGCTATGAATCAGAATCCATGGCACCTAACAACAGCAATAGGGTACCCTGGACCCAGAAATAATTTCTGCTTTCCTGTTAATGCAGGGTAACTATGCTCAGATCCCACCTGGTTTACTGTCTCTCTGTCAGCCAAATCCTAGCTTGGTTGGTACGAGCCCTGATGGTATAATGGTTAAGAGCTCGGCTGCTAACCAGGAGGTTGGCAGTTCAAATCCACCAGCCGCTCCTTGGAAACTCTATGGGGCAGTTCTACTCTGTCCTATAGGGTCGCTATGGAACCAGCTCCATGGCACCTAACAACGAAAACAGAGGTTGGTAGGGCAGCCTGATCAAGGAGTGAGAAGCTATCGTGAGGCTGCTTTTTTGTCTCTACCCTTCAGTAGAGTCCCTCTCCTCCAAACTACGGAGATTTTAGACATTTAAGGGTCTCATGAGAAGCGTGGTCTTTGACTGCTTTAGTCAGAATATCTGGACTTCCTATTGTAAGATGGAGAAATTGCTTAATCAGCTGTGCTTGACTGTGGTTAACTTGGTAAAGTGAGTTTTTTATTCCTGAAAGTTTTTTTTTTAATTGATATAAAATTCACATAACATAAAATTCACCATCTTAATCATTTTTCAAGTGTGCAATTTAGTGGCTTTTAGTGCATTCACAATGTTGCATAATTATCACTACAATCTAATTCCAGTATATTTTCATCATCCCAGAAAGAAACTCCATACCCATTAAGCAGTCACTCTCCAGTCCCTTCTCTTCCCAGCTTCTGGCAGCCGCTAATCTTTCTGTCTCTATAGATTTGCCTGTTCTGGACATTTCATATAAGTGGGATCATACAAAGTGTGTCACTTCATATCTGGCTACTTTCTCTTTGGATGTGTTCAAAGTTCATCCATGTTTTATCAGTACTTCATTCCTTTTTATGGCTAAATATTCTCTTGTATATTTTTATGGATATACCACATTTTGTTTATCCATTCATTAGTTGACGGACATCTTAGTTATTTCTACTTTTTGGCTATTATGAATAATGTTGCTGTGAATATTTTTGTATAAGTTTTTTATGAACATATGTTTTCAGTTCTTTTGGGTATGTAACTAGAGGTGGAATTGCTAGGTTATATGCTAATTCTATGTTTAACTTTTTGAGGAACTGCCTAATTATTTTTCAAAGCTGCTGCACCATTTTACATTCTTACCAACAGTGTATGAGGGTTCCAATTTGTCCATATCCTTGTCAGCACTTATTATTGTCTGTCTTTTTGATCATACCCATCGTAGTAGGTAGGAAGGTTCATCTCCTTGAGCTTTTGATTTGTATTTACTTAATGAACAATGCGGAGTTCCTGGGTAGTGCAAATGGTTAAGTACTCTACTACTAACTGAAAGGTTGATGGTTCAAATGAACCTAGAGGTGCCTTGAAAGAAAGGCCTGGCAATCTGCATCTGAAAGATCACAGTCTTGGAAACCCTATGGAGCGCAGTTTTACTCTACAAAACATGGGTCACCATGGTTGGAATCAACTTGAGGTCAATTTTTTTTTTTTTTCTTCAATGACTAATGATGTTGAGTATCTTTTCATGTGTGTACTGGACATTTGTTCATCTTTGGAGAATTGTCTATTCAAGTCCTTTGTCCATTTCTAGGTTGTGTTGTTTGTCTTTTTGTTGTTGAGAAGTAAGCTTATTTTAATGTCATTGTTTTATCCCCCCACTCCAGCATGATGTGACCAGCCTGTAGAGGTGGAGTTTAGTGAATTACTTAAAAGCAGACTGAGGCCTCTGCCTTGTAGACCACTCCTCAGTGTTCTTGGTGGGCTCCTTTTCCTTGGCTACCATCAGTGGCTTTTCCTCCAGAGTTTTTGTCCTTGATCCTATTCATGTTTTACTCTCAGTGTCTCCCCAACCAACCTCATCTACACCCATGGGATCCCTCACTATACATATGTCAACGATTCCCAAATGCATATCCTGCCCCCCGCCCCGAATTCTCTCTGAAACTCCATGTTTACATATCCAACTGGAAGTTCAACTTGTTAAAAATTTACCATACTCCTCTTCCAAGTTTCCTCTTCCTCTTTGGTTCCCTCTGGATGACTGGTAGCATTATCTACCTAGTCCATTGAAGCTGGAAGTCCTCTTAGACTCCTGCCTCTCTTTCTTAGGCCCAGCTGCCCTCTTCCTATCAATAGGTCTGTCCACTTGGTCTCTTTAATAGCCCTCTCTAATCTGTCACCAGTCCTTTACTCCTACTCCCACTTTCTTAGTTTAGTTCTTTGTTATTCCACGTAGACCTCCTATGATTGAGTTACTTCTGTCCATTCATATTCTGTCAGAATGATGCAATTATATCACTCCCATTTTTAAACCCTTCAGTGGCTCCTTGTTGCCCGAAGAATAAATTTCTTAATCCTTTGTTGAGCATACATGCCGCCTAGAATCTGGCCTCTACCTCTCTCTCCAACTTTATCTTCCCCTGTTCTTTCTCCTTTTAGTCCTTGTTTTGCCAGAAGGAATTCCTTGAGGTACCTTGAATGGGCTACACTCCTTCAAGCCTACTTGCCTTGAATGTCACGATATTGGCATGGGTTTTATATTTGTGACTAAGGATAGATTTTTCATGGCTAGACTATGGATCCAATATGTCCCAAAGTTAAATGCTGCTATGAATAGAGAACATGGTGACTGAGTTAGATGTGGCTTTTGATTCAAAAGTTTACTTATGGAAAAGGATTTCAGAACTGAATAGACATTAAACTGCATTTCATTGAATTTATGAGCTACCTGTATTGCAAAGGTGATGGATTCTTTGGAAAAATTCTGACATTTGCCCCATCCGTAGCCTGTAGTTGACTTTACTTAGTATCTGAGGTGAAAACAATAGGATACATGGTGTGACAAGTGGATGTGTATTTTGGGGGCTGGTGGCACAAAATATTTAAAATCAGATTTTGATCGTGTTTGTCATAGGTATTGGCTACCATGAACACCAGCATCACATACTTGTTGGGAGCCTTAGAACTCTGCACTCTGGAATGTCTTATAATTTTTTCCTGAGGAGGTTAGTCCCTAGGCAGAGAAATTGAATGAAACTGGAAGAATGATTCATGGCCATTTCCAAATAATTTTTGAAAATTAATTTAACCTAGATGATTATTTATTTAGCACTTTTCTCTCTCAAATATTTACTTTGAAAAATTTCAAACCTTCTGAAAAGTTGCAAGAATAGTACAATGAACACCCTTTTGCCTAGACTTACCATTTACTAGCATTTGGCCACATTTACTTACTCTCTTCTCCCTTTTTGTGTGTGTGTGTATGTGCACACACACCCACACCCACACATCTTCCCTAAGTGATCTTTCATTTCTCTTTGTATTTTGATCATAGTATCAAATGGCCTGAGAAGAGAGGTGACATGTGATGGGGCAGAGAAAGAAGTTGCTAGAATCTCCTGTGGAAGGTGATTTATTCTCTTGCAGTTTCTAAATGGAGAAGCCATGGGATTAGATCAGTGGCCGTTCGAGAACTCATCTGAGGCTGCAAATGTGATCATGGGTATTCTCACTAAGAGTAAGATTTACTTCATTATATACCTTCCTCTTCTTGGTATGCATCTTAGTTATCTAGTGCTGCTGTTACAGAAATACCACAAGTAGATGGCTTAACAAACAGAAATTTATTCTCTCACAGTCTGTGAGGCTAGAAGTCCAAATTCAGGGTGCGAGCTCCAGGGGAAGGCTTTCTCTCTGTGTCAGCTCTGGGCAAAGGTCCTTGCCATCAAATCTTCACTTGGGTCTAGGAGTTTCTCAGCGCAGGGACCCTGGGTCCGAAGGACTCAGTCTTCTCCTGGCTCTTCTTTTTTGGTGGTATGAAGCCTCCTCCTCTCTGCTTGATTCTCTTTTATATTTCAAAACAGATTGACTCAAGACACAACCCAATCCTGTAGATTTAGTCCTGCCTCATTAACATAACTACCTCTAATCCTGCCTCATTAACATCATGGAGATTAGGATTTACAACACATAGGATAATCACATCAGATCACAAACTGGTGGACAGCCACACAATATTGGAAATCATGGCCTAGCCAAGTTAATACTTGTTTTTTGGGGACATAATTCAATCCATAACAGTATGTTTTTGGGTCTCAGACAAAGCTCAGTGCCAAAACTGAAGACTTAAGTTCTTGGCTCAGTGCCACCGTTTACTGGAGCACACTCCTGAACAAGTTCCTCCACGTCTCTGAGCCTCAGTTTCGCCATCTATAGAATGAGGGCTCAGACCACCTACTCTCTTAAGACCCCTCCCGGTACTCATGTTCTATGGCCCTGTGAGAGCCAAAAGAATGCTGTCATTTGGGAAATTGTCGGAAGATACTTAATGTACTTGTGAGATGAACCCCAGAAATGTATTGTGACTGGGCTTTGGCCAGGACTGTGTCTGGTTTATAGCAAGGAGTGTTTTTCCCCTCGTGAGAGCTGCTTGTGCTCTGACTGCTGAGACAGGAGGTGGGCTTGGGGGGAGGGCAGAGGAAGCAACAGAACTCAGCTCCCTTGCTGCCATGAGTAAGCAGCACACACAGGCTCAGAGGCTCAGAGCCTCTCCCACACCCCTTCCTTTGAGGTTGCCTGCTTGTTTAATTCATTGTTTGCCTTTCTTCTCCCCACTCCCTTTTATAGCTACTTTTGTTCAAGGATATTGCCACCTCCTTTTCTGACTCTGTCCCACCTTCAGGTTAAATATGGAAGGACAGCAGCAACTGAAAGATATTGATGAAATGGATGACTTTAGTGGCTGGACCTATAAAGTCTGCGCTGTTATAGGTAGGGGTAAGGGTTATTAAAAAACCCAGGCAGTGACTGTGGTATTAATTCTGCTTGCTAGAGAGTTCCACAAAGTTCACACCCACAGAGCCCAGGGCAGGGGTTATTCAAAGGTTTAATCCTCATGAGTTCTGGTAAAAGAGAAATGGACTTAATGGGGCAGGGTTGAGGAGAGGCACTGGGGAGAGCTGGGGGATTGGGGCTTCTTATATTCATTCAAGAAATGTCAGTTGAAGACCTACTATATTATGTGCAAGGTCTGTTTGCCCAGCATGTCTTAACTTTGAGTCGCTATAATTACTAAGTGCCAGATACTGTGTTATGTGCTCATGAAGTAATTATTAATAATGCCAAGAGTCATCACCCACCCCGTCCCTGACATAAGACGCCAGGCATGTTGCTCAGCATGTTGCATCTATTCCATTTAATCCTTAAAACAACTTTGATGAGGTAGGTATTGTTGTCCTCATTCTGCAGGTGAGGAAATGGAGGCTTAGAGCAGTAATTTGTTCAAGGTCAGGCAGTGAGTAAGAGGCAGACCTGATATTTGAGTTCAAGTGTGACTTCAAATCCCACACGCTTTACCTCTCTGTCTCTTGTTTCTAAATGCTGGTTATGGACTGATGCTATTCTGTGATAGTTTTCATTGGCCTAAAATATAAGGCCAATATAACTCAATTTCTAATAAGGCTTATTTGAGTTAAGTGGTTCTCAACCAGGGCCAATTTTGCTCCCAGGGGATGTTAGGCAATGTCTGGAGATATTTTCTAGTTGTCACAACTGGGGAGGTACTACTGTTATCTAATGGGTAGTGGTCAGGAATGCCACTCAACATCCTACAATGCTCAGACAAATGCCCACCTTCCCTCCCTCCAGCAGTGAAAAATTATTGAGCCCAAAGAGTCAATAATGCTGAAGTTGAGAATCTGATTTAATTTGAAGGATTATTCTTAATCTTAAAATGATGTTCTTCTGACTTTTGGGATATGTATTAAATGGTCTTTCTCTTAAACACTGTGTTAGTAGATGACAGGTTTTTAGAATGTCTTTAGTTGGCAAAATAAAAAAAGTTGGCAGGACTATGTTGACCCTTTGGTTAAAAATTTTCTGGACTGTAAAATCCAAGCATCTAGGAATTACTCGATCTAGGAGGTGCGAACAGTTAGTGTGATGAGCTGCTAACCAAAAGCCTGGAGGTTAGAGTCTACCCAGAGGGGCCTTGGACAAAAGGCCTAGTGATCTATTTCTGAAAAATCAGCATTGAAAACCCTATGGAGCACAGTTCTACTCTGACACACTTGGAGTTGCCATGAGTTAGAATTGACTTGACACCAACTGGTTATTTTATTATAATTATAAAAAACATCATTTATTAGGGATTAAAGAAAGAAGGAGTCTGGTGCTGCAGGCTAGGGAATGCTTAACAAGCTCTTGGGATTTGATTTAATAACACTGACTACTTAGGTGCCTAGCACTGTGCCACGCCCCGCAGGGAAGTTAAAGGGAATTTTTCCCTGATAGGCTTGCAATCTCAATAGGACAAAAAGTGAACATGTATGAAACAAGTAGGGAACAAGGAAAGAACCTGGGTAACAATGGCGAAGTTTCTTCACTTGATGCTAACATTGCAAAGCAAAGCATTTCTACTGGAAGGAATTTTAGGTTCCTGGCTTGAGTCTACCAGCAAGTAAGTTATGTCACAAGGCACTTAATTTCTCTGCCTCTTGCTTTCTTATTGGTTTCCTATCTTGAATGAGGACCCCTCCAGCTCAAGCGACAAAGCCCTGTCTGGTACCCCCTCTTTCTCCTACCTCCAGTGGGGCACCCAGTCTTGTTGATTCTTTCTGGAAATGTCTCTAGAGTCTATCCAGTCTCTTCCTACTCCACCCAGCAGCCAGAATAATCTTTCCAAAACATAAATCTGATCACATCACCCCAGATTTGCTTAAAACCCTCAGTGGTTTCTTCATTGCCCACAGGATAAAGTCCAAGCTCCTTGGCAAGACATCCTTGGCTCTACAGTCTGGGCCCAGCCTACCTCTCTAGTCTCACTTCTCATTCTTTGCCCTTCACCACCACTCACCCAGCAGTCTGGACATGCCAGATGGCTCACTCTTCTCTGAGCCCAATTTGCTGACCCACCTCCTTGGAATCCCCTTTTCTCTGTTTTCCAACCTGGCAAAATCCTACTGATCTTTTAAAGGTTGTCTCAATCACCTTCTCTGGAAGCTGCCCTGACCCTGGAGACAGAGCTCATGTCTCCTTCCGTCTTCCCCACTGGGCTGTGAACTCATTGAAGGCAGTGCTTGCGTCTGTCTTGCTCTCTGTTGTAAACCCCACACCTAACCTGGTGCTTAGCACATGGTAAGTGCTCAGCCAGTGTTTGCTGAGTGAAAAACAAATGGACAAAAGAGGCAAAATTTAAAATGGAGATAATAATGTTCGTCCCTTGTTACCACTGGAGTTGCTGGTGGCATGAACATGAGATAATATGTATAGAAGAGCTCTGAATAATGTGAGGCCCTGCAAATGAAAAACAAGGTACTCATCAGTGTTTTCAAAAGTAGAGATTGTTAACCTTTGAACCAGGGATGAAAAACCTAAGCATTTCCTCTATTACATCTCAGTTGTGTGTGTACATACACACCCCCCCAGAGAATTCCTAAGAGTAAAGGGAATGCCTGATGCGTACTGGGAGTTGTTAAGTAGAAAAACCCAGATAGCCAGAATTTTGGACAATTCAGCAAAATGATGCCCGCCCAGCTTGTTGGTGCAGGAAGCAAACTTGGCATGAATTGTGACTCAGTGGCCTGGACCTGCCGAAAGGCCTCTGGTGACAATACATTCTTTTTTTTCGCAGAGCTGGGGCTGAATGTAGAGAGACCAGTGGGTAGGAGGGAAGGGCTTGGTTTTCTTTTCCCTGTGTGTGCCATTTTCTTTCTCTTCTTTCTGATTCCTCCATTGGAAGGTATTGTCTGCCCCAGTCACCCCAAAGTGAACACAGTACACAAAGAGAAGGTAAAGAAGTAGAAACAGAGGACTGGACTTGTGTAGCACTTTGCAAATATTATTGTAAAAACTTTTATTATCAGCATCTGTGAGACTATATCTTTTCCCAGCATCAGCTGCTAGACTGTGATTCCATTGCAGGCAGGTACCTTTTTTTTTTTTTTTTTTTACATTATATCCTCTGCAGGTGCCTTGCACATAGCAGGTATATATGAATGAGTGAGCTCACTGAGTAAGAATGAAGTTTACTTTGAGTTCTTAAGTCCATTCTGCTGTGCACTATGCCTCTTTTATTTTTCATATTTTCTGAAAGGGAGGATTCTTTCTCCTTTTACCCAGATTCAGATAGAGACAATTTTCCTTGACTCTGCCTCTCTGGACACCCTTACTGTCACCCCATAGGTTTGATTCTCTTCCTGAGACCACCTGAGGACCCAGAAGCCTTGAGTCTCAGGGCTGGACCCCTCTACTTCTCAGCCCCATGGATGTTGCCCTGTTGCTGAGAGGTGGGGAGGGAGTAGGCAGGGTACAGGGTGGGAGCTTAAAGGCTTAATTAATTGGTTAAGCTTTATTACAAAGGCTGGTCCTATTGTTTACAGGCCATTAAAAACCACTATCATCTTCCCAGGCTGGGCAGACAGCAGCTAGCTGCTTTGATGCATGTCTTAGAGAGATAAGGAAAATTTATCCCTTGTTTTGACTTCGGGATTTCTTCTTGGTTTATTATTTGACACGCTATTCATGTTTCTCTCCAAATGTCCCTGATCTCAGACAACTTTTTCAAGTTGCTGGCAGGGTAGGTTCAGATTAGAATCCCGTAGTTTTAGAGTTGGAAGAGACCTGAGATAAATGACTGTCCCTAATCTCCCCTCAATCTCCTGCCCCCGCCACCTCCCTTTTTCTACCATAGCAGGCCAGTTACTGGCCATACCAGCTCTTCAAGTAATCTGTGCTTCTTGATCTCTGAGTGGGGCATGCTTTTCTCCTGACCTTGAGCTAATCCTCCTACCTCCATGACCACATCTTCTACCCTGCTGAGAAGACTTCCTAGAGCTCTCTCTCTCCCTGTAGTTGTTAATTGCCATAGAGTTGGCTCCAACTCATGGCGACCCCTTGTACAAGAGAATGAAACATTGCCTGGTCCTGTGCCATCATCACGGTTGTTGATACGCTGGAGTCCATTGCTGCGCCACTGTGTATTTTGAGTGCCTTCCAACCTATGGAGCTCATCTTCCAGCACTATATTGAACGCTGCTCTGTTGTGATCCATAGGGTTTTCATTGACTACTTTTTGGAAGTAGATCACCAGGTCCTTTCTTCCCCAATTACTAGCTCTTTATTTAGTATCCCCAGAGTTCTGTGCATATAGATGAATTAGTTAACTCTGTCATCTTCTGTGATAGGTGTGTCTAGGGTTCCCTTGGATGGGCTGGGCAGAGACCTTGGAGGTCCTCATCCACACCCCCCACAACCTGTCTCCCCCAGGGGCCTTCATACGGGTGTGGCTTCCCACTTGGACAGGTACAGGCAATGGGATATAAGCTGCATCCACTGTGCCATTGTCAGATTTTTGCCCAGGGATCCTGTGGGATCTGTTATGTCCTGATGAAGCCCTCAGTGGACACTGAACTTACTTTTTAGCTGATTGATTAAAGAGTTGATTAAAGTGTGCTCTGGGAGAGAGAAAGTGAGCAACCCTGGCAAGTATTAGACACTTAAAGGTTTGTTGAAGAAATGAATGAATGAATGCAGGGATAAGGAATGCCAGCCAGGACCATGTCACTCCTTATGGGTCTGTGTATTCAATTCATTAAGTACTTCGTGAATGGCTGCTCTGTGAAAGGCATGGTGCTAGGGGGTCAAAAAGACTTGGTCCTTGACATTGAGCAGTTTATTTGAGGGGAGCGAGGCAAATTATGAGGCTAGGCCAGTAGCCAGTGTTATGAGTGGATTCTAACTCATGGAGACCCCATGTGTGTCAGAGTAGAACTGTGCTCCACAGGGTTTTCAACGACTGATTT
The DNA here is from genome assembly GCF_030014295.1 of Loxodonta africana. Lineage (NCBI taxonomy): Eukaryota > Metazoa > Chordata > Mammalia > Proboscidea > Elephantidae > Loxodonta > Loxodonta africana. The sequence continues at coordinate 85,216,607 of NC_087351.1, read as the reverse complement.
TTTTGGAAGTAGATCACCAGCCCTTTCTTCTGAGGTACCTTTGGTGGACTCAAACCTCCAATCTTTCTGTTAGCAGTCAAGTGTGTTAACTATATTTGCAAGGCAGGGAAGCATATATGGAAATAGAGATACCAACGTCTTACTGAAGGAGCATAAAGGGTGGTAGATTAATTCTGAATAAGGGGATCAGGAGAGCTTCGTGGAGATGGCTTTTAAGGATTTCAGTGATCGGGAAAGAGAGAGATGGGAGATTCAGTCTGGTGAATGTGAGGACAAAGGTTTTGAGGCATGAAAATGCTCTTAGCTTGCTGCAGACCACTTCTGGCAGCCCCAGTCCAAAGCCACATCTCTTTTCCAGCCAGAGTGGCTCCAGCTTCATCTCAGACAACACCAGTTCATCCGAGGAATTTTTTCCAGGCGTCTGACCCTGGGGCAAGGCTCGGAAACGAGCAGACATTCCTTTGCTCCAGACTTTGTTGCTCCCGGTGTTGCTGGGTTCTGCGGTCGTTGGAGGGTGCACAGGACAAACAAGGATGCCCTGGACTTGGTGAAAGTGGATTAGCTCCCAGCTCTAGATCCCTCAGCTTCTGTGGATGTTTCTTTGACCCTGCCCCAGCCTTCCTTATTGCCGGGATGGCCAGGACAAGAACCACCCCCTTCCCAGGCTTAGCTCTTGCTGCTCCCCCTCCTAGAAGGCCTTTCTCTCATTCTGCTTATCCAGCTGCACCCACCCTCGCTCAGATGCCCAGCTTCCTTATAGCTGGAGGGAAAAGCACCATTTTCTGAGCTCCCAAATTATCTCCTCTGCTGAGGGCAAGGCTGGAGATCGGCTCTTCTTTGTCTCTTGCAATGCATGCCATGGGGTGGCTGTCCAGTAGACAAGGAAAGAATGGAACTTTCTACTCCCCCAGTTTTATTACAGATATCCAGGTTCAATGTGATTTTAACACATTAAAAAATTCACACAAAAACCCACTGATGTTTCCATGTTCTCAAGGTAACTGCTTAGTTACCTTCCGGGAGTGGGAGGAAGCCAAGAAAGAATTCTTAATCTTGAGGAGCAGGACTGAGTGCAGAAATGCCTTGGAAATGGACGATTCCCCTGGCTCCTCCTTACAGCAGCACTGCAGCCCATATATAACTGTGGGTGAGCTTCCCTTCTTCGCGCCGCTTATCTCTCTGCCTCACATTCACAGACTCCCCAGCCTGGAGTCTATCTGGATGTTGGCCAAGCCAGTTGGGAATGCGTAAGAGCTAAGATATGGGATGAGAAAAGTCCGCCATGTCCTTGCATGCCTCCGTGAAGGTCTCTCTTCTCCCCCTCTTTTCTCCCTTCTAGCCTTTTCTCCGGCATTGGCAGCTAATCTTTTTAGTCCTACCGCCCTAATCTTTGAAAGAAGGGAGACCCAGATTCCATGTTTGCAGGTGGCTGTGCTAGTAATTATGGGCACCCCTTGGAGAATGGAAGGGAAGTTTGGGTGGAAAGATTTAGACCAAATGGTGCTTAACTAGAAGCCATTTTGAAACCTCAGCTCTAGTGTCTTATGAGCCTAAAACCTTCCCTACAAAATTCCTCTAGTTCACTTGGTTTTCATGACCCAAAATTTGGTGTTTCTTTAAAAATGTCCTGTGTTGCTTTTTGCCTTGGCAGAAATAGGGATGAGAAAAGGGAAGACTTTCTGGAAAGAAGGCTCCAGCCTGATGGGAACAAGGCTTGCTGGATCTGGAGCCTGAGTTGGAAGTGTGGAGGAGGCAGGGCTGGCTGATGGGAGACAGATGGTGCAGAGTCCTCTGTGATTGCTCTTGCTCTAGCATCACCTCTATTATGGGCACGCAGCTGGGTACCCTTACAATCCCTGATTGTTTATAGAACTACGGAACAGCTGTGTAATGTTTAGTTTCCTTTTTGAAGATGTCATGGGCACTGACAGAATGGATAGTTTCAATTCCATAGACAGAAGCTGAGTTACTAGTTAGAGTTACCAGGGGTTCTCTGGTACGTTCTTTTCTTTCAGTGCCTTTAAGTCAACGCCATTGGATTCTGGGTAAAGGCTCAGTTCCTCTTAGGTAGGTGGTGTGGTACTGATACATGCAATTGTAATAAAGTCAGATGGCTTTTGTTACCTTAAATTTTTACATTGTGTGTTTGTGTGTGTGTGTGTGTGTGAAGCATTAACTCTGTGGTTAATTCACAGGTAGGTATAGGAGTGAGGTTAGATGATGGGTTGGTTATGGGACAAGATACTGGTAATATTGCTAGAATGGTTATTATCCTTATCATTTTTTTGTTGGTTTGATTTCATGTCTGTCATCCTCCGCGTCCTTCTTGGGCGAAAAAAAACAAAAACTGTGGGGTGGGGGTTGGTTTAGAAAGAAAGAACTGTCCTTGGAAAAAATTTAAACACTACGAAGAATAAACTAGGAGAGAAAAGTAAGTCAGAATCTCCCTCCCACTCCTGTTTTCCCATCCTCAGACCCTAGTTCTCCAATACAGAAGCAACCACTGTTACTAATTCTGGTTTTCCCTATGTCTTTCTGGAGATGTTCTGTGAACATAAATGTAGATCTATCCTTTTATTTCTTTTTCCCTTCAAACAGTTGCATTCCAAATGCACTGTTCCGTACAGTACCGTTTTTAAATTTAACAATATATCCCAGAGATTAGTCTGTATATGTAGATATACATCTGTCCTATTTTGAACAGGTACATTGTATTTCACTGTGTGGATATACCATGATTTATTTAATTTCATCTGTCCTGATGGGCACTTAGGTGATTTCTAGTCTTTGCCACAATGGAAATATTTGTATGAACCTTTCTCTGCCCACAAGTGTAAGTCTATCTATACAACTTGAAGCTCTTATAAATTAAAAAGTACACTTAAAAAATATTTATTAAGTACTTATCATGGACAAATATTTGACATTTTCATCATATTGATGTACCCGTGTTTACTCAGCCTAATGACATGTCCAAGATTGTTTCTTGCCGGTATAAACAAAGTCACTAATGAAAATTCTTGCATATAAATCTCTAATTTTGGTTATTTGTCTTTGAGCATTCCTCAGCATAGGTTTGAGAAGTGGGTCAAATAATCTGAAAATTTTTAAGGCCCTAGACACTTATTACCAAATTAATTGTATCCCAGAAATGTACCAGTTTATAGTTCTACCAGCAGAGTGCCATACTATCAATATTGTTTAAAAAGTCCTTGCTAATTTGGCATATGAAATATGGTATTTCATTTAATTTTTTATTTGTTAGCTATTTTTATTTTGTCTTTGTGGCTTGTCTGCGTCCTTTGGCTATTTCTCTATTAAGGTCTTACCGCTTTTATGTCAATTTGTGTGGACACTTTATATAGTAAGTATATTTGTGATATGTATCATATATGTGGTAGATGTTTTCACCAGTTTGTGGTTTGACATTTAAACAATTCTTCAAAAACCAACATTTTTGTGGTATAATTTACATAACAATAAAATACACTCATTTTTAAGTGTATAGTTTGATGAGTTTTGACAAATGTATATACCCATGAAACCACAACCATAATAGAATATTTCTATCATCCCCAAAAGTTTCCTTGCCCCACTTCGTTATCAAGCCCATTGCTAGCTCCAGGCAACCATTGCTCTGCTTTCTATCACTGTACATTAGTTTTGCTGGTTCTAAAATTTCGTACAAATGGAATCATGTAGCATGAACTCTTTTGAATCTACCTGATTTTACTCATTAAAAAAAACTTACCTCCATTGTTGTGGATGTTAGTTTGTTCATTTTTATTGCTGAAAGTATTCTGTTGTGTGAATACACCACAATTTTTTATCCATTCATCTGTTGATGGACATTTGGATTGTTTTCAGTTTTTGGCTATTATGAATGAAACTGCTATGAGCGTGTGTGTATAAGTCTTTTTGTGGACTCCCTCCCACCTTCTCTTGGGTAGATGAGTAGGAGTTAAATTGCTCAGTTATAGGGCAAGTGCCTGTTTCTTTGTAAGCAACTGCCAAACTAGTTTTCAAAGTGGTTGTACCATTTTACATGCCCATCTCTAATGCATAAGTGTTTTGGTTGTTATACAATCTCACCAATACTTGATATTGTCAGTCTCTTTAAAGTTAGCCATTTTAGTGGGTGAGTGGTATCTCATTATAGTTTTAATTTGCATTTCCCCCATGACTAATGATGCTGAGGATTTTTCATGTGCTTATTGGACATTTATTTATTTTCTTTTGTGACAGGCCTGTTGCCTATTTTTAAAGTTGGATTGTTTGCCTGAGTTTCTAGAGTTCTTTAGATATTCTGGAAACAGGTCCTCTGTTACATATATGTACTGTGAATACTCTCTCCCATTCTGTGACTTGTCTATTTATCTTCTTCATAGTGTCTTTTGAAAAGTAGAAAATTTTAATTTTAATGAATGCCAAATTATCTTTTTTCCCTCCCTTTGTGGTTATTGCTTTTCACGTCCTAAAAATTTTTGTGTACCCCAAGGTCATGAAGATTTTTTTTTCTCCTATGTTTTCTTCTAGGAGTTTTATAGTTTTAGTTTTACGGTCCATTTTGACTTAATTTTTGTATATGATGTGAGGTAGAGGTTGAGGTTTATCTGCCCCTCCGCCCATAACAGATACTCAGTTACAATAAATTAAAATAAATAAATAAATGCAACTATTCTTTGTGTTATTCTCAGACTTATTCCATTGCTATTTAGCTTAGAAATTTCACCTCCTATTCAGCTATCAGATACTCACATAATGTCATCTCCTGGATTTCTAAAACATTATTTTATAAAAATCTCAGTTCTCTGATTCACTTGGAATATGTTTGGGTTTATATTAGGAGTTGAAGGTTTAATTTGATTGTCCCTCCCATAGGTAATTGAATAGTGGGAACGGAATTCCAGATATGGGTCATAAAATTTGAAAGGGCGTTGAGCTTTTGAGAAATGGAGCCACTTAACTTGCCTGGAGGCAGAGAAGTTGTGGGAGACAAGCCAGAAAGGGTGGCTGGGGCTATTGGTGGAGGACTCCTGGACTCTTCCCTGGGGGCATGTGAGCCCCTGAGAGACATGGCGCTTGAGGACCGAGTAGGTTGGTTCTGACTGGGGAGAGACCAGAGGGATGAGGACTGAGAGAGAAAGATGAGGCAATTTCTAGCTTTAAAGAGGGTCTGATTGTGACGAGATTGAGGAAGAGGTGGAGTGTGTGTGGGCGATTTGACTGTTCTTGATTTCAGAATGAAGCTGGAAGGAGGAGTTAAAGATTGACCTTGAGATTCAAGTGAAAGTGTTGGGTAGAACTTCTCTGTTTTAACTGGCTTCCAGGGAGACGGAGTTTAAAGGAAATTAAAATTATTCATGTTTGGAGAGAATTTGTGATACCTCTGAGAGTATAATCAGAACAGTTCCTTATATTTTATATGTTTTTGTGTAGCATTTTAAAATTTCCAAAGTACTTGTTTTTTTTTGTTTTGTTTTCATTTGTACCTAGGTGTGGGAGGCATCGCTGACTACCCCATTTGCTGTTTTACAGCTAACTTAGGAGTCTTGCCCAAGTTCTACTTGCTGAGATAACAGGCACTTGTGGTGTGGGGGGAAATCCTGGAGTAGATTCTGGTCTTGACCTTCTTTCTACTCCTCGTATGCATGTGCCCAGCCTTCTCCCACCCTCAGTACCTCAGCTTTCTTATCTGTCAAGTGGGGATAATAGTATCTGTACTATTGGCCTCCCACAGTGGGGAAGGCCAAATAAAATAACCTAAGTGAAAGAGTGCTGAGAAATAGAAAGCGAGATGCAAATGTTCACTCTTATTAGGGGTACAATTTTACCAAACCCTGGCTGGGAATAGACTACTTCCAGGGCAGGGAGATGGGAAGATCCAGGGTCATGCCTGAACCCCCAGGCTGAGCTGCTAGTGAGGTATACAGAGGCAGAGGCAGCCTTCTAAGGAACGGGGTGGAAGTTCAGGACTCGGAGATGTGCCAGAGATGTCCATCAGCTCAAGGCCTATGAGGTCAACATGGGGATGCCTGAGGGCTCGTATGTACCAGGAAAAACTCTGGATTTAGATTCAGAAGCTCTAGTTGTGAACATTATTTTCATCATGTACGGGACCTGGGGTAAGATACTTAGTCCTTCTAAATTGCAGTGTCCTTATCTTTGAAACATCATATTATATACCCGGGAAATATTGAACTACTTATAAATTCCCAAACTCACCTCTGTGCCTTTGCACATGCTGTTCTCTTTGGTTAAACTCTACTCCTTCAGGAATCAACTCAAGCTTGACCTCCTCTTGAACCCTTCCCTGACACCCCCAGACAGACGTAGATCTTTGACTCTGCGCCCACTGTCTCATGTACACATGTTCCCCATTCGAGCCTCAGACTCTCTGCACTGTAATCACGTAATGCTCACAAGCCTATTTTCTTCTTGGTCCAGGATCTCCTTCAGGCACATGTTCTTTTTACCCGTGTATCTTCAGTGTCTACCTCAGTGCTTGGCACATAATAGACACTCAAGATATATTCACCAAGTGAAAGGATGGGGGTCATCAGAAGTGTTCCAGGGCAGGGCAGTGGGAGATGAATGCAATAAGAGGGTGTATTGTCTTTAGAGAATTTAAAAAGCAATTCCCTGACAATTCCAAACAAGGTCAGTGATAAAATACTATTACCCCAAATTATTTTTTGATCTAAATTCTAAACAATTGCTGTGGTTACTGTTGAGGTGTTTTCTCCCCCTCTTTTGAATATTTTATTTTAAAGTTCAATTTGTTGAAGTGTATTTACATACAATAAGATTCATCCTTCTAAGTATACTGTTTTATGGTTTTGATAAAGACAGCCATGTAACCACCACCACAATCGAAATATAGAATGTATCCATCACCCCAACAAGTTCCCTTGTGCCCTGTTGCAGTCAGCCTCCTCCCCATGCCCCCTGCAGCCGCTGATCTGCTTTCTGTCCCTATAATTTTGCCTTTTCCAGAATATTATATATATATATATATCAGTATATAGCCTTTTGAATGTGTCTTTCATTTAATGTATGTGGTAGACTGAATGATAGCCTCCAAAAGATGTCCACGTCTGAATCCCCAAAACCTGTGACTATGCTACTTTCCATGACAAAGAGACTTTGAAGATGTGATTAAGTTAAGGACACTGTGGTGGGGATAATATCCTGGGTTATGTGGGTGTGTCCGATGTAATCACACGAGTCCTTATAAGAGGGAGGCAGGAGTGTCAGAAAGAAAGAGAAGCGACCATGGAAGCAGAGATCAGAGAGAGAGAGACAGACAGACAGACACTGGAGGATGCTACACTGCTGACTTTGGAGAAGGGGCGACCCATGAGCCAAGGAATACAGGTATCTCCAGAAGCTGAAAAAGATAAGGAAATAGATTTTCCACTAGAGCCTCCAGAAGGAAGCAGTCCTGCTGACAGTTGATTTTAGCTCACTGAGATTGACTGGACTTCTGACCTTCAGAACTATAAGATAATAAATTTGTGTTGTTTTAAGTCCTAAGTTTGTAGTAATTTGTTAGGGCAGCAGTAGGAAACTAATATAATGCACTTAAGATTCATCTATGTTATTGCATGAATGGATGCATTTTATTATATGGATGATTCATTTACCAATTGATGAGCATTTGTTCTGTTTCCGTGTTTTGGAGCTGCTATGAACATTCACATATAGGTCTCCATATGGACATATGTTTACATTTCTCTTGGATAAATGCCCAGTAGTAAGATTGCTGGGTAATAACAATAAGTGTATATTTAGCTTTCATCTTCTGTCACTATATCTGACAGTGTTCTACTGCTATTCATAAGGTTTTCACTGGCCAATTTTTCTGAAGTACGCTGCTAGGTTCTTCTTCCTAGTCTGTCTTAGTTTGGAAGCTCCACTGAAACCTGTCCACCATGGGTGACCCTACTGGTATTTGAAATACCAGTGGCATAGCTTCCAACATCACAGCAACAGGCAAGCCAACACAGTACAACAAACTGACAGATGCGTGGTGGAAAAGAATCTAGGGAAATTGGAAGTCGTCAAAAATGAAATGGAATGCATAAATATCAATATCCTAGGCATTAGTGAGCTGAAATGGGCTGGTACTGGCCATTTTGATCAGATAATCATACAGTCCACTATGCTGAGAATAACGAATTAAAGAGGAATGGCATTGCATTCATCATCAAAAAGAACATTTCAAGGTCTATCCAGAAGTACAGCACTGTCAGTGATAGGATAATATCCATACAAGTACAAGGAAGATCCGTAATACATTTACACACCAATCGCTAATGTCAAAGACGAGGAAATTAAAGATTTTTACCAACTTCTATAGACTGAAATTGATCAAACACGCAACCAAGATGCAGTGATAATTACTGGCGAATGGAATGTGAAAGTTGTAAACAAAGAGGAAGAATCTGTAGTTAGAAAATACGGCTTTGGTGACAGAAACAATGCCATTGGGTCAGCTCTAACTCATAGCTTACCCTATATAAAACAGAATGAAATGTTGCCTTGTCCTGCATCATCCTCACAATTGTTGCTATGTTTGAGCTCATTGTTGCAACCACTATGTCAATCCATCTCATTGAGGGTCTCCCTCTTTTATGCTGACCCTCTACTTTGCCAAGCATGATGTCTTTCTCAAGCAATTGGTCCCTTCTGATGACATGTCCAAAGTAAGTGAGATGAAGTATTGCTATACTTGCATCTAAGGAGCAGTCTGCCAGTACTTCCTCCAAGACAGATTTGTTCTCTCTTCTGGCAGTACCATTTAGCATTCCCATCAGCAGTATATGAGAGTTCCAGCTACTCTGCATCCTTGCCAGTGCTTGGCATTGTCAGTTTTTTTTTTTTTTTTTTTAAATTTTAGCCATTATAATAGGTGTTTAGTGGTATCACATTGTGATTTTAATTTGCATTTCCCTGATGACTAATGATGCTGAACATCTTTTCATGTGTTTATTGGCCATCTGTTAGCTCTTTGGTGAAATGTCCGTTCAGTTCTTCTGCCTATTTTTACATATTAGGTTATTTCTCTTTTTATTGAGTTGTAAGAGTTCTTTATATATTCTGGTTACACATTCTTTATCAGTATATGTTTTACAAATATTATCTCCCAATCTATGACTCGTGTTTTCATTTTCTCATTGATGCCTTTCAAAGAGCAGAAATTTTAAATTCTGATGAAACCCAACATAAAACATTTTTCTTTTGTGGTTTATACTTTTTGTGTCCCCTCTAGGAATCTTTGGTTAATCCAAGGCTCACAAAAATTTTCTTCCAGAAGTTTTATAGTTTTAGCTCTTAAATTTAACTCTATGATTCATTCTGGGTTAATTTTTATATATGGTATATGGTAAGGGCTCAGCCTTTACCTGGTTTTAGTATCAGGGTCTTGCTGATCTCTTAAAATGAGTTGGCATTATACTAAGTATTGGAGGGCATATGAATATAAGATCCAATCTCTGTCCTATAACTGCTTACAGTCAGAAGGGGGATCTCAGACACACACACAGACGCACACACGCATGCACACGCATACACACCAAGTCTGATAAGCATGGAGCTTGGTGAGCTCTCTAAGAAGTATACTGATGGACTGTTCTTGGCATTCAACGAAGGGAGAAGCTATAGAAAACGCTTTATGAAGGGGATGATGCTGCAACATTGTACAACTCCAGGGTTCTTCCCTTCAGGGGACATAGGATAGAACATGGATGGTTCCCACCTGGAATCTGTGAAACACAGTGGTCCTGCTCAAAAAAATCTACCAGCCCAGAGACTACCAGCTGGTGAAGATGGGAGGAGGTGGGTGGGGGTAGAAGGGAAATAATGTTCTGGGTTGTCGTTGTTAGTTGCTGTAGAGTTAGTTCTGACTCATGGTGACCCCATATACAACAGAAGGAAATGTTGCCCGGTCCTGTATCATCTTCACGATTGTTGTGGCCAATGTGTATTTTGAGTACCTTCTAACCTAGGGAGCTCATCTTCTACCACTACACTGGAGAACATTCTATGATCCATAGGATTTTCATTGGCTGATTTTTGGAAGGAGATCACCAACCCTTTCCTCTTAGTCTGTCTTAGTCTGGAAGTTCCACTCAATCTGTCCATCATGGGCGACCCTGCTGGTATTTGAAATACTGGTGGCATAGCTTCCAGCAAGCATCATAGCAAACTGACAGATGGGTGGTGGGTTCTGGATTCCAAAACTCAAACCAAACCCGTTGCTGTCAAGTTGATTCTGACTCACAGCAACCCTGCAGGACAGTGTTGAACTGCCCCATAGGGTTTCCAGGGCTGTAGTCTTTATGGGAGTAGACTGTCATATCTTCCTCTCACAGAGAAGCAGGTGGGTTCGAACTGCTGACCTTTTGGTTAGCAGCGGATTGGTTAACCACTGTGCCACCGGGGCTCCTTGGTTCAGAGTTACAGGAGGTCTGTTAAAACTCTTGGGAGCCCTGGCGGCGCAGTGGTTAAGAACTCGGCTGCTAATCAAAATGTTGGCAGTTCGAATCCACCAGCCACTCCTTGGAAACCCTATGGGACAGTTCTTTGTCTTAAAGGGTTGCTATGTGTTGGAATTGACTCGGGCGCAACCAGTTTGGTTTTCTTGTTAAATTCTTCACTGGTTGTTTTATATTATGTAAGTATGCCATTGTCTCACCAACTTCATTATTAAACTCCTTTTGATCTGCATCTCCTCCTTATTGAATATGATGCTGGAGGATCCTGAAGAGGAAGGTGCAGAAGGAGAAGGCTGGCTCTCATAGGGTCCCCTCCCCACCCCAGCTTTGCACTCGGAGCTCTGCCAGCACGATTGCATTTAGTCCTTCCAGCAACTCTGCAATAGCAGTTTCATTATTTACATTTTTCACAGGTTAAAAAAATGAGACTCATAAAGGTTAAATGCCTTGCCTAGGGTCAGCTGCTAGTGAGTGGTGGAGCTGGGATGGAGTCCCGGTGGCCGTTGCTCTTGCTGCCCATGTGGCATTACCTCTAACTGCTTTTAAAAAAAAAAAAAAAAAAACAACTTAATTTCTGAGCAAGGCAGGCACATAGACAGGTAAGGAGCGGATGCCAGGGGGAGGTCAGGACCAGAAGTTTGTGAGTGAGTTTGTTCTGATTTAGCAAAAACACTGCACAATGGGCTGGGGTGTGCCTGCCTGACTGCATGGTCAGGGTTTGTAAAGCTTCCAAAGATCCTTTGGCTAGAGTGGCTTTAAAAGCTGCAAGCTCTCAGCAGTTTCTATCAGTTGGGATTTTTTTTTTCCCCCAGATTGAATCCTGTTAGGGTTTTACTGGCTTATCGGTTCCCGGAATGACCCTGGTCCCCTTACCTGGGCAGCATCGCTCTGTCACTCATGCTACTTCCTGTCACCAAATGGCTCCCTGGGAAAAACAGCCCTACTTTTTGGTCCCTAAATCCCCTCCCCACCTTCACCCTCTCAAAACCTTCTGATTTCTCCAAGAAGTGAGAACTCAAGCACTTCAGGGACAAAAGAAATCCAGGACCTTGTTTTGATCCTAGATTTGGGGGCTCCCCTCCTGGTGTCATATGTATAAGGCTTTTCAAAGGGGCCCCTGAGAAACAAGGGCATTGTGCAGGAGCTGGTGCTGTGAGGAGAGTGAGTGTGTCTGCGAAAGCAGAGGATATGAAAGTTCCCATTGTCTTCCACCCTATCCCAGCCCCACTGAGTCCCCTGTCCACTCTGAACGTGCCCTTATCCTTAGGCCCCTCTCAGGGTGTCTTGTCTACTTGCCACTGGGCATTTGGCTTCTCGTCCCTTGTTTGGTCAACACGGGCCCTAACTTTGCCAAGTCAGAGACAAACAAAGATAGGGCCAGCCTTGGCTGCCCAGCCTCCTGGGCAGCACTGCAGACTGCTCTGCGTCAGCAGAAAGAGTATCTACCATAAATCGCATTCTAGAAAGCCCTGTCCCCCACAGCCCATGAGCTCGCTTCTCCCGCCTGCAAGGCCTCCAGTTGTACCCTGCCGAGCCCTGCCCGCCATGCTGAGCGCCCTCTCTGCTGGCCAGCAGCGCTCCAGGAATCCTGAAATGCAGCCCCGCTGCCTCTTGATGACTTCATGGGAAGGGTTCCGGGTTGGTTCTGCTTGCCTCCACCTCCTTCCCAGACTTGCCAAGGATGATGCCTGTAAGCCCCTCCCAACTCCCAAAATACCAGCCCTGCCTCCCAGCCCTGCCAGAAAATGCTTAGCACATTAACGGGTTTAGCTGCCATAGTTGCAGTCATTTAGGAGGCTGCAGAGGCACATAGATTTCATTCTGGAATTCCTTCCAGCGCCTGGCTATTTTGACAACACTGGGCAGCACAGTTACCAGGAACTTGTCCTGCCCATGAGATAGAAGTGGCAGGGGCCTGGGGACTGGGTGAGTGGAAGGCAAGGAGGGTGATGGGAACAGCAGCAGAGTGAAGGACCTTGAGAGGCGGGTGGGTCCTGCCCATCTTTGATTCTGCTGGGACTGCGTTTGTCTTTAATAGGCCTACCTGGCCGGCCTCCCTTCTTGCCTTCTGGAGCTTGCTTGGAACAGATCTTGGATACTAACCACTTGTTTCCATAATTGCTTCATAGTGCAGCAGCTTCTGCTTGGAGGAGGCAAGAGGTTCCAAGATTACCAAAGAGGCAACAATATAGGGTGAAAGAACACAGCACCCCAAACATAGTTTTGGACTCAGAAGACTTAGCTGCTGTTCCTTCTCTGCTTAGTAGTTGTGTGGGCTGCATCAAGTCACCAACTCTCCAAAACTCAGTGTTCTCATCTGCAGAATGGGGATAACATGACCTGCCCTTCTCACCTCAATAGGTTGGGATGGGCTAAAAATCAAAAACCAAACTGGTTGCCAATGAGTTGGTTCTGACTCATGGTGACCCAATATGTGTCAGAGTAGAACTGCTCCAAAGGGTTTTCTTGGCTACAATCTTTATGGAAGTAGATACCAGGCCTTTCTTCCAAGGCACCACTGGGTGGGTTTGAACCACCAACTTTTAGGTTAGTAGTCACGCACAAACTGTTTACACCACCCAGGGACTTAGGGTATCTACAAGAGACAAATATATGAAAGTATTTTCTAAACTGTAAAGTGACAAACACTTGCATACTGGTGAGCTCCTGGAGAGTAGGGACTGTGTCTTGTTTATGCTTGAATTCTCTCACAAAGTCAGGTTTGTTGGATGGAAAAGTGAATGTAAGTTTTGAGGAGCTTTTGATTTGCCCTGTGGGTGATTAGTATGATAAAGAAAAGTCAGGCTATGGTGTGTGTTGGAGCACGGGGCATGGTGGGCAGGGAGCTTGAGCCCAGGGGCCAGCTCCAGGGTGGGGAAGGCCAAGGCAGTGTGCCAGGCCTGGCTGGGAAAGGAGTTCTCTGATGGAGATGTAGGTGGTTGCTCAGGGAGGGAACCATTTCCTACTTCCATTCTTGGGTTTTGTTGAGGTCTTTTTTTTTTCCAGAGCTAGTTTTATTTTTTTTCCTCTTTGAGTGGCTCCTGTTGAGTAGAATCACTGTGTCTGAGTTTTTGATCCAAATGTAGCACCCCTTTTCTTACTCATCACGCCCCCTTATTTTTGATGTTTTATTCTTCCCCTTCAAGCCACTAACCCCGAACACATATGACCCACCCTCCTCCATCACCATGAAGTCTGGGTGTACAGTTGCCAGTCTAGGACACTTCCTGGTATGAATCTGATGGACCAAATGAGCAATTAGAGGCTCAGAGTGGTAAGATCACTTGCCTGAGGTTGCCCAGCAAGTAGGTGGCATTGTTGGGGCTAGAATCCAAATTGATAGGATCATTCCTGAACTCCCAACGGTGCCAAAATCTAAGTCATGGCTTCCAGAATGGATATCCTTACAAGACCAAAAGACTTCTGGCTAGGTTCCTGGCTAGAGAAGCTGTTCAGACCCCTTTCTCTTTCTGGGTCTAAGATCTCAGTGGACCTGGATAGGAGCAACAAGCTGTTTTTTTTCTCCGTCCCTAAAAATGCTGGCTTGGGTTTCCAGGCTGACACTCTAAACACTACCTCATCTTAAAAGTAAATGGTAAACTATTTTTACACACTACTGAAATTTTCGTTTAGAAAACGCCTGTCCTTGGGATGCAAAATTCGTCAGGGATTTTAAATCCTGTATGCTGAGCCTTCTTGCTGGTCCCACTTGGGAAATGCAGCAAGGACTGGTGGATATGGTCACATAGTGACTGGTACTATTTGAGTTCAAAATGTTGTTTGCTTTAAAATGTTCCCTCAATTAGGGCTTCTCTCCTCTCCCCTCTGCCCAGTCTCCTTCACAAAGCAGAACATTTTGATGCTGTAGTAGGGGAAGGTGGTGAAAAAATTCATTTAAAATTGTTAAAGTGAGCATCAAGGAGCCCTGGCGGCTCCGTGGTTAAGTGCTCGCCTGCTAACTGAAAAGTCTGTGGTTCGAACCCAACAGCTGCTCCGTGGGAAAGATGTGGAGGTATGGTTATGTAAAGACTTATAGCCTTGAAAACTCTATGAAGCAGTTCTACTCTGTTTCCTGCAGTCGCTATGAGTCGGGGCTGACTCTTCCGCAGTGAGGTGTTTTTTTTTTTTTGGTAGCGTGACCGTCAGTCAGTCCTAAACACCCCATTTCTGCTGCTCTCCAACCCTCACTCTTCCTCCATTTCTGATTTCCCCCTTCCAGATCTTTAATCGGTCTTTGATCCTCCCATTTTCTTAATTCTCGCTCCATCCTGACCTTGGCCCCGTTCCTCACTCCCACTGCATCCATTACCCATCTCTGAGCTGATCTCTCCCCTCTGAAGATCAGGGAGGAAGTGAGGGTGTCTGTTTCTTACATCACCTAGTTTTTTTTTAAAGCAGAAAGTTTAGGTTGTTTGTGTCCTAGGGTGTTGTTAAAAGGCCCACTCTGTCAAAACTGTTTTTGTTGTTGTTGGATGCTGCCGAGTCGGTTTTCGACTCATGGTGACCCCATGTGACAGAGTAGAGCTTCCCCCTAGGGTTTTCTAGGCTGTAATCTTTATGGAAGCAGATCGCCAGGTTTTTCTCCAGCGAAGTGGCTGATGGGCTTGAACTGCGAACCTTTCTATTAGCAGTTGAGCGCTTAACCATTGTGTCACCAGAGCTCCCTTCTGTCAAAACTAGCCATGCCAAAGTGATAATATCAAAGTTATGCTGGAGTCACTATCACACACCCTTTCTGACCTGTCTGACGGTGATGATGATGATGACGATGACGGTGTCTTTATTGAGCCTTTGCCACGTGACCAGGCACAGGGTGAGGCATTTTCACTAGAGCTAGTTTGTCAAATCCTCACAACAATCCTAGAAGGCAGGAATTTCCACCCTTATTTTATGCTTTAGATGGAGTTTGCCCAAGGGCATGTAGTTAGTAAATAAGGCAAATACAGAATTACTAAGTGATACAATTTGTTTAGAGCCTGTATCCTGAATAGGTCAAATTTTCGCTTCTTGGTCTGCTGATAGCCAGCTTGTGGATCCGCTTTGAGATTTTAGTGTGTTGCAATGGGGGCCTTTGAAATGCCCAAGGTCAGAGAGAACTTACCTCCTTGGTCCCTTAAATAGGCAAGCCTTCCCTTGGGTGTTGCTAGAAATAAACCTGGGAATAGCTTTTTGAAGGGGCAGCCTGTCCTGAGGGAGGTTGTAGAGGGGAGGTTTCCAGGAGCAGGGGGACAATTGGTTTAAATGTGTTTAAATGCTGGACAGGATGGGGGACTAAAACGATAGATTAGACTATTCCATGCTCTCCAAGAGCTCACAATTTTATATTTTATTTTTTGTTGTTGAGAATATACACAACAGAACATACAGCAGTTCAACAATTTGTATATGTATATTGAAGAGACTTTGATTACATTCTTCAAGTTGTGCAACCATTCTCATCCTCATTTTCTGAATTGTTCTGCCCCATTAACATACACTTACTGCCACCTAAGCTTCCTATCTAACCTTTTGAGTTGCTGTTGTCAATGTGATCCCATATAGATCTTTAAAAGAGCACAATGCTTCAGGCAGACTTTTTAAAAAATAATTTTATTTACCCTTTTTTTTTTTTTTTTAAGGAGACAAAGTTAACGCTGTTATAAGGTAGACAAGCAAAGTGCCTAGGGAGAGTGGGGCAGTGAGGGGAGGACCCTGAGAGTGAACCACAGGACAAGTCATCTCAAATTTCAGAAGTCACACTTCCAGAATGGTGCTGACTGCAAGAATAAGCCTTCCTCTTTCTCAGTGAAAATAATTGCTACCATGTATAGTAAAACCTGTGAAAGCCAGAACCTGTGTAAGGCAGAAGGCTGTCAGAGAAGGAAAACTAAAACAAGCTATAGAAAAGTGGTAAGACCGCACCTTGTCAAAGGTGGAAAACTTGTGAGACCTGGAAAAACAAGGCAGTCCCGTTGAGTTCCGGCTCTCACAGGGTTCACTGTAAAATGTTTTTCCAAAGTTCGCAGGAGCAAACTTTGTTATTGCAAGAGACACTGACTGTGCATGTTCGATTCCTTGAAATAAAGCCCTTTGTTGACTTAAGGTGAGACTTGGAGCCATAGCAGTGGATGGGATCCCCCAGGAGGTGATGAGTAGAGAGGTAAGGACTGGGTCTTATTTACTGCTGTATCCCCCTCACCTAGCACAGGGCTCAGGGAACTTACCCCACATCTGGGAACATCACTCTTGGTAAAATAGAAGGTCAGTGAAAAAGAGGAAGACCCTCAATGAGATGGGTTGACAAAGACGCTGCAACAATGGCTTAAATATACCTACTATCGAGAGGACCAGACAACAACTTGTTCTGTTATACATAAGGCTGTCAGAGCCAACTCAATGGCACCTAATAACAACAACAACAGCACAGGGCTCAAGGAACTTTTGTTGAGAGAACCAAATGAATGAGTAGACCAAGGTTGTGAGAGTTTCAAGAAGCACATGGTTAATACTACTGAATATTTATCAAGTAGCACAATGACCAAGAAGTGGCGAGAAGGAAGAGATTAATATCTGTGAAAAAATAGCTTCTGAGAAAGGATGGGCAAAAGCGGAGGGAAGATCATATATTTGAGGAGCTTTTCAGTAAACATAAGGAATGAAGTTAGACCATTGCTAAAAGCGCCCTTTGATGATGGAAAAGAATGATCCTGAAGTCCCTGTGTTAGTGTGTGGGGAAGGTGAAAGAAAAGGGAGGCTGAGGAGTGTAGAGGCTGAAGGCACCTGAGAGGGAAGGGAGGAGCCATGACTGGAGCCCCGAAAAGCCCGTGAGACCATGGTTCAAGTCAAGGGCTCCACTTTAGAGAGAAGACATCTTTTCCTTAGAAATTGAACACTTGTTTGGAAAAAAAAAATCACATGCACCTTGTTATCGCTAGGTCACTGAACTGCATACTTCTGTAGGTAAAATAAATTTTTGTGTTGTTGATATAACTAGTAATCAGTTACTGCCAAGTCAGTTCCGAATCATGGTGACCCCTTGTGTGTGAGAGCAGAACTGTGCTCCATAGGGTTTTTAATGGCTGATTTTTGGGAAATAGATCACCAGGGCTTTCTTCCAAGGCCCCTTTAGGTGGACTTGAACCTCCAGCCTTTTGGTTAGCAGCCGAGCACATTAACTATTTACACCACCCAGGGCCTTCGTTGTTAATATAGATATTCTATATTTCTTTTGTGAACTTCTTTTTACATTTTTTTTTCGCGGGGGCATATATAAGTTTCTTAAAAGAGGAGCCTGTATGTTCGTGCTGTGCTCTTCCTGCACCTTTGCCCTTTGAGTTCAGGCTTCATCTCAGATTTAGGCTTCCTCCTTCCTCAGTGATGGCCTGTGGAGGCAGGTTCCATGAGAGGCTGGGGCTGCACCTTTAATTTAGGAACATGGCCATCTTCAGGGCTAGCAGGGATTCCCTCATTTTGCATATGCGGAAGGTGAGACTCAGACAGGAGTTTGTTATTTCCTTCAGGAGCCCTGGTGGCACAGTGGTTAAGAGCTTGGCTGCCAATGGAAAGATCAGAAAGAAGGGTGGCTTGAATCTCTGTGGTGAATCTCCCTGGGAGAAAGATGTGGCAGTCTGCTTCCTTAATGATTCCAGACTTGGAAACTCTGTGGGGGGAGTTCTACTCTGTGTTACAGAGTTTTCTAAGAGTTGAAATTGACTCGAGAAGAATGGTTTTTGGTTTTGCCAGCTTGAAGCCTTGCATGCGCAGATATGGTACACACTTTTATTGAATAAACCAAGGAAACAGTTAGTGGCGGAGAGATGAGAATTCAGATATTCTGATTTCTTGTCACTGCCTTTTCCACGACATCACCCATGGTTCTGCTTATTTTATACCAAAGTCCCCAGAAACTAGTTTCATTGGCGGAGCAAAAAGGAATGTATTAATGGAATGGATTGACTGAGCAGGACATATTCAGCCACCATCGAAGGCCTCCTATGTTCTAGACCTTAGCCATGGCACTTTCTCACTTCTCTTGCACCCATTTTCCCTACTTTCTGCCTCCTTACTGGGGAAAAACAAAACCCCCAAAACACATAACCTTCCAAGCCCTCCCCCAATACTCATCAATTCCCATGAAAGAAGGCCTTATGCTTAAATAGTCATATGGAAAAAACAAAAAACACCCTCATATAAAGGAGAAAGTGTACTGGCTTGGGCAGTTTTCAATCTTTATTTAAATGAGAGATTTTGTGGCTTGTTTTTGTTGTTGTTTGCTTCTTGTGGGATGGAATCCAATATTCCAATGTTCACGTAATGCTTTGTGTTTGCTATCGCTTCTCCTAGGATAATTATTGGTTGGCATAATGTACCTATTGTTCTATTCCACAAAGCAGCACTGTCAAAGAATGATGGGATGGGACCGGGTGGGGGTACAGGGTGGATCTGGAAGTGGAGATCTTTGTCTGTGCTCGTGTGAGTGTGTGTGTCGTGGACAACGATGCCGCATCTTGAATTGTTTTTTCTTATTCTCTTCTTTGGATCTGTCCCCGTTCATTCCCTGTTTCCCCAGTTGCTTGTCTTCATTTTCCTCACCAATTCTTCATCGAGTTTGGCTTCTCTGCACCTTTCGTTTCTGAGGTTGTCACCCAGTGCTGGGTACAGTCAATGACTTCAACCATGGATGCTGAGCTAAGGTGTTGGAGGAGGTGTTTAAAATTCTTCCAGTGAAGTTATTTGCCTGAGAATGATAGGCTCAAGGGCTGACAGTGTTGCAGATGACCCCAGAGGTCATCTAGGCCAACCTCTTTGTGTTTCTCATTTGAGTTGTTCAGAGTCCTCACACTGTAAACCTCATGATCCTTTCTGGAACATCTTGGATAACGTAAGCATTCATGCATTCATCACACGTAAGTTCATTGAGTGCTCACCATGAGACAGACCCTGGGCTAGATGCTGGGTATATGGTGGTAAGCAAAAAAAGACACTTCCTGCCCCTGAGGAGCTTCCACTTTAGGTGCTCAGGTAGGCAGGTAAAGAATCTGCAGGTGTTGTTATGCATACTTAACTCTTAAAGAATCCAGGGCTGGGTGACATGTTGGCCTTGTCTTAGTGTAGCCAGAAATTAGAATCAGACCTTCATGGCCTGTGTGCCAGCCATCCCTGGGGCACCACCTTCTTTTCTTGGTAGTGAGATTCCTTAGAGGCTTTCATGGCAATACCTGTCCCACATCTCTCCATTTCCCACCCTTCCTGCTCTCCCCAGACCCCCTATGCCAGGACTGGTAGTCATGCTTAGAAGAGTTTTTTAGCTCTAGCCATAAACAGTTTTATTTGACCAATACCACTGGCATCTGAATGGGTTGACTGCCTATGTCCCTATCAACCTCAGAAACCTCAGAAGCTATACCTCACCCTGAGAGAGGCAATGGCAGTCTTCACCAAAGCCAGGGGACACAAAAGTCACTGGACTGAAGTGGAGGAGTCCTTTTCTATCCTTGGAAGGGGCCAGCTACAGTTGTGCTGCCTGGGAAAGGCCATAGCCCCTGGGAAGCTGTCTTAGTTACCTAGTTTCTCTAATAGAAATACCACAAGTGGATGGCTTTCATGAGTGGAAATGTATTTCCTCATAGTTCCAGAGGCTAAAAGTCCAAATCAGTATCTCTGCTGTGTGGATTCCTTCTTTGTTGGTAGCTCTGGGCCTCCCTTGGTTCACTGGCAATCCTCGCATGACATCTGTCTTTCTCAGTGTGTTCCTGTATCTCTGTGTCTATGCTGCTTTTTATAACTCAGAAGCAATCAGGCTTAGGATGCACCCTACACTGGTATGACCTCAACTGACTGATTACATTAGATTGTGTTATGAAGGTGATTACATCCACAGGTTAGGATTCCAACATACATTAAAAAAAAAAAACCCAAACCCATGACCATCAAGTTGATTCATAGTGACCCAAAAGGGCAGAGTAAAACTGCTCTACAGATTTTCCAAGGAGCACCTGTCGACCTTTTGGTTAGCAGCTGTAGCTCTTAATCACTACGCCACCAGGGTTCTCTCATACATTTTGGAGGGACACAATTCAATCCATAACAAAAGGATATGGGGTAGGTCATAGATACTGCTGTTTCACTGTCCCCATTGTGATAGGGAGGAGTGGCAGGGCTGGGCTGGGCTGGTTTTCTAAACAGTCTTCCGAAGGTACTGAGTTGGAGATGTTGTGTTAGACCAGAGATCCTCTCAGGAAGAAGCTTGAGTGGTTTGACAAGCTACCTGGGATGGGGAAGATTGGGTTCATCCCTAGGACGGTGGTGCTTCTAAACTGCCTCCCACAGAGAGTGGATTTGGTTTTACAGAACTTTTGTTTTCGTGAGGGAGTGGGGCTTAGGGCCAGAGCTGAACGCTCAGAACAACCAGAGGAGAAGCAAGGGTAGCCTCCAGCAGTCCTTCTTTTCTACTTTCCCTACATAGAGCACTTTGCCTCCAATTCAAGTCGTTTTTTCCCATAAATAGTTAAAGAATGTTGGTTGGAAGACGTGGCAGATTAATGTCGTGCCCAGAAGCCATGTCCAATCTTGCCATGTGCAAAGGGCCAGGAGGAGGGTGTGGGGATGGGATCCTAGAACCTGGAGCTACACAGGAACCTGGGCAGTGCTCAGGGGTGAAGACTTCACCAGGTAGTAACACACAACTTCCCATAGTGCCAGGTAGAGCTGTCTTGAGGGCTAGAGAGAGTGACAGTGCCTGTGACTTCTGGACAGTGACTTTCGGGTGCCTCCAAGACTGATGTCAAAGGATCTGAGTCTCACACACAACCAACCTTTAAATCTTGAGGGCTCTGACCTTCCCCTTCCATTATCTTTGTGTCTTCTTTCTCTCTCTCCCTTTCCCCTCGCCTCTCTAGGGATGACTTCTGCTGCAGTCTTCTTGTTTTACAATGGAACATTACAAAAGAAACACTTTGTCTAGTTATTCATGATTCTATCACACCTTGAAAGGAGTAATCACAGATAGAGAATCCTGGAATCCTAGATTGCCAGAGCTTGAAGTGATCTGAAGGATCACCTTTCTTAGTGGTTTTTAAGCTGTGTTCCTAGAATTAATTGGGAAGACCCAAGTGAGCAGCTCCATTGTTTCCTGTCTTACGTATTGCAGTTCCGTATTAGATTTCCTTTGAGGAAAGGGCCCTGCTGTTGTAAATCATGAACCACTAATCTAGTCCCACTATCTCATTCTATAGCTTAGGAAACCACCATCAAGCTTCTGTTCTCACTTCTGAAGGCAGCACGGTGTCATGGAAGAATGCAGGATTTGCAGCCAGGACTTCCTAGTTTTACTACCTAGTACATGTGTGAAATGGGGCAAGCTAGCTTCTTCAGCCTTGGCTTCCTAATCTGTAAAATAGGGATACTAATTTTGACCCTGTTTAGCCCAACGAGTGCTGAGGGTCCAATGAACTAGTGTTTAGAAATGTGTGTTGTAGATAAGCAAAGGGTACTTGGCAAACACCTTGCAATTAAGGCATCAAGAAAGTGGCTATTAGGAGGGAGTTAGTGGGAAGGCAAGGCCTCTTTATGCTAGAATTCAAAACCAGTTACCAATACTTTCAATAATGCAGATATTCCAGTCTGTTGAAAGAAAAGGGTCATTTTAAGTTGATCTTTCTCCCTTGACCGAACCAAGACTCACGGCAGTGGGCTTTAGTCCTGGGCTGTGTGATCCTGGGCAACTTGCCTCACCTCTCTGACCTTGGCATCCTCATCTATTAAATAAGAGATTTGGACAAGACAGATGTTCCCAGGATCCTGCTCCAGGCTTGGATTTGGTGAGTCTGTTTCAAAAGTCTGAGACGAGAGCCCATGTTTCCCAATGACTGGCACAAACTCATTATTGTTGTGGTGGCTATATGGAACTTACTAAACTGGTCGGATCAAGGTGGGTACTAGGCTGTGGTGTCACATATGAGGTATCACATGATCTGCTTAATCACAAATCTATTTCTTCTCTCCTGGTGGCAGAACATCCTACCCATGGCCCACTATACAGCTCAGCTTCAAGCCGGGGCCACTGGGGAGCTAGGACAGGGGGTCGATTCTCCTCTACAAGTGAAGGGCCAGGGCATCGCTCCTGGTGCTCACTAAGGGCAGGGCCACGAGGACTGCAACAGAGCTGGGCCGTACCTATTGTCCCGGTACTCTCCCCTATACCACTTGAGTCTAAATGAGATTCTGAAAGAACCTTCCATTAAAAGTAATTGATTGCCCAGCAGAAACTGATTACTGGGAATGGGGGAGGGTGGGTGATGTGGGGGGGGACTTGCTCTAGAGGTCCTACAAAGAGAGTTGGACTCATTCACATGCAATCTTCACAGCAACCCTAGAAGAAAGTCATTATTACCACCATTTTACAGATGATGGAACTGAAACTCAGAAAACTTGGTGAATTACTCAGGTTCATACAGCTAGGGAGTATAGCACGGCCAAGATTTGAACCAAAGGTATTCTGGCTCCAAAATCCATTCTCTTTCCAGTATATGACACTGTCCTAGACTGGGCCGTTCCTTGGGAAAGACATGTGGAGGCTGCCAGAAAATAGGCCTGGGCTAAGGTAAGAAGGGTTGCCAGATTTAGCAAATAAAAACAGAATGCCCACGTAAATTTGAATTTCAGATAAATAATTTTTTAGTGTAAATATGTCCCAGTTACTGCAAATGTTATACTAAAAAACTCTTTGTTCGTTGTCTGAAACTTGAACTTAACTGAGAGTCCTGTATTTTATCTGGCAACCCTATAGGTGGGAGCAGGTAGATAGGTGGCCAGTAGGGAAACGGACCCTACACCCACGGGGGTGATAATGGCAGGATGTGGTTATTGTTGTGCTGAGGTCCTGAGGAATGGCATGATTGTTCCCCATGACCCAGGTGTTCAACTGAGACAGGCTAGAAGATGAGAAATCTAAAATCTCTGCCATTTGTGGTCTTTGGAGAAATCACCATGGAGTAGCAGTGCTCATGTGAACCAGGAGAAAAGAATGGGCTTTAGCCTTGCTTCTCACCGAGTTGTATCTGAAAATACATTCTATAAAATAAACAAATGCATTCACTTTGTATATATTTCAAAAAGAATCCAAATTCTTTCCTCCTGGTAAGTTAAAACAAACACTCAGGGCTGAAAAATTCCTGTACTCAGGGACAATCAAAAGTGTGTCTCACGTTTGCAGCTCCCTGGGGGAGGGTGTGCTTGATGTGTGTACAGACATGAGAGGTAGGGGCCTGGCATCTTTGCTGTGACTCCCAGGAGATGATTTAAAAAAAATATTTTGTGGTTGAAAACTTACACAGCAGAACATACACCAATTCAACAATTTCTACAGGTACAATTCAGTGACACTTATTACATTCTTCAAGTTGTACAACCATTCTCACCTTCCTTTCCCAAATTGTTCCCCCCCCGCATTAACATAATTCACTGCCTCTTAAGCTTCCTATCTAACCTCAAGAGTTAATTTGATCCCATATAGGTTTTTTCTTTAAAAGAGCAAAATGCTAACGGCAGACATTCTTTACTAATTAAGCTAAATCATTGTTTGGTTTAAGGAAGACTTCAGGGGATATTTTTGGCTTAAGGATCAAAGTTTAAAATTATCTCAGGGCAATCATTTCAGGGGTTCATTCAACTTTTATTGCTCCAGAAAATCTGGGTTCAACGAGAATTTGAAAGTCTTTTTTGTATTTCCGCCCTTTTGATCAGGATTCTTTTATAGAATCTTTGATCAAGGTGTTCAGTTCTTCTCGTCTTAGGGCAAAAGAGGCAATTGTTCATGGACCAAGAGCTAATTTTGAATGTTAGTGTCTGTGTGACTCTCAGAAGAAGCCTTGGTATGAATACTGGGAAGGACCTTGGAGATCAGTTGGTATGAGAATCAGGGATTCATAGAACATAGGAGTGCCAGGGATCTCACTTTACAGATGAGGAAACCGAAGCTCAAGGAACTTAGTGATGGACTTCAAGGCCCAAAAGCAACAGAGCAGGACTAGAGAACCCAAGGCTCCTGACTTCCAGGTTATAGACAGTTTGCTGTGACTGTGCACTCACTGGTCTTGTTGCCATTCTCAAGTAGAAGCATGTTGAGGGTAGAGACTATGTGTCCAGTCTGTTTTCTAGTATCCCAGGGGACCAGTGACAGTCCTCCACACCCAGATGATCATCTGTCAGTAACAGGGGAGGGAGCATTTGCTTGCTGGTACTCACATACTGCCATTTGTAGGTGCCACTCTCTGGCATACTCAGCAGGAATTCATTTTCCATGGCTTATCTGCGCTTGTTTTCCTTGTCTCTGAAGGTGAATGCCTGGGAGGGGTGGTATCAGCCATGGAGGGATTAAAACTAGTTGCCATTGAATCGATTCCAGGTCCTGGGGACCCCATGTTTGTCAGAGTAGAACTGTTCTCTATAGGGTTTTCAATGGCTGTGATCTTTTGGAAGATCACCAGGCCTTTCTTCTGAGGTGCCTCTAGGTGGATTCGAAACACCAACCTGAGCTGAGCACTTAGCAATTTGCACTACTAGTACTTCTTATCTTTCAGCAGCTACCCTTCTTTTATGCCCAGGGAGTTTTTGTGTGTGCGACTCTGTTATATGACTTTATTCCCTGGCTGAAAGACGAGACGCCGTGTGAAGTCTTCACGTTTTGTGCTTTGTGCCTTGAGTCCGGGGTGGCATAGCCAAGCATGGGCAGGCCTTGCCCAGGTGCCACTCAGTATGGGAGCTGCTTTCCTTGTTTGTTCTTACTGGGCACCTGCATCCTGAGCAAAGAGACAGCTGAACCCCCCTGGCCACGATATCACTCCAGGCCAATGCCTGAAAGGATTATTGTGCTCAGAATGTTGTGATGACAAAAGGGAGACTATGATGCGTGGTGGAGTGAATGATAAGTAGTTTCCTAAGCTGTTGCCTCAACTGTGAGTGTATACAACGACAATGAATAGTTGACAGTGTGGTTCTGGTGTGAGTCACCAATTACCTCCCTGAGGTCATGGCAATGCCTTCAGCCAGGTGGCTGAGGGACAGGCCTCTGTCTTGGCTCTGCACCTGGTCTCTACTGCTGCCATCTTTCTGGTTTTTCTCAGTTCTTTGAGTCACTTTATGTCCCTCACTGGCCGTCCTGGACTTGTCACATACTTGTTTCTGGGCAGAGTCTCACAGATACGCTTGTGAATATCTGCCTGCAGTTACTCCAGGCCCAGACGCCAAAGCCAGAGCCTACATCCTCTGGAACTTTTTCTGTTTCTGTGGCTGCTGCTTAGATCTGAGTGGATCTTGGGGCCTGAAGAGAGGCTACTATCTTTTTTTTTTCCGTGATCTTTTTTTTTTTTTTTAATTTTTATTGTGCTTTAAGTGAAAGTTTACAAATCAAGTCAGTCTCTCACACAAAAACATATATACACCTTGCTACATACTCCCAATTGCTCTCCCCCTAATGAGACAGCCCTCTCCCTCCCTCCACTCTCTCTTTTCGTGTCCATTTTGCCAGCTTCTAACCCCCTCCACCCTCTCATCTCCCCTCCAGGGAGGAGATGCCAACATAGTCTCAAGTGCCCACCTGATCCAAGAAGCTCACTCCTCACCAGCATCCCTCTCCAACCCATTGTCCAGTCCAATCCCTGTCTGAAGAGTTGGCTTTGGGAATGGTTCCTGTCCTGGGCCAACAGAGGGTCTGGGGGCCATGACCACCGGGGTCCTTCTAGTCTCAGTCAGACCATTAAGTCTGGTCTTTTTACGAGAATTTGGGGTCTGCATCCCACTGCTTTCCTGCTCCCTCAGGGGTTCTCTGTTGTGTTCCCTGTCAGGGCAGTCATCGGTTGTGGCTGGGCACCATCTAGCTCTTCTGGTCTCAGACTGATGTAGTCTTTGGTTTATGTGGCCCTTTCTGTCTCTTGGGCTTGTAATTACCTTGTGTCCTTGGTGTTCTTCATTCTCCTTTGATCTAGGTGGGTTGAGACCAATTGATGCATCTTAGATGGCCGCTTGCTGGTGTTTAAGACCCCAGAAGCCAAGAGAGGCTACTTTCTAGGGCCAGTTTTTCATCTGATGCAGCTGCCTATGAATGCCAGGAATGATTTTTCTTTGTGCTGCTATCGTTGGTGAGATGGCTTAGGAGGGGAAACAACTACAGGGTGAGCACTACCCAGAGAGTCATCCCCCATTATTTCAAAGACCAAAGCTACAAGTAAGTAAGGACAAGTCTATCTGTCATATTAGACTCAACTTACAAATTAAAAAAAAAAAGAAAAACACTCATCCATCCACCCACCCACACACCCACCCACCCATGCACCTATCCATTAGGGATAGCAAACTCAAGAACTTAAAGGAACCAGGCAGGTAAAGTAAATGAAGACAATGGGCTTGGTATAGGACAATAGGGAGTTGGTGGGGACTGTTGAACAAGAAAGTACAGTTCACTGAGCTACCATCTACAATATTCCTTGACTCTGATTTCCTCTCAGGTTTGATGTGTAGCACCTGACAGCCTCAGTGAATCATCTTTATCTCCATATCTCAAAAGCATTTGGGTTCGAGCAGCCTAGAGGTGTTTGGACAGCCCCCGGGCTCATCCACAGCCTTGTGTAGAGCCTGTTGCTAAAATCAAACTAGGATGTGCATCAATCAGAGCTTTTTTAGATTGCATATGACAAGAAACTCAACTCAAATTGTTTAAGCACAAAAGGGCACATGTATGGGCCCTGATGCATCTGCCTCACTCATGGATGTATCCAGGAGTGTGACAAGGCCATCTTGACTCCCTCTGTTGCCCCTTCAACTCTTAGCTCTGGCTTTCCTGTACCTTGACCTCCTTTGCAGACAGGTCTCTTTCATGGGTGGTTCCCAGAGGCTTCAGGTGCACATTCTTGTCAGCTTTCCCACCCAAGAGAAAGAGGGTGTCTCTTTCTTATAGAAATTCCAGAATTGACTCTAATTTGCCTGCCTTGATAACATGGTCACTTGAACCAGCAACTAACTAAAAGCCCTGGGGAAGTGGCGTTCTTCTTGGCTGGGGACCAGGTCATAGCCTGTTTCAGATTGTTGAGGGTTGGCTTTACTCAAAGGCCATGGAATGACAGTGGGAGGGGGTGGATCCCCAGAGGAAAAGTGAGATGTTACTTCAAGGAAGTAGAAGGGCAGCTGGGCTGGCAGACAACTCACGCCCACCACAGGGAGGATGGATTGATGGGAGGACTGGACTTTTAGAATTGCACTGTGAAGCAAGACCCAGAGCACTGAGCAGAGCCAGAGCTGCCCCTCCTTTCAGCCCCATTTGAGTAGCAGCCTCCCTTGACATCCTCTGTCCAGCCTGTATCATCCTCAGGTTGAGAAGAGCGCAGTGCCTAGTGAGCATAGGCTGCGTTTCGCTGCCACCTACACACTCCCAGGATGCCTGGGTATAGTGAGATCCAGTTCTTATTCAACTGTGACTTTCAAAGGTTGATGTTTTTGGAGAGGGCAGTACCCCAAGAGGGTCCTGAGGTGCTTGGAGTGCTCTGTGAGCTTCTGACCTGGTTTTGCTATTGGAGAAGGAATTGCAAAGATGAAAGATTTCCTTTTAGCAGTGGGCTCAGAACTTGGCTACACTGATCCTATGACTTGGCCCAAGGCATGAACAGAGGCTGTGGAAGAGCCATACTTGGAATTTGGAGCTTCTAACTTCCCATCCTGGGCAGAAGCTGCTGGAAGGGGAGAGGCACCAGGCCATACCCTCTTCAGGTGGTGAAGTTTAGTGGGGATCTGGAGTTATCCACTGGGACTTTGGTCCCAGAGGGTACATTGTGCAGGTATCAGGTTTGACCTTAGTCATGTGTAAACCTCTGTGCCAGAAATACCAGCTGTCTTTGTATCGAACAACAGGGGCCTCCCTCCCCCTCCCAGTCAAGGATAATTTTACCTATTTGTTACCTTGTGGTTTAGAATATATGGCTATCAGATAACAGAATATTAAAAGGAAGATAGCAAAATGGGGAATGGTGCTCAGAAGATGTATTTATGGAAACACTAAAAAACAAACAAACAAACAAAAAACCAAACCCAGTGCCGTCCAGTCGATCCTGACTTGTAGCGACCCTATAGGACAGGGTAGAACTGCCCCATAGTTTCCAAGGAGCGCCTGGTGGATTTGAACTGCCAACCCTTGGGTTAGCCGCTGTAGCACTTAACCACTATACCACCAGGGTTTCCATGGAAACACTAGATACTATAAAAAAATAAAACTACCAATAGAGGAAGTAGAAGTATTGATGGTGGAAAGCAATATCGCCAATCTTAGAACACCATCCAGTGCAAGAGCCTTCACACCCCATCTCGTCTGCTACAACACAGGTTGACAAAGAAAGGTAATTTTCTTTTTATCTCTCTTCTACAGATGAGAAAATGCTACGTAAGAGATTTACCAAGGTCTTACAATTATTGGCAGAGTTGAGTCTAGGACCCAGATCTGTAAACAATGAATCTAGTTTTTTTTTTTTTATTTATTAACTTTTATTGAGCTTCAAGTGAATGTTTACAGATCAAGTCAGTCTGTCACATATAAGTTTATATACATCTTACTCCTTACTCCCACTTGCTCTCCCCCTAATGAGTCAGCCCTTCCAGTCTCTCCTTTCGTGACAATTTTGCCAGCTTCCAACTCTCTCTATCCTCCTACCCCCCCCTCCAGACAGGAGATGCCAACACAGTCTCAAGTGTCCACCTGATATAATTAGCTCACTCTTCATCAGCATCTCTCTCCTACCCACTGTCCAGTCCCTTTTATGTCTGATGAGTTGTCTTCGGGGATGATTCCTGTCTTGGGCCAACAGAAGGTTTGGGGACCATGACCGCTGGGATTCCTCTAGTCACAGCCAGACCATTAAGTATGGTCTTTTTATGAGAATTTGGGGTCTGCATCCCACTGATCTCCTGCTCCCTCAGGGGTCCTCTGCTGTGCTCCCTGTCAGGGCAGTCATTGATTGTGGCTGGGCACCAACTAGTTCTTCTGGTCTCAGGATGATGTAGGTCTCTGGTTCATGTGGCCCTTTCTGTCTCTTGGGCTCTTAGTTGTCGGGTGACCTTGGTGCTCTTCATTCTCCTTTGCTCCAGATGGGTTGAGACCAATTGATGCATCTTAGATGGCCGCTTGTTAGTATTTAAGACCCCAGACGCCACATTTCAAAGTGGGCTGCAGAATGTTTTCATAATAGAATTATTTTGCCAATTGACTTAGAAGTCCCCTTAAACCATGGTTCCCAAACCCCCGCCCTTGCTCCGCTGACCTTTGAAGCATTTATTTTATCCCGGAAACTTCTTTGCTTTTGGTCCAGTCCAATTGAGCTGACCTTCCATGTATTGAGTGTTGTCCTTCCCTTCACCTAAAGCAGTTCTTATCTACTAATTAATCAGTAAAAACCCCTCTCCCTCCCTCCCTCCCTCCCCTCCTCGTAACCACAAAAGTATGTGTTCTTCTCAGTTTCTACTATTTCTCAAGATCTTATAATAGTGGTCTTATACAATATTTGTCCTTTTGCCTCTGACTGATTTCACTGAGCATAATGCCTTCCAGGTTCCTCCATGTTATGAAATGTTTCACGGATTCGTCACTGTTCTTTATCAATGCATAGTATTCCGTTGTGTGAATATACCACAATTTATTTACCCATTCATCCGTTGATGGACACCTTGGTTGCTTCCAGCTTTTTGCTATTGTAAACAGAGCTGCACTAAACATGGGTGTGCATATATCTGTTTGTGTGAAGGCTCTTGTTTCCCTAGGGTATATTCGGAGGAGTGGGATTTCTGGGTTGTATGGTAGTTCTATTTCTAACTGTTTAAGATAACGCCAGATAGATTTCCAAAGTGGTTGTACCATTTTACATTCCCACCAGCAGTGTATAAGAGTTCCAATCTCTCCACAGCCTCTCCAACATTTATTATTTTGTGTTTTTTGGATTAATGCCAGCCTTGTTGGAGTGAGATGGAATCTCATCGTAGTTTTAATTTGCATTTCTCTAATGGCTAATGATCGAGAGCATTTTCTCATGTATTTGTTAGCTGCCTGAATATCTTCTTTAGTGAAGTGTGTGTTCATATCCTTTGCCCACTTCTTGATTGGGTTGTTTGTCTTTTTGTGGTTGAGTTTTGACAGAATCATGTAGATTTTAGAGATCAGGTGCTGGTCGGAGATGTCATAGCTGAAAATTCTTTCCCAGTCTGTAGGTGGTCTTTTTACTCTTTTGGTGAAGTCTTTAGATGAGCATAGGTGTTTGATTTTTAGGAGCTCCCAGTTATCTGGTTTCTCTTCGTCATTTTTGGTAATGTTTTGTATTCTGTTTATACCTTGTATTAGGGCTCCTAGGGTTGTCCCTATTTTTTCTTCCGTGATCTTTATCGTTTTAGTCTTTATGTTTAGGTCTTTGATCCGCTTGGAGTTAGTTTTTGTGCTTGGTGTGAGGTATGGGTCCTGTTTCATTTTTTTTGCAAATGGATATCCAGTTATGCCAGCACCATTTGTTAAAAAGACTATCTTTTCCCCAATTAACTGACACTGGACCTTTGTCAAATATCAGCTGCTCATATGTGGTTGGATTTATATCTGGGTTCTCAATTCTGTTCCACTGGTCTCTGTACCTGTTGTTGTACCAATACCAGGCTGTTTTGACTACTGTAGCTGTATAATAGGTTCTGAAATCAGGTAGAGTGAGGCCTCCCACTTTCTTCCTCTCTTTCAGTAATGCTTTACTTATCCGAGGCTTCTTTCCCTTCCATATGAAGTTGCTGATTTGTTTCTCCAACACATTAAAAAATGACATTGGAATTTGGATCAGAAGTGCATTGTATGTATAGATGGCTTTTGGTAGAAGAGACATTTTTACTATGTTAAGTCTTCCTATCCATGAGCAAGGTATGTTTTTCCACTTAAAAAAAAGTATGTCCTTTTTAATTTCTTGTAGTAGAGCTTTGTAGTTTTCTTTGTATAGGTCTTTTACATGTTTGGTAAGATTTATTCCTAAGTATTTTATCTTCTTGGAGGCTACTGTGAATGGTATTGATTTGGTTATTTCCTCTTCGGTGTTCTTTTTGTTGATGTAGAGGAATCCAAGTGATTTTTGTATGTTTATCTTATAACCTGAGACTCTGCCAAACTCTTCTATTAGTTTCAGTAGTTTTCTGGAGGATTCCTTAGGGTTTTCTGTGTATAAGATCATGTCATCTGCAAATAGAGATAATTTTACTTCCTCCTTGCCAATCCGGATGCCCTTTATTTCTTTGTCTAGCCTAATTGCCCTGGCTAGGACTTCTAGAACGATGTTGAATAAGAGCGGTGATAAAGGGCATCCTTGTCTGGTTCCCGTTCTCAAGGGAAATGCTTTCAGGTTCTCTCCATTTAGAGTGATGTTGGCTGTTGGCGTTGCATAGATGCCCTTTATTATGTTGAGGAATTTTCCTTCAATTCCTATTTTGGTGAGAGTTTTTATCATAAAAGAGTGTTGGACTTTGTCAAATGCCTTTTCTGCATCAATTGATAAGATCATGTGGTTTTTGTCTTTTGTTTTATTTATGTGATGGATTACATTAATGGTTTTTCTGATATTAAACCAGCCTTGCATACCTGGTATAAATCCCACTTGATCGTGGTGAATTATTTTTTTCATATGTTGTTGAATTCTATTGGCTAGAATTTTGTTGAGGATTTTTGCATCTATGTTCATGAGGGATATAGGTCTGTAATTTGCTTTTTTTGTAATGTCTTTACCTGGTTTTGGTATCAGGGAGATGGTGGCTTCATAGAATGAGTTGGGTAGTATTCTGTCATTTTCTATGCTTTGAAATACCTTTAGCAGTAGTGGTGTTAACTCTTCTCTGAAAGTTTGGTAGAACTCTGCAGTGAAGCCGTCCGGGCCAGGGCTTTTTTTTTTTTGTTGGGAGTTTTTTGATTACCGTTTCAATCTCTTTTTTTGTTATGGGTCTATTTAGTTGTTCTACTTCTGATTGTGTTAGTTTAGGTAGGTAGTGTTTTTCCAGGAATTCATCCATTTCTGCTAGGTTTGCAAATTTGTTAGAGTACAATTTTTTGTAATAATCTGATATGATTCTTTTAATTTCAGTTGGGTCTGTTGTGATGTGGCCCTTCTCGTTTCTTATTCGTGTTATTTGTTTCCTTTCCTGCATTTCTTTAGTCAGTCTAGCTAATGGTTTATCAATTTTGTTAATTTTTTCAAAGAACCAGCTTTTGGCTTTGTTAATTCTTTCAATTGTTTTTCTGTTCTCTAATTCATTTAGTTCAGCTCTAATTTTTATTATTTGTTTTCTTCTGGTGCCTGATGGATTCTTTTGTTGCTCAGTTTCTATTTGTTCAAGTTGTAGGGACAGTTCTCTGCTTTTGGCTCTTTCTTCTTTTTGTATGTGTGCATTTATTGATATAAATTGGCCTCTGAGCACTGCTTTTGCTGTGTCCCAGAGGTTTTGATAGGAAGTATTTTCATTCTCGTTGCATTCTATGAATTTCCTTATTCCCTCCTTGATGTCTTCTATAACCCAGTCTTTTTTCAGGAGGGTATTGTTCAGTTTCCAAGTATTTGATTTCTTTTCCCTAGTTTTTCTGTTATTGATTTCTACTTTTATTGCCTTGTGGTCTGAGAAGATGCTTTGTAATATTTCGATGTTTTGGATTCTGCAAAGGTTTGTTTCATGACCTAATATGTTGTCTATTCTAGAGAATGTTCCATGTGCGCTAGAGAAAAAAGTATACTTTGCAGCAGTTGGGTGGAGAGTTCTGTATAAATCAATGAGGTCAAGTTGGTTGATTGTTGTAATTAGGTCTTCAGTGTCTCTATTGAGCTTCTTACTGGATGTCCGGTCCTTCTCCGAAAGTGGTGTATTGAAGTCTCGTATTATAATTGTGGAGGTGTCGATCTCACTTTTCAGTTCTGTTAAAATTTGATTTATGTATCTTGCAGCCCTGTCACTGGGTGCATAAATATTTAATATGGTTATGTCATCCTGATCAATTGTCCCTTTTATCATTATGTAGTGTCCTTCTTTATCCTTTGTGGTGGATTTAAGTCTAAAGTCTATGTTGTCAGAAATTAATATTGCTACTCCTTTTTTGCTTATTGTTTGCTTGATATATTTTTTTCCATCTTTTGAGTTTTAGTTTGTTTGTGTCTCTAAGTCTAAGGTGTGTCTCTTGTAGGCAGCATATAGACGGATCATGTTTCTTTATCCAGTCCGAGACTCTCTGTCTCTTTATTGGTGCATTTAGTCCATTTACATTCAGCGTAATTATAGATAAGTAAGTGTTTAGTGCTGTCATTTTGATGCGTTTTTATGTGTGTTGTTGACAATTTCATTTTTCCGCATACTTTTTTGTGCTGAGGCGTTTTTCTTAGTAAATTGTGAGATCCTCATTTTCGTTGTGTTTGACTTTATGTTTGTTGAGTCGTTACGTTTTTCTTGGTTTTTATCTTGAGTTATGGAGTTGTTATACCTCTTTGTGGTTACCTTAATATTTACCCCTATTTTTCTAAGTAAAAACCTAACTTGTATTGTTCTATATCGCCTTGTATCACTCTCCATATGGCAGTTCTATGCCTCCTGTATTTAGTCCCTCTTTTTGATTATTGTGATCTTTTACATATTGACTTCAGTGATTCCCTGTTATGAGCCTTTTTGTTTTTTAATTAATCTTAATTTGTTTTTGTGATTTCCCTGTTTGAGTTGATATCAGGATGTTCTGTTTTGTGACCTTGTGTTGTGCTGGTATCTGATATTATTGGTTTTCTGGCCAAACAATATCCTTTAGTATTTCTTGTAGCTTTGGTTTGGTTTTTGTAAATTCTCTAAACTTGTGTTTATCTGTAAATATCTTAATTTCGCCTTCATGTTTCAGAGAGAGTTTTGCTGGATATATGATCCTTGGCTGGCAGTTTTTCTCCTTCAGTGCTCTGTATATGTCGTCCCATTCCCTTCTTGCCTGCATGGTTTCTGCTGAGTAGTCTGAACTTATTCTTATTGATTCTCCCTTGAAGGAGACCTTTATTTTCTCCCTGGCTTCTTTTAAAATTTTCTCTTTATCTTTGGTTTTGGCAAGTTTGATGATAATATGTCTTGGCGTTTTTCTTTTTGGATCAGTCTTAAATGGGGTTCGATGAGCATCCTTTCGTCTTTCATGATATCAGGGAAGTTTTCTGTCAGGAGATCTTCAACTATTTTCTCTGTGTTTTCTGTCCTCCCTCCCTGTTCTGGGACTCCAATCACATGCAAGTTATCCTTCTTGATAGAGTCCCACATGATTCTTAGGGTTTCTTCATTTTTTTTAAATTCTTTTATCTGATTTTTTTCCAGCTATGTTGGTGTTAATTCCCTGGTCCTCCAGATGTCCCAGTCTGCATTCTAATTACTCGAGTCTGCTCCTCTGACTTCCTATTGCGTTGTCTAATTCTGTCATTTTATTGTTAATCTTTTGGATTTCTACATGGTGTCTCTCTATGGATTCTTGCAACTTATTAATTTTTCCACTATGTTCTTGAATAATCTTTTTGAGTTCTTCAACTTTGAGTTCTTCAACTGTTTTATCAGTGTGTTCCTTGGCTTTTTCTGCAGTTTGCCTTCTTTCGTTTCTGATGTCCTGGAAAAAAAAAATTTTTTTTTTTAAGCATTCTGTAAATTAGTTTTTTATATTCTGTATCTGATAATTCCAGGATTGTATCTTCATTTGGGAAAGATTTTGATTCTTTTGTTTGGGGGGTTGTAGAAGCTGTCATGGTCTGCTTCTGTATGTGGTTTGCTATCGACTGCTGTCTCCGAGCCATCACTGGGAAACTTGTTTTTCCAGAAAATCCGTTGACTGGGACGCTGGCCCCAGGCTCTGAAAACAGTCGATGCTTCCCCGTGTTTGTTTGTTTTCCATCTCTAAATCTGTGTTTGTTGTTCAGGGTTCGTAGATTGTTATGTATGTGATCGATTCACTTGTTTTTCCGAGTCTTTGTTGCAAGAGGGATCCGAGGTAGCATCTACCTAGTCCGCCATCTTGGCCCCGCCTCCTGAATCTAGTTTTTTAATCACCCTTCCCTACATTATAAGTTCTAATGAAGTGTTCATTTTTACTTGACTAAAATAGTTTATAGAATCTTGACTAAACTTGAGGTTTAGTCAAGATTCTATAAACTATTATAGAGTAACCACAAAGAAGATAAGTCTTTTTTTATTAAAAATCAGTTGCCGCTGAGTTGTCTCTGACTTATGGTGACTCTGAGTATGTGAGAGTAGAGCTGTGCTCCATAGGGTTTTCGATGGCTGACTTTTTGGAACTAGATCTCCCAGGTCTTTCTTCTGACGCACCCCTGGGTGAATTCAAACCTCCAACCTCTCCATTAGCAACTGAACATGTTGGCTGTACCACCCAGGGACTCTGTCTTTTTATTAAGCACCTGGCAACCCAATCTGAAAATATTCCTTAAACCAAAGTATCTCAATAAAATTGTGTTATCTTACATAGCCTTTCCAGCATAAATAAGTCATTTATTGATTCCCAGTCTTACTGATTTGTTGATTCAGTAATGTGTTCATGAGACATTTACCGTATAACTTACATGCCAGGCCTTGTATTGGTCTTTGAGGATACAAAGATGAAAGAGACATTGGTTCCTGTCCGTATCAGTTAGTTTTGTTGCTAAAGAAAGATTCTTTGGGTTAGCAAATTAATCTGGGTTCACCTGTTGGTTCTTCTGGGCCTGACTGGGCTCACTCGTGTGTTTTGGGGTCAGCTGCTGGGTAGGTTGTGGGCTGGCTGGTCTAGAATAGCCTCAGCCAAGATAGCTTATTCCTACTCCATATCTTTGCTTCTCCTCCTCCAGCAGGCTAGCCTAATCTTGTTCACAGCTGGGCAGGAACTGGCGCTATGTCACTTCCGCCATATTCTATAGGCCAAAGCAAGTCAACACGCGCACCCCAAATTAAAAAGGTAAGGAGATAGACTCCATCTCTTGATCGAAAGAGTGGCAAAATCACATTACATGGGGTGTGGATACAAGGAAGGGAATAATTTGGGACATTTTTGCCATCTACCACATTGCCTTTAAGGTTACTTTGAAGACGGAGGGAGGGGCAATAGCTAAGAAATGCAGACACCCTCTAAAAACTGGAAGACAAGGAAACAGATTTTTTCCCAAAGCCTCCAGAAGGGGCACAGCCCTGTTAAAGCCTTGATTTTAGCCCTATGGGACGCATTTCAGACTTCTGACTTCCAGGACTATAAGATAATACATTTGTGCTGTTTGAAGCCACTACATTTGTGGTAATTTGTTACAGGAACAATAGGAAACCAACATATCACATTTACACATATCCTGTTGAATATTCCAGAGCTCCAACCTACTAAACCATCTCCTCTTTTGTGACCCGGTGCCCTTTAAACAAAGGTAATGGATGCTCTCCATCCGCCTTGGGAGGACACGAACTGAGTTAGGCTCCCGCTGGTAGGGATGGCTTTGCACTGAATCACCTACATACTCATGGCTGGGCGCCTGATCACTGATTCTATTGACCAGACAGGTGACATGTGGGGTGAGCAGGATGGGGTCAGGGGACAACCTGAGCCAATGGCATTGAATTATTTTATTTTTTAATACATTCTGTTACTGCTGATACGTATGAATGAAGGGGCCAGTGGAATAGACAGAACTGTCTAGCAGTTAACTCATGAGCGGCCTTTTTCTGCCACTGGTGGTGATAGCTAGTGGAAGGAGGGACCCCTGTTTCATGTTGTTGTTGTTGTCAG
Organism: Loxodonta africana; assembly: GCF_030014295.1. NCBI lineage: Eukaryota > Metazoa > Chordata > Mammalia > Proboscidea > Elephantidae > Loxodonta > Loxodonta africana. The sequence continues at coordinate 85,179,329 of NC_087351.1, read as the reverse complement.
GTGCCGTGAAGTTGATTTTCAACTCACAGAGACCTCACGTGACATGGTAGAACTGCCCGATAGGGTTTTCTAGGCTGTAAACTTTATGGGTGGTATTGAACCGCTAACCTTTCAGCTTGTAGCCAAACACTTAACACTTGCTCCACCAGTAATGTTAGTACCAGCTGATATTTTCTGATCACAGTGAGGCTGTCTTAATTGCTCTTCTCAGTGATCCTACAAGGTGGGTCCTATTTTCCATCACCATTTTACAAATGAGGAAAGTGACACTCAGAGAGGTCAACAGGTCAGACAGCAAGTAAATGGAGAGCCAGGACTCAAATCATCATGCTAATGCCAGAGCCCCAGTGATTCTCCAAAATGCTAGACTTCATCCCACATGGCCTGCTGTGGCATGGAGTAGGCACTTCTTAAATGTTCACTGGCTAATGAATGAATGAATGACTGTCACTCAGGCTAGCAGCAGCTTTATGAGCCCCCATCCAGAGGCAGCGATGTAGACTGAAGACCTGAGTGTGCGGGGTTGGTGGGGTGGGTCTGAGGGGCTGCCAGGGAGCCCAGCTGGAGAGCAAGAGATTTACTCCTGCGGTGCAAGGATAGTAATGGAGCTGGCAGTCTTATTTCACCTCCCACATCTGGACTCACAGGCAGGTCCAATTAAATTCTTGTTGAATTTGTTGGCATCCTCTATCCAAGGGAGCTCCAGGTGCCAAGTGTGAGGTGGGGATGAAGACCTCTCAGCATCTCCCTTTCTCCTGGGGCTTCTTGCACCCCATCTTCCGATGCTCCAAATGGTGCAGCTGGTGATCCCATGTGGATGTTGGGTGCAGGCTTGTTAATTTCCTTTCTTCTGTCAGTGCGTGGAAGGGCGGGTGTGGGGAGAGAGTGATGATGGAGATAAACTTAGTGTGAAGCTGCAGGGAAGCCCATATGGCCTTTGCCTGCCTAGAAATTGTCAGTGTCCTTAATATACTGGCAGCTTGTGTGGAAGTTTCCTCCCTTTTGCTCTCATTTATGCTTGATTTTGAGAGAGAGAGATGAGAATCTATCACTGATGAGCCTCATGCCATATAATGGAAGGAAGGAAGGCAGTGACCTCAGCCATCTCCCTCCTCTTTCCATCCCCAGGAATACGTTAGTGGCTGTTACGGGTTGAACTGTGTCCCCCCAAAATACGTGTTGGAATCCTAATCCCTATACCTGTGGATGGAATCCTGTTTGGGAATAGTTTTCTTTGTTATGTTAATGAGACCATGTCAGTGTAGGGTCTGTCTCTAACCTAATCACTTCTGAGCTATAAGAAGCAGTATAGACACAAACAGTATAGACACAGACAGTAGAGCCAAATGGAGGAAAACAGATGCCACGTGAAAATTACCAAGGAACTGAGAAATGCCAGGGCTACAGGAGCTGAAAGACAAAAGGATCTTGCCCTAGGGCCAACAGAGAGAGCCTTCCCCTAAGGAGTATGTCCTGAATCCAGATTTATAAATCTCCTGCCTGTGAGAAAACAAATTTCTCTTCTTTAAAGCCACCCACTGGTGGTATTTCTGTTACAGCAGGACTGAGAAACTAAGACAGTGGTTTTCTTCACTTAGTCAGTCTATATGGGGTGATAAAACAGCTTAAAAAAACCAGTTGCCATTGAGTTGATTCTGACTCATGGCGGTCCCATGTGTGTCAGAGTACAACTGTGCTCTATTGGGTTTTCAATGGCTCATCTTTTGGAAGTAGATCACCAGGCCTTTCTTTTTTCCTTTTTGCCGAACTTTTTTTTTTTTTTACATAATTGTGCTTTAAGTGAAAGTTTACAGTTCAAGTTAGTTTCTCATACAAAAATTTATACACAAATTGTTATGTGACCCTAGTTGCTCTCCCTATAACGCGACAGCACACTCCTCCTTTCCACCCCGGATTTCCTGTGTCCATTCAACTAGCTCCTGTCCCTTTCTGCCTTCTCAGCTCACTTCTGGACAGGAGCTGCCCATTTAGTCTCATGTGTCTACTTGAGCTAAGAAGCATACTCTTCACGAGTATCATTTCAGGTCTTACAGTCTTGTCTAGTCTTTGTTTGAAGAGTTGACTTCGAGAATGGTTTTAGTTTTTGGCTAACAGAGAGTCCAGGGTCTGTGTCTTCTGGGGTTCCTCCAGTCTTAGGCTGTTAAGTCTGGTCTTTTTACTAGAATTTGATTTCTGTACCCCATTCTTCTCTTGTTCTGTCAGGGACTGTGTTGTGTTCCCTGTCAGGGTGGTCATTGGTGGTAGCCGGGCACCATCTAGTTCTTCTGATTTCAGGCTGATGGAGCCTCTGGTTTCTGTTTCGTAGGCTCATATTTTCCTTGTGCCTTTGGTGTTCTTCATTCTCCAGGTGGTTTGGGACCTGTTCTTCAGGTGGTTTGGAACCAACTGATGCATCTTAGATGGCCACTCGCTAGCTTTTAAGACCCTAGTGGGACGCAGAACATTTTCTTAATAAACTTTGTCATGCCAATTGACCTAGATGTCCCCTGAAATCACGCTTAGCCCCTGTAAAGAAAGATCACCAGGCCTTTCTTCTGAGGTAACTCTGGGTGGACTTGAACTTCCAGCTGTTCAGTTAGCAGCAAAACATGTTAACTACTTGCACTACCAGAGACTCCTATGGGGCAATACTGCCTTGTTAAATTGCCTCATAGTTGCCGTGTGACACTTTTGGTTTCCTTCCTCCTGAAGTCACCCACAAGTTATTACTTCTTTTGCAGCAGTGGTCAGAGCAAGCGAATTCTATTGATTTTCCTTCTTTTATTCTCAGTCTCTCCATATATTAATTGGGTCTAATTGTGTTTGCCATCCTCCTATCTTTAGGGGAGATTAAACTTTTGATGTTTGAAGGGAGGGCCATACAGTTTTTGATTGGATTCAGAGTGTTCAAATTCCAGTAGTGCAGAGATTTTAAGGTGAAACCCAGTTCTGTGGTTCAGCTGTGTTTTTTTCTTTTAGAAGACATTTCGCGTTCTGAATGTTTTCCCAAAAGTCTGTAAAACACTGTGGGAGCCATTCACGTAGAGAAGTCACATCAGTGAAGATTTGGAGGGATGTGGGGAGGGGGCTCAGGGTGGCTCTGGAGATTTGGGCCCCATCCCAGTTTATGTCACTGGAAATGGCCTCTGGTAATTGGACCTTGTCCTGTCAGGACACATTAGACAGGTCACGGTGATCCTCGAGCTTTGTGGGGGCTGAATGGTTTGCAGGAACTGGAGCTGCTGCCGGGTTTTGTTACCCTGGGGAACAGGAGCCAGCCAGCAGTCATGTGGATGGAGGTCAGCAGGGTGTGCTGAGCTGGGCTCTCCAGAGCCGAGGAGAGCCAGGACTGGTGTGTGTCCTATCTTGAGCCATATGGTGGCAGACCTCTCTGTGTGTGCACACGTACAAGTATGTTCACCTCCAAGAATCACTCCAAACAGTAAAAATAGTTTTTTTTTTTTGCCATTGCCTTCAAAACAGAAAAAAGAAAAGAACCTTTGGTTCTTGAATCATGTTAATGGAGAATATAAATTTTGGCTGCAGGGAAGGACTTGGGGAAGCACAGGGCAGCTTAAGGTCTTGCAGTGGGAAACCTTCCCCACCCCTCCACTCTCCCCTTCAGATTTTCCTGGTGACTGTCTGGGCATAGGTGTGGAGTTGTCTGTGTCTGTGGCATGTCGTGTTGAAATGCTGCTCTGTGCCCAAAGGTGGAGCACAGTGGGTCCCTGGCTCAGCAGGAAGAGCACCAGGGCATGTCCCAGCCCTGGTTGGTCAGTGCTCACTGCAGCAAAGCCATGGCACACTCCTCCAAGGTGACCCTCTAGGCAGCACAGAGCCCTCCGTACTCTCTTCCCTGACCTCCACCCCACTGCACCCACCTGTTCCCTGTCAGCCGTGTCAGGTGTCTGTCTGGACTGCACCTGTGGCCCTCCTGCAGAATGACTGGACTGGCCATGGGCCTGGTGAGAAATGAGAGGCCATGGACTTGGGCTGGCTCCCTGGGTGGTACAAACAGTTTGCACTTGACTACTAACCTAAAGGTTGCCAGTTTGAACCCACCCAGCGGTGCCGCAGAAGAAAGGGCTAGAGATCTGATTCTGTAAAGATTACAGCCAAGAAAACCCTATGGAGCAGTTCTATTCTGTAACACATGGGGTCTCCATGAGTTGGAATCGACTGGATGGCAGTGGGTTTGTAGTTGTGTTGATCTGTATTCTAATCTCGGCCCTGCCACTTAGTAGCACTGTGGCTTTGGTTAAATTCCTTAACTTGTTTGAACTTCACTTTCCTTGTGTTAGTATTAGAGCAAATGTATGCAAAGAGTGGCTGAATACATTACCTGCCATGTAGTAGTGTGCTGTGCAGTCGACTCTGACTCATGGAGACCCTATAGCAGCTGCTTGGTTACTGAAGCTGTGATGTTGGCTTTGTCTGAGTTACCATCCACTATCTGTAGGGTCCCCCAACACTCCTCATAGGGGATGTCTGATCTCAGCAAGTGGGATCCCTACGGGGGAACGGGTAACCTTTGCTTTCATTCAAGTCATGAGCAGACAGCTTGCTATGGCCCTTGCGGGGCACCCCTGCTCCCAGTACTGCCTCAGTGGTTAGTAAAGGGGCTGGCGTGACCCAGGCAAAGAGTAGAGGCTGCCAGGGCACACCTTCAAGCCAGCAAGTCAACATTTATTTATAGGTCTTGGAGGGAGACATAACCCCAGACAGGGAAGAAGGGCCTGGCGGAGGCAATTGCATGAGCAGGGAGTAGGGAAGGAGTCAACAACAGTGGTGGGTGATCGAAGGAGGAGAGAGGCCAGGTGGTATTTGCATGTTGGAGAGTCAGGGTTCCAGCAGAAAGCAGCGGACTCAAACTGAGGACAGTGAGTGGTGCTTAATAAATGGACTGTTTACTAATGTGTGGGCAGCAAACACACACGGGGGTAGTGCAGCACCCTGGAGCTAGGTCAGGGGGAGGGGCAAGGCCACTGGAATCCGAGAGGGTAGCTGTATGGGGAGGACTGTCCAACAGGAGTTGTGACCTTCGATAGATGGATGCAGCCAACTCACAGTGACCCAGCAAGTAAGGGGCTGGAATAGTAAATACCAGACTTGCTGTCCTCCCACTCCCACCTCCTGTTGGCGCCTCCCATTGGCCCAGGCTCACCGGAAGCAGAGGGAGGGGCAAATGGCTGACCACACAGGTCAGACTCTTGGAGCATGTAATAGAGAGAAGAATGGTGGAGAGAGAATGGGGAGGAGCCAATCAAAGAGAGCCAGGGCAGAGAAGCAAGGGACAGAAGTGATGTGGCTCTCAGAGGGGAGAAGGAAGGCTAAGGACCTGTTGGGGATGCATGGATGAAGAGAGTTGACTTACTGAGGGGACCCAGTAGAGGGGCTGGGCAGGATGATTTACCACCGTGGATTCAGGGGGGCAAACCCAGTGGGGTTTGAATTGTGCCCTGCTTCTGCGTGATCTTGGCCAAGCTGTGTAACCGCTCTAAGCTTCAGTTTCCTCATTGTATAATGGGCATGAGGATGATAGTATTATCTACCTCATAGTAGTAACCTTACTATAAATGAAATACTAAATTACTTAGCCAGGTGCCTGGTACTCTGTTAAGGTATCTTAATAAATGAGGATGGAATAGATTGAGGGGTTGACATGGAGAAAGTATCCAGTTGAGTGGCCAGCATGTGTTGTGTAAGGCATAGTGGTATGTGCAGTGGGGATACCAAGCAATTCACTTATGCAGCTAATATTTATGAAGTGCCTACTATGTACCAGGTACCCAGTTTTAGGCACTGCGAATAGAGTGGTGAACAAACTAGATCAGTCCTTCTTCCAGGCAGCTTATGTTTCTAGTGGAGAAAGATAGACAGCAAGTGAACATACAAAGGAAATAATCCTAATCAATCAGCAAGTATTTACTGTAGAGGCAGTATGGTGTGTCGTGCTCAAGAGTCCATACCATGACATGAGACTGCCTGGTCCCAATCCTGACTTGACCATTTACTACGTGACCTTGGGACTATTGCTTAAACTCTCCAAATCCGTAGTTTTCTCAACTGTATAATGGGAGACAGTAATAGCATCTCTCTCACGGGATTGTTGTAAAAATGAAATGCATTACTATTTCTAAAGTGCTTAGAACAGCCCCTTAGGGCCACCTAAGTGTTATTGTTATTGCTTAAGGCTCAGCAGTGGGTGTGGTGTGAATACAAGGAGCTCTCACAGAGCTCATGATCGGGTCTGGGGCATGCATTTAAAGAGATCCCAGCCACCAAGGCAGTGTGTGAAGGTTATTGAGGAAGTGGTCAGAACGTTATCAGAAGGAGGTATCATCGGAGGGTTGCAGTTGGGTAGGAAGGCTTTGAAGAGAGATATGAAGAAAATAAAATGAATACTAACCAGCTCTGATGGCATTAGTCAGGTAAGACAAAATTAAATCAGTCTACCCAAAAGCCTTGCTTCTGCCTTTACACTTCTATGCTTCTCAAGGTCCGGCCTCATCTTTGGGATGGTTCTTACATCTTCTCTCTATCAATAGAAGACAATCCCCACCCTCCTTTGTCAACTCCTTTTGAGCCCTGGGTGGTGCAAACAGTTAAGTATTCTACTACGAACTGAAAGGTTGGCTGTTTGAACCCACCCAGAGGCATCTTGGAAGACAGGTCTGATCTGCTTCTGAATGGTCACCCTTGAAAGCCCTATAGAGCAAGTTCTACTCTGCACACTTGGGGCCGCCAAGAGTCAGAATCGACTTGATAGCAATGGGTTTAGTTTTTTGGTTTCTCTTATTGAACCCCAAATTTTCTGGAAGTTGTTGAGATTCTTCCACCCTCATCTTTCCCTTGGATGAGAGAGCCAAGGAAAGGTTAGAAGTTAGAGGAAAGTTAGGGAAGTTGGGGGGATGGGTGGGGGTAGAGATGGATTAATCCAATAAGTAAGGTAAGCACGTGCTTAGGGCATCAACAAGACAGGGACACCAGTTGTCCAAAGCAAAGACCCGTAGATGCCAAGCAGACACGACATGAGGAAAAGCGAGTGCTGGAGTGGAAGGGAACTGGCAGGGCACTAAATGAATGATACCAGCTCTAGTGCGTAGGAATGTGCTGGCTGGAAATGTTCACGTAGGGTCATGATGGCATCCATGAGCAAGGTTGTTTAAGCCGTGAGGCCCCTACAACTTCAGCACCTTCATTGACATCTGTCTCCTACTGTCCCCTCTTGTGTAATTGAAAGACCTTATCTCGGTGGGTCTCTTGGGAGTATATTTTTTCTAATAAACAAGAGGTGAGGGTAAGCTGTGGAGTCTAGCTCTTGCTACGTTCACCCAATATGCAACTAGATCCAACACGAGCAGTTACTGGGCAAGGATGAATTATATTAATAGATAACAGGCTTCTGATCAATTTAGAGAGAATGTCTTGTACATCCATGTCTGCTGATCTAGCACCTCCAGCCAGGAGGGCCAGCAATGCTCTTTGCCATGATACAAACACAAGACTATGCTCTTGCACACATCCTGGTAAACAACCGATGGGAACTCCAGTTTTACATGATTTGCAAAGGTAAGGGAACTTGGATAAGTCAACTTTTTAAAGTATAGCATGGATGTATAGAACTATGTCCTAAGTTTCATAAACAATAGTATTTATAACTTTAAAATACGTTTGATATACACTCAGATGCAATCTAAACCAAACCAAAACCAAACCCAGTGCCATCAAGTCGATTCTGACTCATAGCGACTCTACAGGACAGAGTAGAACCGCTCCATAGAGTTTCCAAGGAGTGCCTGGCGGATTCGAACTGCCAACCTTTTGGTTAGCAGCCGTAGCACTTAACCACTATGCCACCAGGGTTTCCAGATGCAGTCTAGCATACATTTAATATAATACTAACATGGGTAATAATGTAATACTAATATAGCAAATGTCCCAAAATACTGGAAATATTTATATTTATCTAACATGAAAAGTTTAAGTTATGTATCAAGCAAGTTTTGCTTTTTATTCTCTGTTGTGTGGGACACAGTGCTTGATATCACTCTATATATGCTAATAAATGAGGTATTAGGCACATTAAGAGGGCACAATATTCAATATTTATTGTGCAAAGTATGTTTGTTTTGCAATAATGAGTGTGTTTCTAAATTCATCTTCCAAGAAAGCAACAAAGGGTGTTCATCAGAACATTACATTTATATTTTATCAGAATATTTACGTGTCTGTGTGTAAAGAAATTGAATAGTTCCTCGAGGAAATAAATGAATATTTAGATAATAGAAGTTATATAAATGTATTTTATTTTCCATTTCCCTTTAGACTGACTTTCTTTTGAGAAACTTATATTGTTGTCTCACAAAACAAAGTTGCTTGCTGAGAAGTGATGCTCTTGTTACATCAGTTATGTGCGTATCTCTGAATATGGGAGTTGAGAATTCCACTGAGAAATAAAATATACATAATATAAATTTTGTATACAATGACAGTTATATTTTGCTTTTCATCTTGGACCGATTGGGTATAACCTCATATTCAGTTCCCTCATCGACCACATAAGAAGGCATTAGCAGCACTATAATCATGTGACTTACGGTGCATGTGGTCCTGTTCTGCACAAAGCGAACCAAAATTTTCAGTCTTCAGATTGAGCAGACCCTTGTATTTGTATCATGCTCTTTGCAATCACCCTTGTCCCCGTGGGGTATCAGCAAGTAGTCCAATGAACTGTGAAGATGCAGCATCAAAGGACAGAAAGTGAGTGTGCAAGTTTTTAAGTATCATTTCAAGACAAAAAATACTCATGGCGATCTGCGAATGGCCCGTTGACAAACGTTGTGTGACAAATGAATGAAATTATTTCCGACTGCCTTGTAAGCACTATTTCTTTTGACTGTCTCAGGCCTGAAGGACACAATTACGTGTCCCAAATCAATTTTTTTACTTACTGATTTTCAAATATGAATTTTTGTGTTAACGTCCAAATTAGACTGTAAATTTTATTTATTTTCAATTATTCAAATGTATTTGCTACGGTAGGGCGAAATTTAAAAAGCGACATAATTTTATATCCAGGTAAAATGAAATGGCAACAACTAAGTGGAGCGCAAAAACAGAATCTCACAGAAGTTAAAAAGAAAAGGATTGCCTGAAACAATTCCAAAATTAACTTCATTTTTAAAATGTAATAAGTCAGAAGAGGCTTCTTCCCTTGAACTCTCAAGTTTACTAATTGTACCAGTACTGCTCATGCTGACATTACTAATAGCAATACAAATATAACAGAATTTGTCCCAAATTCTGCATCCATTCCTTGCTGTAGTAAAAAAATTAAAAATGGTGTAGAAAGTTAAGCTATTTTGGAATCTGAAATTGTTGCATCTGCAGACCCCATAAATAACACAAATATAGATCCTGCTTTATGGAATAATTTTTCTTCTAATGATGTAAATTATTGGATTGAAAGAGGGCCAAGCGATTGTCAGCATCACGGTGGACCATTTGAAAATTTGTGTCAAAAATTTCTGGATGGTAAACCAACAAGGTTCTGTAGCTAGAATGTATTTTTAGGGTGTAAAAGCTAATGGTGAAAATTATAAGAGGGAGTGGCTACTGTATTCTCCATATTGTTTTGTTTGCAAAGTATTTAGTCCTGAAACATTTAACTCTTGATTTGCTATGGATGGATTTAGCGATCTGCACAACTTGAATATGATTGATAAAGACGAAAACAGTTCAGCTCACAGAGATTGCATGTTGTCATATTTAAACCAAAGACATGATTTTGGCTTCACTCATGAACTGGAAACACAAATTAGTGAATAATGTCAGCAATGGAAAGTTGTTTTGTAACATGTTGTTGCTGTTGTAATAGTTGCAGAACTGTTGGACTATCTTTTTGAGGAAGAAATGAAGTGTTTGGGTCCCCACGAATGAAAATTTTTGGTGTTTACTTGAGCTTGTTGCTCAGTTTGATCCATTTTTAGCAGGTAGCATCTGAAAATATGGTAACACAGAAAAGGGAAACCTATCGTAATAATCTAAAACAACGTGTGAAGAATTAATAAATTTAATAAGTGGTAAAGTTCGATTCACTATTTTCAGTGAAATAAATATAGCTTGATATTTCTGTTTCTCTGTATGTAGATTCCGCTCCCGAGCTTTCTCACAGAGATCAGCTAAGTATTGTTTATCTCCAACAGATGGGAAACCTGTCGAGTGACTTATCAGATTTACTAGCTTAAAAAAGTCATACCGGTGAAGAAATTGCAAATCAAGTACTTCACCATTTATGTGAAGTTTGCAAAATTAATTTTTCTAAGTGCAGAGGCCAGTTCTATGACGATGCTGCCAATATATCAAGGCATTCTAAAGGCATGCAACAGAAAATTTTAGAACGTAATGAATATGTCATTTTCATACCATGTGCTGCGCATTCACGTAATCTTGTAGGATGTAGCACAGTAGTTTGTTATCTGGAAGCAGTTGATTCTTTTTTCCCCCTACTCTTTTTTAGTTACTCTACACAGTTTTTGCCACCTCACTCACCCATGGTCAGTTCTGAAAACATATTTAGCCAATGATCGAGGGTTAAAATGTCTTTCTAGTACACATGGGGAAGAGCATGCTATAGCACCAAGTGCAATCCTGGAATTGTACACTCAGATTCTAGATGCCTTAGAAAACATTGCTGAAGACCAGACGCCAAAAGAAGATACTAAAAGAGGCTGAAAACATCGTCAACAAAATGCAAACATTAGAGTATGTATTTATGTTGGTTATGTGGGATAATATATTACAGCATTTTCTTCGGATGAGTCAAGCTCTCCAAGATTCAGAAGTAAATTTAAAGACATGCATAGATCTCTACCAGTCACTGACAGGGTATTTACATACTTTAAGAGAAGACTTCAAAAATTTTGAGAACAATAAAACAAGGATTTTCAAATACTTTTTACCATGGCAAAAGCATTAGAAAGAAACAGGTAAATGATGGAAATGCTCCAGGAGTATTGAGTGCCAGAGATCAATTTCGGGTAATCACATACTACACCATTGTTGACACACTTGAATCTTGCATGAAAAGAAGGGCGAAAGTATATGAAGTTCTTTTAAATAGATTTTCCTTCTTAAACAATGTGGATATACCTGCATGAAGGCATCTGAGAAATTAGTGCAGGCTTATCCTGATGACGTAAATACAAACCTTTACGGAGCAGTGCGACAATTTCATTCTTACATGAGAACTAAGCTTACAGATTCAGGAAAGACAAATTTTACTGATGTAGGCATTTACGATTCCATAATGGAATTTAAATATAATGCATATTTCCCAATGTTGAAATCGCTTTACGCATATTCCTAACGTTTATGATCACAAACTGCATGACAGAATGCTCATTTTCGTCCCTAAAGAGACTCAAAAACCCTCCACGTACAACAGTGCTTCAAGAAAGACTCGATTCATTATCCTTATTATGTATAGAAGTAGATATTGGTCAGCAGCCTTATTGTGATTAAATCATATTGAATAAAAGAATAAAGAATAAAAAATGTTTTTAATTAAAACATGTTAGAGATGGAAAAAAAGATCTATCTAAAAATAAAATATGGTAGTTGTAATAGTTGTTTTCTGATCACTAAATTTTCTTTTTATGACATCTTTTTATTTGTTCATTTATAATTATAGGCTTTATTACGAAACAAGCATTAAAATTGAAGTATGAGCCATTTAAAGCAAAATTGGTGAAAGAAAAATTTTCATTGCGGGAGATCAACAGAATTTTACGCTGATTGTTGAAACAATTAAGTTCACTGACTCATTTTCTTTGTTGTAGAATATTTTCTTTGAGCAGAATGTGGTATATAGTAAAAATCTTAGTACCCCACACCCACTAAAATTTTTATAATCCATTTTTGTGTTCAATCGCTAATATTAGAGTTGCTTTTAAAAAGAAGTTACATCATAGATATCTAAGACACGTGCGTGAGCACACATGCGTGCGCACACACACGCACATATAACTCACATATCCTGTTCAAATGCATGAGTAAGTAGAGAAGGGGGCGCCACGGATTATCAGTGTTTATGGCCTTCACATGCCTTAATCCAGCCCTGGGTAGGGGTGAAAGGCAGTGTTGATGGAATTAAGCAGAACCCTGTGTGTCTGGCAACCGGCAGATTCCTCCGGTAAGATCAGTGAAACTCTCTGCAAGGTATAAATTCCCCAGATAACCCGTCCCTGGAAGAGATGAGATATTGGTGGCTGAGGGGCAGGTACTGGAGGCCTCTCTCCTCCACTGATGTTGACTCCTGTCCCCAGCCTGGCTTCTTCCTCCACCTCCTCTTCATTCTTTGTTGCATCTTCTTCTAACTGGGTGCCCTGTCCATCCCTCCTCCTTCCATGGACAGCACCTCCCCCTCAAGGTGGCTTTCCGGGGGTTTCTTTTTGCTTGCCTCTTGGTTCTCTTAATGACAGAGGTCCCAGACACAGCACTGTCTACTCACTTTCCTGTGGCTCAGCAGAATTGGTGGAAGAGGTGCAGCCTTGAGCTTTGCTTAGACTCTGGGAAGGGCTATGACTGTCTCAGGGATGGAGATAATGCAGATCAGGCACTACCTTGGGGCAGGCAGGTCGTAGGCACCTTTGGCACGTCTATCCCCACTGACAGTACTTCCCAAAACCCTCTCTTCTCTCCAGAGCCTGTGGGTATCCCAGGGAGCTTACACTTTGGCTCGTCTTCTCTAAATATTTTTTCAACAAATACATAAGAGGAGGCAGAGAGTAGTTTGAGGGGCAAACCGTGAAGCAGGGCCACTGGAGGCAAGCTCTCTTTTGTCACGAACAATTCAGTTCTGGCCCCAGGCCTGCACATCCACTCTTAACTCGTAACCAAACTGGACCTGTCTTCCTTAGACGCCCATTCAGTACCATCCATCGCTGACCATGTCCTCGGCGGTGAGGGAGAACAGGTGGGGAGGGGTTGCTCTCACCTCACTCTGACCCCAAACAGCTTATCGTTAGAGTGACCTTATCACTTATCAGCTAAGCAAGGGCACTTCTGAGAGGAAGAGGGGGAGTTATGAATTACATGGGAACCTTGATGTGAACAGGGACTGTTCCATGCAAGCTGGGTTCTGTTTACCTGAGTTCTCGGCTTGACATAATGGTGGTAACTATAAGCCTTGCCAACTTCACATATTTCTGGTGATTTTGGGGTGGGGGTAGTGGTGGAATGGGGTATCTTTTTAAATTGTGGTAAATATGTAATAAAACATTTGCTCTTTGAACACTGTTCTTTTGTACAGTTCAGTGACATTAACTTATGTTAATCATGTTGTTCAACCATTGTCCTTCTTCGTTCCTAAGTTTTCCCATCGCCCTTAGCAGACCTGGTGATGTTTTAGCCTGACTTAAAGATCAAACGAAACCAAACCCATTGCCCTTGACTCGATTCTGACTCATGGTGACTGTACAGGACAGAGTAGAACTGCCCCATAGAGTTTCCAAGGATCGGCTAGTAGATTTGAACTGCCAACCTTTTGGTTAGCAGCTGATGTCTTAACCACTGAGCCACCAGGACATAAAGATAGGATCCTGAGATTCCCAGATCAGCATATCAGGGACTTCTCCACACCCCTAATTCTTCCATGAGATGATAGAATACCCTCACCAACACAGCTGAGGACCGCGAAGCTTCCATTTGCCTTGGACTTACCCCCAACACTTTCTGAAGAGAAGAGAAATGGATAAGATGGGTAAGCAAGGTAGGAGGAAACAGTAGGGAGAAAAAAACTAAATGAAAGCCTAAATCCTCTATACTTGGTTGTTCCCGAGGATTTTATTGGCATGAAGGGGACCAGGAGGGCTTCGGTACCACCTTCTTTGAGAGAGAGTACCAGCTCTCACGGAGTATGCCCCAGGGAGAGGGCAATGCTTTCAATTCCCCAGGCTGCCTCAGCAATTGCCTTTAACTCAGCAGGAGGAAATTAGGTCTGTGTAATACAAGAAGCATTGTTTCACTCACTTGCCAATAGCATTTCCTAAATGAAAAAGAGCTTTCAAGGGAAGCTGAAAAAAATTAATTTTCAGTAATGAGTTTTACTTGCTGTAGTTAACAATAATTATTAAATAGGAAGGGTGAGCTAGTGCTTGTTTTCCTTATTATTAACAGTATTTATAGGTTTTTATTAAGTTGTACCAAGCTGGGATAATTGTAAAGCTATCTGCTTAAGCTGTGTGACTCTTAGGTCTTCTATTTTCTTTCATTGCAAGAGTGGAATCTTTCCATTATTCAAAGCTTATGCTATAAACTCAGAGTTTGCAAACTTTTCTTGTAAAGGTCTACATAGTAAATATTTTAGGCTTTGCAAGCCATGTGGTCTCTGTTGGAACTACTCAGGCAGAAAGCAGCCACAGACAGTACGTAGATTAATGGACACAGCTGTCTTCCAATAAAACTTTATTTCCACAAATTGGTGGTAGACTGAATTTGGCCTAGTGCTGTGGTTTGCAGACCCCTGCTATAAACAATGGAGAAATTACTGACCTAGGAGTTTGGACCCTAAGGTTCTAGTTCTAGTTCTGCTTTTGTGCAACTGGAGGAGGTCACTTCACTTCTCTGGTTATTGGTTTTCTTTGCAGTAAAACTAGATGGTCTCTGACTCTGCAATTCTTAAATCTGACTCCTTAGTTTACGATAATGTGGCATTTCTTTTCTCCTTCCTTCAATAGATGTTCGAAACCATAGGGCTCTCTGAATTCATCACCCCTTGCTCACGTTAAGGATGATTTTGGTTTCTTTAGTGGATAATAACACTTTGTACTTCTTTAATGGTATCTTCCTGGGCAACCCCATAACCAACCTATTTCCTGAGTTATTGACAGATGGGTTAACTTCTGGGCTGTTTGGCAGTTTGGGGAACTGAGGCACAAAGAAGGGAAATACCTAATATTACTTAGTAAATTGGTGATGCTATTGGAGAAAGCTAGTGCCTCCAAGAAAAGAAGTGTTGTTCAAATCTTTTCCAGTTCTTGGAGGCATAACTCACTGTGAGGGAGCAACGGTGGCCTGTGAGAGCCTAATAGTGCAGTGGTCAAGAGCACAGGTTCTGGATTGAGTTCGCCTACATCTATATCCCAAGGGTACCACTTGATGTTAGTTGCCATCGAGTTGATTGTAACTCATGGCGATTCCATGTGCTCCATAGGGTTTTCAAGGCTGTGACCTTTGGGAAGCAGATCTCCAGGCCCATCTTCTGAGGCACCCCTGGGTGGGTTCAAAATACCAACCCTAGACAAATCATTTCAAACTAAGTCTCAGTTTCTAATCTGTAAAATGGGGGTGGGGGGGGCGGGGCAGGGGGAATAATATCATGGAGTCGATGGGAAGACTAAATGCGATAATACATGTAAAGTGCTTATAACAGAGCATGGCACACTTAGTAAGTGCTCAATAAATGGTAGAGATGCCTGTCAGTTTGTTGTAGTGTGGTGGTTTTCATGTTGCTATGATGCTGGAAGCTATGCCACCAGTATTTCAAATACCAGCAGGATCGTTCATAGTAGAGAAGTTGCAGTGGAGCGTCCAGACTGATAGACTAGGAAGAAAGACCTGGTGATTTACTTCCAAAAATTAGCCAATGAAAACCTTATGGATCACAGCAGAATATTGCCTGACTCATTTGCTTTGGATGTCATTAGGAAGAATCAGTGGGCAGAGAAGGTCTTCATGTTTGGCGAAGCAGAGGGCCAGTGTGGGCATAGGAGACCATTGGTGAGGTGGATTGGCACAATAGCCTCAACGATGATTCGAGTATGCTACCATTTGTGAGGATGATGCAGGACTGGGCAATGTTTCATTCTGTTGTGCATAAGGTCACCGTGAGTTGAAGTCTACTTGATGGCTGCTAACAACACACCATCGCCGTCATCTTGTTATCCTTATATAAATATGTTAAGAGTTTCTCTTCCTCATTTTTGTATCAGACTAATCTTCAACTCCTGGACTGGAGACTTGGGCTGAATTGCTTTATCCCTGACTTGTACTTTAAGTGGCTGTTGATGAAGTAGAAAGATTGGGGAAGAAGATGATGGAGGGGGAAAGGCAAGAGAAAGAAGAAAGGAAGGAAGGAAAAGGAAGGAAACTTGGGAAAATAGTTATACAAAGAGGGAAGAATCAGGTTCTAAACTCAGTCAAATCCCCTTAAAATTTTTGATATGAGAAGAAAGATCTCCCTTAAGCAGTACGGAGGGTTTGATATCCTTTGTCATTATCCTGGGATGTAGAGGTTATAAGGGTAGATTTAGGATGTTTCTAGGGTATACTCAAGGTTTTGGTCCTCTTAGTTTTCCAGGATATTTATACATTTTCCAGCAGAGAACTTAAATGTGGGGACATGACCAGCTTTTTGGTCATCCTGACTTTGTTCTGTCTTTATTAAAAGGGTTTACAAATGTGTGTCTCAAAGGAAAAAAAAAAAAAAAAAAGCAGGTCTGAAACAACTGTCTTAGGGGACTGCCAAGAGAAATTGGGGTGACTCTCAACCTTGGGACCTGTTTAATAAGACTCAGGATTTCTTTGTTTGGTTGATGTCCCTTAGAAGAGTGACCTGGAGATCATTTGGTCTGCAGGGCGTTTGCTTCTGCAGGCTGATTTTAACCAACTCTGACAGGAGGGCAGAGGCCCCAAAGCAAGGTCAGGACCGCAAATCCCATCCCAGCAGGAGCATGATGGGGAGACAGAGCCCTCGGGATGACCTTCAAGTTCCCATTGATTTTCCGTCAAGCAGTGCTTCCCCACCGCTACTCTGCTCTGGCCCCTGGTGCTGTCTACAGGATCGGGACACTGGAAGAGGACGTGGATCACCTCTCTGAGAAAAAATGTGTAGAGGAGGTTAATTCAGAGAGAAGCCCTTTCAGGGAAATGAATGGGTACATTGGGGCCATCTTCTGGCAGTGCTTGTTGATAGTGCCATTATCTGGCCTAGAATGTTCTTTTTGTCCAGGGTCATGAGTGACTTCATTTATCCACTTGGCCCTATGTCCAAGTTTGGATGTGTCTGTGGTAGCATTGTAGTTCACGAGCAAGATTTATATGGACTGTGAAGTGGGCCCCTAACCCACCATCATGGCCATATTGGACAGGGAGAATTAGACGTGAGGAGGAGATGGAGAGATTCCCATTCCTTGTGCTGGCGGCCTCCCACCAGCATTCACTTTCTTGCCCTTTGAGAGGCATGTCTCCCACCTGATCCAAACTGTTGATTGCATGCAGATTTTTTTCATCCCTGTCAAGGGTGAGAAGTGGTATATCTGTTCATTCATTTATTCGGTGATATGTGTAGTGCATTTCCTATGTGCCAAATCCTATGTTAGGTGCAGAAGATACAGTGGTGGACAAGAGAGACAAGGATTCTGCTCTTGTGGAGCTTACACCTTAGCTGTGTACAGACAGTAAGTAGGCAAAGACAAAACAGAATTTTAGACAGTGATGTTATTGTTGTTAGGTGCTATTGAGTCAGCTCTGACTCATGGTGACCTTATGTGTAACAGAATGAAATGTTGCATGGTCCTGTGCCATCTTCATGATTGTTGGTATGTTTGAGTCCATTGTTGTGCCCATTGTATCAGTCCCTTTCATTGAGGGGTTCCCTTATTGTTGCCGACCTTCTGCTTTACCAAACATGATGTCCTTTTCTAGCAATTGGTCTTTCCTGATGATAGGTCCAAAGTAAGTGAGCTGAAGTCTTGCCATCCTCGTTTCTAAGGAGCATTCTTTTGTTTCTTCAAAGACTGGATTGTTTGATCTTCTGGTAGCTTGTGGTATATTCGATATTTTCAGCCAACACAACTGTTTGAATGTGTCAATTCTTCTTCTGTCTTCCTTTTTCATTGTCTAGCTTTTGCATGCATGTGAGGTGATTGAAAAGACCATGGCTTGAGTCAGGTGCATCTTAGTCATCAAAGTAACATCAAAGTGAGAGCAAATTTGCCCAATGCAATGATAGTGGTGTTTTATACATATATACATATATATAAAATTTCATCTGGAGCAATACAGGAAGAACGAGAGTCAAGAATAGGAGGAATAAATGGAATGAATGGCTAATTGCCTTCATGTACAACTGCCTTCTTTGCTATGAGACCAGAAGAACTGGATGGTTCCTGACTGCCATTACTGAATGTTTTGATCAAAGAGTCTATAGAAGAGTCCTGCTCAAAAGGGGGAATATGTAGAAGAGAATTTCAAATTCTCATGGAATCCAGACTTTCTGGAGCCATTAAGGCTGGATGAACCCCTAAAACTGTTGCCCTGGGATAATCTTTAAACCTTAAACCAAAAATGTTCCCTAAAGTGTTCTTTAAACCAAACAACAGTTTAGCTTAATTAGTAAAGAATGTCTGCCTTGAGGACTGTGCTTTTTAAAAGAACATCTTTGTGGGATCAAAATGACGACAGCAACTCAAAAGATTAGAGAGGAAACTTAGGGGGGCAGTGAGTTTATGTTACTGAAGGAGGAACAATTTGAAAAAGGAGGATCAGAATGGTCGCACAACCCATCTTTGCTGCTGGAATACAAGGACCTCAGTGCTGCCCTCCTCCAGTGAAAGGAATATTGGTCTGGCATTTAAAACTCAGCCACAAAAGAACACGTTTTCCTGTAGTTAATTCTTTATACAGCAGCCCGAGTGATCTTTATAAAATGGAAATCAGACCATTTTATAAAGAAGAATGTAATCAATGTCACTGAATTGTACATGTAGAAATTGTTAACTTGGTGACTGTTCTGCTGTGTATATTTTCAACAACAACAACAAAAATAAATTATTTAAAAAAATAGCATAATGAGATAGCAAGGGATAGGGCAGGAGTGGGGTGGAGGTAGCTATTCTAGGTAGGGTTGGTCAAAGAAGACTTTGCTGTGGAGAACCCAGGCATGAAAACATCTGGGAGAAGTGTGTACTAGGTAGAGGGAACAGCAAATGCAAAGGTCCTGGGGTGAGGGGATCTTGGTATATCAGAGGAACAAAGAGAAGTGGAGTGAGAATGGAGTCCAGTGTGCAAGGGGAAGAGGGAAAAGATGAAGTAGGAAAGCTGGCACAGCCAGACAACCAGGGAGCCCGTAGCCATGGGAAGGAGTTTGGATTTTATTCTGATTGCAGTGAGAGGCCATTGGAAGGATTTAATGAGAAGAATATCATGGTTTGTTTTCCATTTTATAAAGATCACTTGGGCTGCTGTATAAAGAATTAGCTACAGGAAAACGTGTTCTTTTGTGGCTGAGTTTTAAATGCCAGACCAATATTCCCTTTACTGGTGGAGGGCAGCACTGAGGTCCTTGTATTTCAGCAGCAAAGATGGGGTCTGAGGATTTGTTTGTTTAAGAATTGTCTCTAATCGATGGTGTGCATCTATTGGTGGTTATACCTGGGGGACAACATCCTGGTGCCCAGTGTATAGTTTCAGTAAGGGTTCTGTGTATGAACCAGGGAAACTAAAAATATTTTCTCAATCAATGAAGTTGCTGTGATGGGTGTGTGTTTTCTTTTAGGTATGATTCACTGATTCACTGTAGACCGAGCAATCTCCACCAGCCCCCCAACCCCCATTCTTGAACGTTGGTTGCATTCTACACATTCTTTAGCCTCCATAGGAGAGATTTATTTTGTCACGTCTGGAAGCCATTTGAAAGGCAAACTTTGGACACAAGAGAAGCTAAGTCTTTTTCCTTCCCAGAGTATCCCCCTTCCCCTCTCCTCACCATTATTTACTGGAAGAAATCACACTGCTTTTCTCCTGCCTCCAGCCCCCTGTCCTTGGCAGCCCCTTGACTTCAACCCTGAGTTGCATATGTCATCAGAACACCCAGTGGCAGCTCAGAAATCATGGCCAGATTCAATATAAATTCCGTCTTGCTTAGGCAGCTTTGCATAATAAGTCCCTGAAAAGTCTTCACCAGAGTAGGTGCCGGCGAAGGAATTTATTGGGTCTAGTGGGCCTGAACATCAGACTGAGAGGCATTTTTTAGTCAGCATGGGAGTTTTAGGTTCAAATTCTTTGCTGCCTTGACTTTTTGCAAGGCAATACCCTTGTCCCCACCGGGCCCTTCCTGTGATGTTCTGAAGGTCAAAGTCACCTCCAGAGTGACCATTCTAAGGATGCCATGGTGTTCTTCATACATTTGTGTTGACCAATCTCATGGACGTTTTGTTAGGGGGAAGAACTTTCATGGGAACAGCCTGCTACTTGTTGGGGCTTCCAGGTTAAGCCATGCCAGGGGCCTGAAAAAAAGTTTTCCTGTAGGAACACAGCTAGCTGGGTTAAACAAAGAAAACGAACTGGGCGTTCCAGCCCTGCAATTGAAACATGGCGGTCGAGGAGCATCACAAACTCCCCTTGTTCAAACTCTTGCTTTGGAGGTGGGGAGCTATCCTAGATCAGTGAGCCTCACATGTCTCATAATCACTGAAGGATCTGTGAAAAATACAGATGTCTGGATCTCATCCCAAATCTCTAGAATCAGAATTTCATGCCCACCTTCCTCCCTGTCGATTGTGGCAATACAAAAGTTTGAGAGTCACAGCCCTAGATCATTCTTTTGGAAAGTGAGGTGGTGATACACTGGATAAGCAGAAAAGGCGCGTTTCCCGCATTAGGAGAGGGGCAGCTCGTCCTCCTGGGTGGGTCTGTTGGCAGCCAGTAGAGTATTCAGTGAGCTTCTTGTAAAGTTCAGGGTGGAGGAATAACAGAGTAATAGAATAAACTGATTCTATGGCAGGTCGTAAAGATTACAGCCTAGGAAACCCCATGGGGCAGCTTTACTCTGCCATATAAGGTCACCATGAGGCTGAATCACCTCGATTGGCACACAACAACAACAAACTTTACCGGAGCATGCTGTGGAGGCTCTGGTGGGTTCTAAACACCGACTTTTAGGTTAGCAGCTGAGTGCTTAACCTTGCACCACCAGGCCTCCTTATAGTCTAGTAGGGATGACAAATATTAAACATTGAATTGAGTTGAAACTGATCTTACTAGTAGTATTACTGTTGTTGTCATGGTTGGAAGAGGATAGAATGAAGGAGGAAAGGGATTGAAATATCCCACACACATCCTTCGCAGCCCCAGCAGTGTCACTAGGAGGGTGCAGGACGTGGGGACACACCTCCTCACAATTTCAGAGGGGGTGACACCAACATGACCCCAGGATCTGCGGAGGCGAGGCGGCAGCAGCGGGGCCAGCGTCGTAGGGGAGGGGCTGTCAAGGCATTGGTGTCACTAGGGTTGGTGTCACCTGTCACCCAGTGTGGTAACTCGTCACTCCTACCCTATAACCCTCCGGTTAGGGTACCAGTGGTCAGGCTGCCACACTGCCATTGAGTGGAGAGGAGGGTCTCCACCTTGGCCAATGGGAGAGGGGAGGAGCTGCGGGCAGCCACAGGGCCTGGAGGGGCTGGCTGCCGGTGTGGCACTTGGCCCTGCTAGGGGGCGGGGGTAGGGCCGACCGCTGTGCCAGGGAGGGGGGTTTGCCGGCCCACCACCCACTCCCCCTCCCCCCACTGGGGGGGGGTGAGTGACACCACGAATTACTGTCCTGGATGACAACAACTTTAGTGACACTGCTGCATTGCCCTCTCCAGTCTCAAACATCTTTATACATGAAGTCCAATTTTCTTTCAAGAATACTTTTAGGAATAGTGCAGCTTCAAGAAAAATGAGCTTTCCTCACCTTGCCAGATAGTGTCCCCTGTTTGCTAGTTATACTAAACAACTACGTCACGGGAGATGGCTTTCTATGTCATAATCAGAGCTAAACATTTAAGTGCAAATAGCGGGAAGTTAGCATATTGGTGTAGATGGGTTTTACTGTGTTTGTGGGTGGTTGTGGAAGTGTGGGCAGCCGAGTGAGACAGCAGGAAAACCAGGTGCCCGCAGAGAAGAAGAAGGGGGTGCTGGGGGGGAAGGAGGAGCCACAAATCTCTCCCTAGGCCAGGCCTTTCTGAATCTTTGCTATCTCTGTACATGTGAACAAATAGAAGTGATGGGCCAAGGTCCTGTTTTTATAGCAAAAGGGGACTTGTGGCCGTGGCAGTAGGAATCGAGTGAAAAGAACGACTCTGAGAAATGAATGAACTCAGTGCCAGGTGAGATGAAGGAAAGGGGAGGGTCAAGGGCAACTTGCCAGAGAGATGCGAGAATAGTGTTCCCTCAGCCCCCTCTGCCTTCTCAACCCTAGAAGAATGCACAACCTGGGGAGGAAGCAGACTTCTGGTGGAAGATGAGGAATTTGCTTTTGGACATGTGCTCGAGATATGGCAGGACATCTGTCCTTGGGTGAGCCAGAGAGATGGTGAAGAGGGAAGACCCTCAGATGTCTAGGCTGGAGATTTGTTTGGATACGGGAGTGAGCTCAGAACTGTGGCTGTGGAACCTAAGAGACTGGATGGGGTCCCGAGAAGGAGGTTGGATGTGTAAGGAATGGGAGCAGAGTGTCTTGGAGGGGGTGTGATGGGTTCTGAAAATCACATTCAGAGCCCATTGTTAGCTGTTGTTGAGTCGAGGTCAGTCATGGTGACCCCAAGTACAATAGAACGAATCGCTGCCTTGTCCTGTGCCATTCACATGATCAGTTGCTGATTAGACCATTATGCACCATAGGGCTTTCATTGGCTGATTTTCAGAAGTAGATTGCCAGGCCTTTCTTCCTAAGCTGTCTTAGTGTAGAATCTCTGCTGAAACCTTTTCAGCATCATAGCAACACAGAAGCCGCCACTGACAGACAGGTGTTGGCTATGCATGAGTTGCCTTGGTTGGGATTTGAACTTGGGTCTCCTGCATGGAAGGCAAGGATTCTACCATAGAACTACCCTTGCCTCCTTTCGGAAGAGCCTTGTCAGCAATAGTTTTGGAGAAATCTCATGTTTTTTCACTCAGAATCCTCTTTAACCCTCTGGAATTTCTCTCTCCAAGGATATGCTTCCAGAGCTAAGATGGCTCCCTCAGTCCAGGTGGGGTCACAAACGGGACTCCCCCACCCCTTGGGCTACCCGACCAGAGCCAGGCAGCCAGAGCTGCTCCAACCAGCAGGCCATGACGTCTCCTGCTGGGCTCTCACGGACAGCTTGGCAATTTGTCCTCCTTGCCTTTCCCCTTTCTGATCACAGCCTTGAGTAGCCTGAAGTCAGTTGTTGATGAGGACATTATTCTCCTCTGCCTTGTGCCAGCCTCTTCAAGCCCAGGACATCTATCATCCTGGGCTAATCTAGCCCCCTCAGTTTGGTGGCGACAGGTGATGGCTGAGGATGGGCCTTGCCTGACCCAGCCTGGGGCATGTGGGCCACCACGCCACAAAATAAGTCATTTGCTGCCAGCCTCTCCCTGTTCCCTCTGCCCCTTGCAACTTAAATGCAAATATCACCCCTGGGAGCCTATCAATGTGGGTTTTTTTTTTCCTTTTTTTTTGATAGAAATACCATGGAATGAACATTTGTCCTCTCTCCTGTTTAAATTGCTTTCCACAGGTTAGGGAGACCTGGCCATCGATTTTCTTCTAGAAAGAGCAGCAAGCCCTGTGAAAATTTTGGCTAATTAACTTTTGGAGAAATGCTGCTTGGATTTATCAAGGAGGCTGAAGTCACTCTTCTCCTCCCATATCTTGAAAAAGGCTTTAAACTTTTGTTTCTGAATCACTGCCAGCACCCGGTCTATTTAACAGCGGCTTTCCTTGGAACGGTGGCAGAGGGGGTGTTGGATGTCACGTTTTTGCCGTCTGCTTCCATCTTTAATACAGTTGTTCCAGTCTGCAGAAAGTCTTTTCTGTTTACTTAAGAGAGGTATCATTCACATAAAGATTACATTTAAAAGTACACATTTCTCCCCTGCACCCCCGTTACTAATAACATCGCTTGTTACGAAAGTGGAAAGTATTTAAGATGAAATTAATTTTCACCAGGCATGCCACTTTTGTTTGACTTTCTTGTTCCATTTGGTGGGGGGCACAGGCATTGTACCAGTCTTACTTTTCATTTCAGTGAGTTCATGTTCTTGTTCCTCTCTTCCGGAATGGAGCTGCTAGAAGCTGGTTACTAACATATCAGGAAATGTTCAGTTTGAGCTCCTACTGTGGATTTCTTTAGTATTGGAGTCGAGAAGCTTGTTTTTAAGATGAAACCCCATTCCCTCCAGTAGGTGACTTTTAGTGTACAATTCACGCCCTCCCTCCCTCCCTCCCTCCCTTTTCAGGGATATCCTTTTATGGGTTCTCTTGCAGCAGAATTTCTGGGGCTGGAATAGTTAACATCTTTTTTTTGGCAGTCTGTTGAAAGATCTTGGGAAACCAGATTGCTGTTTCTCACATCAGACACCTCTCTGTCGTGTGTTCTTGTCAGTTCTCATCCATGTGGCATGGTGGATTTGTGGAGGAGCTGAAGAGCCTGGGACATCCTGGACAGGCTGTGTCATCTTGTCTGGGTTAAGCTGACAGTGAAAATTCTCAGTTACACTGAGCTATATTGCCTTGTTGTTGTTAGTTGCCTTCAAGTTGGCTCTAGCTCATGGCGACCCCATGTACAACAGAATGAAACATTGCCAGGTCCTGTGCCATCTTTACGATCACTGGTTTACTTGAGTCCATTGTTGCATCTACTGTGTATTTTGAGTGCCTTCCAAACTAGGAGGCTCATCTTCCGGCACTGTACTGGACAGTATTCTACTGTGATCCATGAGGTTTTCATTGGCTAATTTTGGGAAGGAGACTACCAAGCCTTCCTTCGTGGTCTGTCTCAGCCTGGAAGCTCTGCTGAAACCTGTCTGGCATGAGTGACCTTGCTGGTATTTGAAATATTGGAGGCATAGCTTTGTTTTTCACCAATGCCTTCAGTGCAGCTTGGGCTTCTTCCTTTAATACCATCGGTTCTTCATCATATGCTGCCTCCTGACGCAAATGCTTTGTGGGAAATTGCTCTTCATTTTTGATCAATCTCATGATCCTTGTTACCAACTTTGATTACATCAGCTTATGTATGTTTAGTTTTATAGCATTTTAATGGGCTTTCATCCCTTCCCTCCCCCCTCCAAATTTATTTCTAGCTCTGTGGCCATTATAATTTATTACAGTTTGATTTTGGAAATGCTGGGATACTTTCTGAGCACATTATTCCCTCCTTGTGATAGTGAGGGTGTTCAGATGGGAAAAAGGAGCAAAGTGGTTTCCTTTAGGAAGCCTGTCAACAGGTATTTCCATATGATGCCTCAGAAACCTGAATAGTTGTATCCTCCCCTCTCCCCACTAAGAGGCTCAAGTTTACCTGGTAGAGGTTGTATTATTATATTTGTATCTTCTTGAGCATTTTATGATCCTCCACCATATGCCTGTCTTTTATTCATTAGGCATTTGATCTCCTTGATTATTTTCATGCTTTACATTTGATATAAGTTTTATATTTTTGGTCTTTGAAAAAGGCACTATCTTACATTTATTAGTTTTACCATATGTCCAAGGATACCAACATGTCTTAGTCTGGAAGTTCTGCTGGAGCCTGGTCAGAATCACAGCAACACACAAGCCACCACTGTGCATGAGGTATATTGGCCAGGAATCAAACCCCGGTCTCCCACATGGAAGGCAAGAATTCTACCACTGAACCACCAACGCCGTCAGTTCTACTTTTATGTGATAAATAAACTTAATGAGTGCTGACCAAGCACCAGGCATTCAGGGGACATAAGGAAGAGTACGGCATGGTCTGTGTCCTGGAAGAGGGGACCTGGTTACAGGCACAACTAGCTGTAATATAAGTAGAGTGAAGCGAATGCATCAGCGGAGGCAAACTCATGGTAGTATAATCTAGTGGTTAAGAACAAGGACTTCAAGTCAGACCCGTGCTGAAAGCCTGATCGCACCCCTCCCTGGCTGCATGCTGCACATGTTACTAACTCATTTGTAAAACAAAGATGCTTGACAGGCTTGCTGTGAAGATGAAATGAACCAAAGTCTAGCACAATGCTGTCCAATGGAAGTATAATGCGAATTGCATATGAATTTAAAATTTTCTAGTTGTTGTTGTTAGGTGCTGTCGAGTCAGTTCCAATTTCTAGCAACCCATGTACAATGAATGAAACACTGCCCAGACCTGTGCCATCCTCACAATTGTTTAGTTTTAATAATTCGTTTTAACTAATACATCTAAAATATTACCATTTCAATGTGTAATCTGTGTAAAACTATTAATGAGATATTTGAGATAGTTTTTTTTGATACTATGTCTTTGAAATCTAGGGTGTATTTTATGTTTGTAGCACCTCTCAACTTGGACTAGCCACATTCAAGTGCTCAACAGAGCACGTCTAGAAATACTTAGCATCCTACCTTGCAGAGTACATCCTGAATATATGTCATTGAAGGATCCCTGGTGGTGCAGTGGGTAAGCGCGCGGCTGCTAACCCAAAGGTCAGAGGCTTGAACCCACCAGCCACCCCGTGGGAGAAAGATGTGGCAGTCTGCTTCCGTAAAGATTACAGCCTAGGAAACTGTATGGGGCAGTTCTACTCTGTACTATGGGGTTGCTACGAGTCAGAATTGATGGCGACAGGGTTGGTATATGTCACTGTTACCATTATCATTACTATTTCAAAGTAAGCGCTAGTATAGACGTTACTAAGAAAATAGGGTTAATGTCATTTAACAGCAAATTTTCTGGAAATGTTTTCATGTTTCTTTTTCTCTGCTATTCTAAGAACATGAACTGATCAAAATAAAAGAAAGAGCCCAGCCCCCCTCCACTCCCTAGCAAATCAAACAATCTTTTTGTTTTCTAGTCCTTCCAGTCTTTGTTTATATGGAGTGTCTCTCTTCTATTGTAATGCAAATCTATGAATCTATACTGGTGGATTGGGTTCATTCTAGAGTGCCTTTGCTGGAGACCTTGTACTACCACTGAGACAAACTGTGGCTAACGGGGGATGTCAGTGAGTAGGCTCTAGAAGCCTGACGCCATAGTAGATCCTGTGCAGAAGGCTGTTTCAGAGCTACCTCCATTCTGGAGCAGGACCTCATGCTTCGTAGAGCACTGAACTGACTTCTTTTACACATGGTTGATTCTTGGGGTCCTAGGTTCTTTGTTAAAGGAGTTTCTAAGGTCCCTGGTGGCTTGGAATAGGGAATAGGACCCGACACTGAGTTGCATTGTGCCCCTTGGCAAGGCTCTTAATGCTCATTGCGTTGGTTTTCACAACTTCAAAATCCTCCTAGGAGGTGGGTGGGTGACATCAGTTGCCCTCTGTATGTTTTTCAGTTTCCCCTGGCCTCACTCCTCTGTTCTTCTGTCTCCTGGCAGGCTTGGGGATCAGTTCTACAAAGAAGCCATTGAGCACTGCCGGAGTTACAACTCCCGGCTGTGTGCAGAGCGCAGTGTGCGCCTCCCCTTCTTGGACTCACAGACAGGGGTGGCCCAGAACAACTGCTACATCTGGATGGAGAAGAGGCACCGAGGCCCAGGTGAGCCATGCCACTCCTGGGACCTGAGCATATTTGGGTTTCCAGTCTGAATGGAGGAGGACTAGGGCTTGTCTGGAATCTACCTAGCTGGGGTGGAAGTTGGGGGACTAGCTGCTGCGCGGGAGCCTTGAGATACTTTCAAGAAGGTCAACTATTTTTATAGTTCCTGGAGGGTGTTCCAAGGGAAGCACTAAGGGTGGTGTGGGGCCTTGAAGCCTTGTCATTGGGGAAAGAGTGAACAGTTGAGGTTGTTTAGCCTAGAGAAGAGAAGGCTTGAGGACCTGACAGTGATCTTCATTTTTTACCCTTGGGTGTTGGTGTAACCTAAAGTTATCGCTGGAAATCTGTAGTCAGGTCTGGTTTTGAGGGTTGTCTGTCTTACCAAGCTTTGCTTCCTCAGGTTCCTTATCTGTAGAACGGGGATAATAATAGTACTTCGTAGGATTTTGTTGGGGTTAAATGAAAATATTCATAAAAAGCTCATAGCATGAGTTTAGCACATAGTATGTAAGTGCTCCAAAGATACTATTATCACTGATAAATTTTTTTATATTGCATCAGATGAAATATATTCTTTTTTTAATTGTGCTTTAAGTGAAAGTTTACAATTCACATCAGTTTCTCATACAAAAACTTATACATACATTGTTATGTGACCCTAGTTCCTCTCCCTATAATGTGACAGCACACTCCTCCTCTCCACCTGTATTTCCTGTGACCATTCAACCAGCCTCTGTCCCCCTCTGCCTTCTCATCTCACCTCCTGCCAGGAGCTGCGCACTTAGTCTCAATGTGTCTATGTGAGCTAGGAAGCACACTCCTCACCAGTATCATTTTATGTCTCACAGTCCAGTCTAATTTTAGTCTGAAGAGTTGGCTTTGGGAATGGTTTTAGTTTTGGGCTAACAGAGAGTCTGGGGGCCATGTCCTCTGGGGTCCCTCCAGTCTCAGTCAGACCATTAAGTCTGGTCTTTTTACTAGAATTTGAGTTCCACACCCCACTTTTCTCTGTCTCCACCAGGGACTCTCTGTTGTGTTCCCTGTCAGGGCAGTCATTGGTGGTAGTCAGGCACCAACTAGTTCTTCCAGTCTCAGGCTGATGGAGCCTCTGGCTTATGTGGCCCTTGGGCTTATACTTTCCTTGTGTCTTTGGTGTTCTTCATTCTCCTTTGCTTCGGGTGCATTGGAACCAATCGATGCACCTTAGACGGCTGCTTGCTAGCTTTTAAGGGCCCAGACACAACTCACCAAAGTATTATCACTGATAGTACTAGAATTATTACTACTATTACTATGACACTGGTCTTCTAGGCTCCTGAGGACAGAATAAAAACAAATGGGTAGAGATTAGGTTTAGGGAGGCAACTATAGGAATACAGCTTTCTGGCTCCATATGGGTATATTTAAAAATATATTTTTATTATGAAAAATTTCAAATCCATATAAAAGTAGAGAGAATAGTAAAATGAATCTCCACATATCTAATACCCAGACTCAGCAATTAGTAATTCATGGCCCATTTTGTTTTATCTATACACCCCCCCAACTTTCCTCCCTGACCCCAGATTATTTTGAAGTAGATCTAAGACAGCATATTATTTCATCTATAAATGTTCTGGTAACGACTTAACAAAAAACTCCAGCAAACCTACAACCACTATCAAGGCTCAAAGAGTTAGCCATAAAACTTTAATATCATCAAATATTTGGTCAACATTCATATCTCCAGTAGTTTAAGTCAGGATCCAAATATGTTTCCTACATTGCAGTTGGTTGATGTGTCTCTTTAAATTTGCAGGTTCTTCTCTCTCCCTTTCTCTCACTTGTTAACCCTTATATATTATTTGTTGAAGAAGCCCTGTAGGGTTTACAAGATCTCGTTTTACTAAATTTGCTGATGGCATCCCCATGGTGTGCCTGTGAATTGGTGGTTATGTCTACAGGCTTGAGCAGATTCAGGCTCTAGTTTTTTGGCAAGAACACTTCGTAGGTGGTAGTGTATACTTTCACCAGGAGGCTCATATGGTCTGGTTATCTCTCTTTTACTAATGTTAGCAGCCCTTGATAATAACTGCCTACATACTTTATTCCATTAAGGACTAAAAAAAAAAAAAAAGTGACATTCAAGCCTATCATTACCTCTTCATTTATTAGCTGTGCAATGCCATAAATAGAAACTTTCACTCTTTAAAAATTTGGTTTTTGTGGGGTACAGTTTACATATGAAAAACTGGTGACTAGTTTTCAACATAATGAGTTGGTTCCCTAGTATCCTCCAAAAGTGATTAATAACGATTTTTTTTTTTTTGAGTACCATGATGAACTGATAGATTTAAATCTATTTGATATATTTTAATCCATTGCAGTAATTATTCTTATTGATGTTCAAGTTTTTCCATTTTTGGCCAGTAGGGGTTTTTGGCCAATACTGTTTTTTCTGTCTTTTAAAAATTTATTTATTTGTTGTTATTGTCGTTGAGAATACACACAGCAGAACATATGGCACTTCAACAATTTCTACATGTGCAATTCAGTGGCACTGATTACATTCTTCAAGTTATACAATCATTCTCACCCTCCTTTTTTGAATTATTCCACCCCATAAACATAGCACTGATGTTTTGAAACAACTCCAGCAGTTTTTGATAGGTTCATTGCTGTCTTTTAGGACAAGATGGTTCAAGTTCATCTTGTCTACTTCCTGCCCCTAACCTGTAATCAACTATTTTTCTAAGAAACACTGGTACCTTTCATAGGTAATATTATTTAGAGACCACAGTCTGGTGGTGCTTATTGCTCTTGGGTTGGTCAATGTAGTTTCTAGGCATTTTCAGAGGACAAAACTAAGAAATATGATTTCCTGATTGGTTGCTTTTTTATTAAAGAGAAAATACATTATAACATAAACTGATATTTTCCATTCAAATTCAGTTTTACACAGTTTTTACTTCACCTTATTTACCTTGATTTTTATCTCCTTTCTCTCACACAAAAATATTCCTGGACCTAATGACACTTATTTGATACATGATTACTTATTTGCTTTATCCCACAATATATACACAAGAGCATCAGAATAATAATAAGATTACTGAATACAGTTTGGAAATCCTGGTGACGCAGTGGTTAAGAGCTATGTCTGCTAACCAAAATTTTGGCAGTTTGAATCCACCAGGCGCTCCTTGGAAACTCTGTGGGGCAGTTCTACTCTGTCCTATAGGGTCACTATGAGTCAGAATTGACTTGATGGCAAGGGTCTGGTTTTTTTGTTTTTGAATAGAGTTTAAGATTTTTTTGCAATTCTTTTTGTCCTCAGGGTATATCCTATTAAGAATCTAGGGTCAAATTACTGTATTTTAAGGTCAATTAAAATAGTTCTTCTGTGTGGCTGTGTCGCTAACTCAATACACAGTTGGGCTTATTTGGCTTACTTGGCTTTCTTTATTACAGGTTGCTTTTTTAAAAAAAATTTAGATAATTTTTTCTTTTGATTAACTTTTAATTTCATAACAATTATAGGCTCATAAGAAGTTGCAAAGATAGAATAGACAGGTCCCATGTACCCTTCCTTCAATGGATACATCTAATGCAACCTTAGTACCATATCAACATCAGAAAATTGACATTGTTATCATATGTGTTTATAGTTCCATGCCATTGGATCACATGTGTAGATTCATGTAACCACTACCACAGTCAGGTTGCAGAACTGTTCTATGTTGACACCAACCCCTTTCCACCACCATTTACATCCCTTTACCTCCCCCCATTTATATTTCCTTTAAACATTTCCTTTACACACTTTGAAAACCACATCAGACACTGTTACAAGTTTTGCTTCAACCATCAAACAATTTAGAAAACTTAAACAAAATGTCTATTGTATTTAGTCATATATTTTTCTCTTTTCTTTGTTCTTTCTTCCTTCCTGATTTTCCAGAGTCTCTTCTCTTATCATTCGCTTTGTTTACTTTCTTTAGTCATTCTGTTAGTGTGGGTCTGCAGGTGAATTTTTTTTTTTTGGTCTGACTTCTCCTTCATTCCTGAAGAAAGTTTTCACTAGATATAGAATTTTGGTTTGGTAGTTTTTTCATTCAGCACTTGAGCAATATTGTGCCACTTCCCTATGGCTTCCATGGTATCTAATGAGAAATCTGCTGTCATTAAAATAATTTCCCCTTCTAAGTAAGATGTTATTTCTCTTGTGCTGCTTTTAAGATTTTTTCTTTATCTTTAGTTTTCAGAAATCTGCTCGGATTTTGTTTGGGACTGTGTTGAATCTGTCCTTCAATTTTGGGAAAATTGACAATTCCGAGTATTGAGACTTCCAATGCATGACCATGTTATATCTCTACATTTATTAATGTATTAAGCTTTGTCTCATCTATGTTTTCTAGTTCCCAGTATACATGTCCTTCAATTTTTTTTGTCAGATTTGCTTCTGACCTAAGTATTTAATACGTTTTGACACTATTGTAAATGAATTAAAAAATTTTCAATTTCTGACATTTCTTTGCTAGTATATAGAAATACAGTTGATTTTGTATATTGATGCTGACATACCAAAAGCTTGCTAAAATCATTTATTAGTTCTAGTAGATTTTTGTAGATTCCGTAGTGTTTCCTACATAGTCAATCATATTGTTAGTGAATAAAGAAAACTTAATTCTTTCTATTCAATATATATGACTTTCATTCCTTTTATTTGCCTATTTCACTGGCTAGAATGTCCAGTACAACACTGAGCAGAAGTGGTGAGAGCAGACATCTTTGTGTTGTTCCTGATCTTAAGGGAAAAGTATTACTTCATTCATCATTAAGTATGATGTTATTGTTAGGTGCTATGGAGTCAGCCTGACTCATAGTGACCCTATGTACAGCAAAACAAAACACCGCATGGTCCTGCACCATCTTCACAGTCATTGCATGTTTGAGCCCATTGCTGCAGCCACTGTGTTAATCCATTTCGTTGAAGATCTCCCTCTTTTTTGCTGATTTCTCTAATTTACCAAGCATGATGTCCTTCTCCAGGGACTGGTCCCTTCTGATAATATGACCAAAGTACATGAGACAAAGTCTTGACATTCTTGCTTCTAAGAAGCATTCTGGCTGTACTTTTTCTAAGATTTTTTCATTCTTTTGGCATTCCATGGTATAGTCAGTATTCTTAGCCAACACCATAGTTCAAAGGCATCAATTCTTCTTTAGTCTTCCCTATTCATTGTCCAGCTTTTGAATGCATATGTGGTGATTGAAAATACCATAGCTTAGGACAGGCACACTTTAGTCCTCAAGGTGACATCTTTGCTTTTTAACACTTTAAAGAGGTATTTTGTAGGAGATTTAGCAACTGCAATATGTCATTTGATTTCTTGACTGCTGCTTCCATGGGCGTTGATTGTGGATCCAAATAAAATGAAATCCTTGACAGCTTCAGTCTTTTCTCTGTTTATCATTATGTTGCTTATTGGTCCAGTTGTGAGGATTTTTGTTTTCTTTATGTTCATGTATAACCCAAACTGAAGGCTTAAATCTTAGATCTTCATCAGTAAGTGTTTCAAGTCCTCTTCACTTTCAACAAGCAAAGTTGTGTCATCTGTATATTACAGGTTGTTAATGAGTTTTCCTCTAATCCTGACACCTCATTCTTCTTCTTACAGCCAAGCTTCTTGGATTATTTGCTGAGCATATAGATTGAATAATTATGGTGAAATGATACAACCCTGAGGCACACCCTTCCTGGTTTTAAACTATGTAGTATCCCCTTGTTCTGTTCAAATGACTGCCTGTTGGTCAATGTACAGGTTCCTCATGAGCACAATTAAGTGTTCTGGAATTTCCAGTCTTTGCAGTGTTTTTATTATCCTTTTTATATATTGTTGTATTCAATTTGCTGAAGTTTTATTAGACTTTTTGCATCTGAGGGCTATTGGTCTATAGTTTTCTCTTAATGTCTCGTTTGGTTTGGGTATCAGGGCAATACTGGCCTCATGTAATGAGTTGGGAACTATTCCCTCCTATCCAATTTTGTGAAAGAATTTATATAGAATTTTTTTTCTTTAAATGTTTGGTGTAATTCACCAGAGAAACCACTTTGGGCTAGAAAATTCTTAGTTGGAAGGTTTTTAACTAAAAATTTAAATTTTTAAAAAGATATGGGACAATTCAGGTTGTTTATTTCTTTTTGAGTAACCTGTAGTAGTTTGTGTTATACAAGAACTTTGTACATTTCATCTAAATTTTCAAAATTAGTAGCACAAACTTATTTGTAACAATGCCTTATTATCCTTTTAATATGTGTAGAATCTGTAGTGACATATCCTCTTATCCCTTATATTAGTAATTTATATCTTCTTTTTTTTTCCTGATCAGTCTGGCTAGAAGTTTATAAATTTTATTTATCTTCTCAAAGACATAGCCTTTAGTTTAATTAATTTTCTCAAAAATTTATTTTCTATTATTTCTTAGTTTTTTGCTCATACCTTTATTTTTATCTTTCTTCTACTTACTTGGATAACCCTGGTAGCGTAGTGGTTAAGTGCTACAGCGGCTAACCAAAAGGTCAGCAGTTCAGATCCACCAGGCACTCCTTGGAAACTCAATGGGGCAGTTCTACTCTGACCTATAGGGTTGCTATGAGTCAGAATTGACTCGACGGCATTGGGTTTGGTTTGGTTTGGGTTTCTACTTACTTTGGGTTTCATTTGCATTATTTTTTTTTCTTTCTTAAGATGGTAACTGAGGTCATTTCTTTGAGACCTTTCTTCTTTTCTACTACACATTTTCCTCTATATACTACTTTAGCCATATTCCACAAATTTTGACACTGTGTTTTCATTTTTCTTCAGTTCAAAATACCTTCCAATTTTTCTTTTGGTTTCATCTTATACCTGTAGGTTATGTAGAATTGTGCTATTTAGTTTTCAAATATTTGGGAGATTTCTCAGAGATATGCCTGTTATTGATTTCTAATTTAATTCTGTTGTAGTCAGAGAATATATTGATATTATCATGGTGCATCTTTTTACTTTTAACCATTTGTTGGTTTAAAGTTTTTTTTTGTAGATAGCATACAGCTATACACCAAATAACGTATGTTTGGGCAACATGTGACCACACATATGTATGTGGTACCATAAGGTTATAATAGAGTTCAGAAATCCTGATTGAAGAACAGGATGGAGTAGAGGTAACAAGGCATAGTGAATGCATGGGTTTCCTGCACACAACACGTGTGTCTCACGTCTCTTGTATGCAAAGTGATTGTGCTGCCAGGCGTAAAATGGTACAGTGCATTTATAACTTATAATACATGTATCTTGGTAGTTATAATAAATGCCTATGTTACTGGCTTATGTATGTACTGTAAGTACTTTCTATCACTGTTTTAATGTGAACTTGCACTTCTTAAAAATAAAGAGTTTACCATATTACAGTGTATGCTTTGACTCTTAGGCAGCAGCACCCAATCTTGTATATTGTGTGTCTCTTGAGTGTTGTAGCGTTATCTCTCTGTTTAATTTTCCTTTGAAAATATTACCATGAAGTGAGTCATGGTTCCTAGACGTAGAAAAACCAGTGCTAGTGATAGCAGCAGCAAGAGGCAAAGGAGAAGTACTGATTTGGAAGTGAAACAAAGGTTATTAAACAACATGAAAGTGGAAAATCAGTGAATCCTGTTGCTCAGAATTTAGGCATGGTCCCACAACATCCAAATAACATAACATACTATTTCATAGACCGTATCGTGGGCATTAAGCAACACATGACTGTAGTGTGTCTTGCTTTTCTAATGTAACCTGACAACCTGCTCTGTGTTTTAATTGAGGTAATGAGACCATTTACATTTAATGTGATTATTGTTTAAAAAAAAAAAAAATTGTTATAGGTATGTTTAAATCTACCATTTTACTATTTGTTTTCTGTTTTTTCCATCTATCATTTTGTTCTCTTTCCTGTTTTCCTAACTTGTTTTGGATAAAGAACTTTTCTATGATTCCATTTCATCTTATTTATTTACTTATAAACTACAACTCTTGTTATTTTGGTGGTTACTTAGTGCTTATAGCATACATCTTTAAGTAATTGTGGTTTATCTTCAAGTAATTCTATACTGCTTCTTTAATTAATTATAGTTTAACTTCAAGTGATATTATACTACTTTGCACATAGCATAAGAGCACTACAATAGTGTTGGGGTGGACAGAATAATGGCTCCCCAAAGATATCCACATCCTAATCTCCAGAACCTATGACTATGTTACCTTACATGACAGAGAAGACTTGGTCAATGTGATGAAGTTAAAGGTTTTGAGATGAGAAGATCATCCTGGGGTACCTGGGTGGGCCCAATGGATTTATAAGCGTCCTTATAAGAGGGAGGCAGGAGGTTCAGAGTCAGAGCAGAAGATCTGATGATGGGAGCAAAGGTCAAATTGATGCAGTGGAGGAAGGAACCATGAGCCAATGAATTTAGGTGGCCTCTAGAAGCTGGAAAAGAAAAAGAAACAGATCTCCCCTAGAGCCTCCAGAAGAACTACAATCCTGCCAACACCTTGATTTTAGACCAATGAACCACTTTTTGGACTTGTGACTTCAAGAACTGTAAAATAATAAATTTCTGTTGTTTTAAGTCTAAATCTGTGATAATTTGTTGCATCAGCAATAGGAAACTAATACAAGTGTACCTCTATTTTTTCCCAACTGATCTTTGTTGTTGTCATACGTTTTATTTTTATAAATGCCACACTACATTGTCATTATTTTTGTATAAATAGTCAATTATCTTTTAAAAAGTTTTAAATAATAGGAAAAACATCTTATATAATTATAAACGTACTAAACAATTTCTAATGGTCTTCATTCCTTTATGTAGATCCAGATCTACTTCTGGTATCATTTTCCTTCTGCCTAAATGTCTTAGGCTGGGTTCTCCAGACAAGGAAAGCTGGTAAAGCGCATGCATATATATATATATATATAAACCCTGGTGGCATAGTGGTTAAATGCTATGGCTGCTAACCAAAGGGTCAGCAGTTCGAATCCACCAAGCGCTCCTTGAAAACTCAACGGGGCAGTTCTACTCCATCCTATAGGGTCGCTATGAGTTGGAATCGACTCAAGGACACTGGGTTTGGGTTTGGGTTTATATAGAGAAAGATTTATATCAAGGAAATGGCTGACATGGCCGCAGAGGCTGCAACGTCCCAAGTCCATGGGTCAAGAAAGAGGCTTGTCCTGATTCATGTAGCGGCAGGGGCTGGCAAACCCAAAATCAGTAGGCTGGAGAGCTAGGCTGTTTCTCACAGGCTGTGAAGATCAACGAATCCTAATATAGGCAGGCAAGACCACAGATAAGCTGCTAGCTCAAGTCGCAAGAGCTAGAGGTCTGAAGAACAGGAACCAGCTGTAGGATTCAGAACAAGCGAAAAACCTGGCAAGGAAAGGAGAAAGAGCTAGGTGGCGGAGGGTGGAGAGATGAAGGCTGAGGGGGTGTCGAGCCCCTGCCAGTACCGACTTACAGCAGATCCCATCATCAGGGTGATCACATATCAAACCTCAACAGGGAAGTGATTATAACATTATATGACTGCCCAAACACTTATAATCATGGCCCAGCCAAGTTAACACACAGTCATAACCATCACAATCCACACTTTGTCAACTTTGCACCTGTACTTATCTCTTTAAATCATACATAATCTCTAAATAAAGACAATTTTAAAGTCATACTTGGGCCTAACATGATATAATGAACACACATACAACTGTAAATGCAATAGCCCATCTTATATTTTATAGGTGAAAAAAATTTTGATGCACATATATAAAGCAGAAATACTCGTAACAATTACAGTCCTCATTTCTGCCACTGGTCATGTGGCCATAACTGGTATTTAGAACTACTTTCTTCCACCACCTGTTCTGTATTCCCTTTGCCCTCAGCAAGCACCTCATCTGGTCGTGGCTCCTTGCCTGGTGGGTGACCCAAACCTTCATTCCTGAAGGATCTGGGCCATAAGTAGTCATGCTGGAATTGGGTTGCTGTAGTTTTCCTTTGACTGTAATTACAGGGCATGGTAATACTAAAAGAACTAAGAGATCTCCTGAATTTCAGATATACTCTTCTTTACCTGCATTATGTAACATTAGTCTGATTTCCTTTTGGCAATCAGAATCAATCACACTAGCAGTATGGTAACTCCTTTCTTTGCCTGCTGATCCAGAGGCATAAGGAACGCAAAGTGGCCAGGTAGCATTTGTAGCTTCCAGTTCAGTGGAATCAATGATGTGTCTCCAGGTGGAAGCATTCCTTCCTTTGGAACTAAGACCTCTGGACCTGCAGAGCATAAGGTCATGGGGATAAGAAGCAAAAATCTTGAAGGTGGGTCACTATGGGTAATAGTGAGTGGCGCCATTCCCATTTCCACCCCTTGATTCCTGGGCCCATGAATCTTGGCTGTGGGAGATACAGCACCATATATTGGATGCTGGTTTAGAACACAGCTTCCTGGAGAACATTGCGCCCACCCTGAAAGGTATTGCCATCTAGCTGGTGCTGTAATTATGTCTTTCGGAGGCCATTCCATCATTCTATCAAGCCAGCTGCTTCAGGATGTTGGGGAACGTGGTAAGACCAGTGAATTCCATGAGCATGGGCCCACTGACACAATTCATTTGCTGTGAAGCGAGTCACTTGATCTGAGGCAATGCTGTGTGGAATACCATGATGGTGGAAAAGGCATTCTGTAAGTCCATGGAGGGTAGTTTTGGCAGAAGCATTGCTTGCAGGGAAGGCAAATCCATATCCAGAGTAAGCATCTATTCCAGTAAGAACAAAATGCTGCCCTTTCTTTGATGGAAGTTGTCCAGTGTAATCAACTTGCTACCAGGTTGCTGGCTGATCACCTTGAGGGACGGTGCCGTATCGTGCCCTCATTGTTGGTCTCTGCTCCTGGCAGATTGGGCACTTAGCAGTGGCTGTAGCCAAGTTGGCCTTGACGAGTGGAAGTCCAAGTTGCTGGGCCCATGCATAACCGCCACCCCTGCCACCATGGCCACTTTGTTCTTGAGCCCATTGAGCAATGATGGGAGTATCTGGGGAAAGAGGATGAGTGTGTTCCACAGAATGTGTCACCCTATCCACTTGATTGTTAAAATCCTCTGCTGAGGTCATCCTTTGGTGAGCATTCACATGAGACACAAATATCTTCACTTCTTTGGCCCATTCAGAGAGGTCTATCCACAAACCTCTTCCCCATAAATTCTTGTCTTCAATTTTCCAATCATGTTCCTTCCAAGTTCCTGACCATCCAGCCAAACCATTGGCCACAGCCCATGAATCAGTGTACAATTGCACATCTGACCATTTCTCCTTCCAAGAAAAGTGAACAACAAGTGCACTGCTCAAAGTTCTGACTATTGGGAGGATTTCCCTTCACCACCGTCCTTCAGGGAGGTCCCAGAAAGGGGCTGCAGTGCTGCCGCTATCCACTTTCGAGTGGTGCCTGCATATCGCGTACAACCATCTGTAAAGCAGGCACGAGTTTTCTTCAGTCAGCTTATCATAAGGAACTCCCCATGAGGCCATAGGTGCAGACTGGGAGATGGAAGGTAATGTGACGGGGGGGATCATGGGCATTTGGGTCACTTCCTCATGCAACTTACTTGTGCCTTAAGGTCCTGTTTCGGCCCGATCTCTTATATACCACTTGCATTTAATGATGGAGTGCTGCTGTGCACATCCAACTTTATGACTCTCTGGGTCAGACAACACCCAGTTCATGATGGGCAGCTCAGGCCGCATGGTGACTTGGTGTCCCATGGCAGGGCTTTGCCCCAAAATCCTAAGGATCTGTGCTTTTTTTTTTTTTTTTTTTTACCAATTGGGGCCTGCCAAAGACTCCAAACAGCAACTCTAGGTGCCACGGACACTACAAGCACCATTGGATCAGCCAGATCGTATGGCCCAAGTGACAGAGGGGCTTGTACAGCAGCCTGAACCTGTTGCAGAGCCTTCTCTTGTTCTAAGCCCCACTCAAAACTAGCAGCATTTTGAGTCACTTGATAAATAGGCTGGAGTAGCAAACCCAAGTGAGGACTATGCCTCCTCCAAAATCCAAAAAGGCCCACTAGGCATTGTGCCTCCTTTTTAGTTATGGGAGGAGCTAGATGCAATAACTTTTCCTTCACTTTAGAAGAATATCTTGACATGCCCCACAGCACTGGACCCCTAGAAATTTCACTGAGGTGGGAGGTACCTATATTTTGTGGAATTAATTTCCCACCCTCTAGCATGCAAATGTTTTACCAGTAAGTCCACAGTGATTGACACTTCTTCCTTACTAGGTCCAATCAGCATAATGTCATCAATGTAATGGACCAGTGTGACGTCTTGTGGAAGGGAAAGATGATCAATTACCCTGCGGACTAAATTATGACATAGGGCTGGAGAGTTGATGTAGTTCTGAGGTAGGCAACTAAAGGTGTGTTGCTGGCCTTGCCCACTAAAGGCGAACTGCTCCTGATGGCTATTTGAAACAGGTATGGAGAAAAAGGCATTAGCCAGATCAATAGCTGCATATCAGGTACCAGGAGTCATATTAATTTGCTCAAGCAATGAGACTACATCTGGAACAGCAGCTACAATTGGGGTCACCACCTGGTTAAGTTTTTGATAATCCACTGTTATTCTCCGAGACCCATCTGTTTTTTGGACAGGCCGCATAGGCGAGTTGAATAGGGTTGTGGTGGGAATTGCCACCCCTGCATCCTTCACGTCTTTGATGGTGGGAGTAATCTCTGGAATCCCTCGAGGAATGCAGAATTGCTTTTGGTTTACTATTTTCCTACGTAGGGGAAGTTCTAATGGCTTCCACTTGGCTTTTCCTACCATATTAGCCCTTATTCTGTCAGATCTAATGAGAGGGTTCTGCCAGTTGCTGAGTATATCTATTCCATTATGCGTTCTGGAACTGGAGAAATCAATACAGGATGGGTTTGGGGACCCACTAGACCTACTGTGAGATGGACATAAGCCAAGACTGAACTCCGTATGCCTCTACTCTGATTGGTGAGCCACAATGATGTTTTGGGTCTCCTGGAATTAGTGTCAGTTCAGGGCCAGTATCCGGTAATCCCCGAAAAGTCTGATTATTTCCCTTTCCCCAGTGAACAGTCACTCTTGTAAAAGGCCATAGATCCCTTTGGGGGAAGGCTGGGAGAAAGATGAATAGTATAAGTTTTGGGCAGTGTATTGGAGTCCTTCCTCAAGGGCACCTGGCCTCCCCTTTAGTCAAGGGATTGTGGGTCTGCAAACTCGCTCAAACCTGGGAATTGATTGAGGGACCATGACTCTCTATTTTGGCAATTCAAGTTAGACTGCTGTTCACTTGACCTAGAATTCATTCACTTTACAGATCAAGTAAATATTTAGATTTTTTTTTTTTTTTAATCTATTTCACCCCTAGGGACACCATGACTAAGTAGCCAATGCCATAAATCCAAACAAGTCAGACTATTCTGACTACTGCTTTGACTCTGCTGTCTGTTATGGTAACCATGCCCACCTTGTTTTTGTCAACTGAGTACCACCACTTGGCCCCAACTACCATGGGGTCCAATCACCCCTATTGTAGTTAGGTTTCTTAACTCAGTTAGGGCAGTTCCCACTGTCAAATCTGACTTACATAAAATAACAATCACAGCAGTCTTCAAGGATGCTGGGGCTCCCTTCATAAATTTATTCCTCACCGTTGTAGTAAAAGATGTGTCCTCTGGGCACTCTATGTGTGGATCTGTGGGTCTAACCTGATAAATTCACTCTAGCATGCTAATTTCCCTAAGACTTTGGATACGTTCTTCTATAGTGTACCAGGGCAGGTCTGGTAGTTCAACTTGATCTAACGTAGGCCACAGCATAATCCATGCTTCAGTAACACAACCAAATAAACTATTAGATCCTTTCCTAACTTCTTGAGCTGAAACACTGGGTAAAGAATCTCTTCTTAATGAACCCATATCAATAAACTCAGACTGATCCATGTTTATGTTCCTTGCATCATCATCCCACACCTTTGATAGCCATTCCCACACATATT
Source organism: Loxodonta africana (assembly GCF_030014295.1). Classification (NCBI taxonomy): domain Eukaryota; kingdom Metazoa; phylum Chordata; class Mammalia; order Proboscidea; family Elephantidae; genus Loxodonta; species Loxodonta africana. The sequence continues at coordinate 85,137,725 of NC_087351.1, read as the reverse complement.
TCCCAGGTTTCTGTTTGTACATATTAGGAAAGTCAAGCAATTCTTTCAGTGTAGTGTGCCTCCTCCTGGGTTACACTTTGTACTTCACCTTTTGGGGCTCACTGGGACTTAAGTCTAGCTATTTTTTTTTTTTTTTTATAGGTCTAGAAGCCAAAATTGGTGGGAAAGTGTTTTGAAAACATTCAGCATTGTCTTGTAAAGCATCTACCTCAGAGGGAGTCCCAGGCAATGACTCAGACAAAGGCACTTTAGATGCAGTTGGGTTAATCTCATTAGATGAGCGTGGAGGGGCTAATGGTTCTGTTGGCAGGAGTGATTCAATGGCATTTAGGGGCTCATTGTCTCCAGTTTCTCTTACCATTCATTTTGAGCAATATGATTATGATGTGCCTTCATGTTTCTTACACTTGAATTTTGTTGAACTGCCCATATGTCCCAAACCCAGGTTTCAGGATCCCATTTCTTCTCAATCAATGCTGTTAGTTTAACTTCAGACATCTCTCGAGTTTGGCAGTTGAGTTGGTGTTGTAATCCAGCCACTCTTACAATAAGACTATGGGTTTGGTTTTCAGCAATATCAGCTCTGTTACTACAAGAAATAAGGCTTTCTTTCAAGGCACGAGTGGAAACTTTGAGGTGGTTTATGTGGCGCTTGAGCTTTGACTCTGAAGCCCTGAGCTCATCTCTTTCTTTTAATAGTTTTTCTAATGAAAGTAGGACCAGCCAACCAGCTTCCTTATATTTCTCAGTACAACAGAATTGTAGAAAGGTATCATACATGCAATTACCCAGAGCCTCATCTTTCACCAATACCTGATCTATTGGTGGTGATATTTTGCATTTTTGAATTGCCACCTCACGCCATGGCTTAGCAGTATCCTCTTTACTACTGGAAGCAGAGTCATCAACATCTTTAAGACTAACCAGACTTGAGAACCAATTTAGAAAATTCATCCTTACAATTTTGTTTCTGTAGAACCACTCTCGGTAGCAAATGTCAGGCTGGGTTCTCTAGAGAAGCAAAATCAATAAAGCGTGTAAATATAAATATACCTCTAGAGATTTATATCAAGGAAATGGCTCACGTGGCCACAGAGGCTGCAAAGTCCCAAGTCCATGGGTCAGTAAAGAGGCTTCTCCTGATTCATGTAGCTGCAGGGGCTGGTGAACCCAAGACCAGCAGATCGGAGAGCAGGGCTGTTGGTTACAGGCTGTGAAGATTGATGAATCCCAAGATTGGCAGGCAAGACCACAGGTAAGCTTCTAGCTCAAGTCCCAAGAACTGGAGGTCGGAAGAACAGGAGCCAGCTGCAGGATCCAGAGCAAGCAAAAGCCCTGGCAAGGAGAGAAAGAATAGTTAGGCAGAGGAGGGCAGAGAGATGAAGGCTGAGGTGGCAGTGAGCCACCACAGGCCCTGCCCCCGCCAGTACTGACTCACAGCAGATCCCATCATGGGGGTAATCACAACAGGGAAGTGATTACAACATTATATTACTGCCAAAACACTGAGAATCATGGCCCAGCCAATCTTAACCATCACACTAAAGGGCTTTAACATTTCTTGAAGTGTGCGTCTGCTGCTTATGAATTCTTTCAGTTTTTGTATGTCTGAAAATATCTTTAGTTTGCCTTAGTTTTTGAAATATTTTTGCTGGCTATAGAGTTATAGCTTAAAAAGTTCTATTTTTTTTCAGAACTGTAATGACATTGCTACTCTGTCTTCTTGCTTTCATTGGTTCTGATGAGACATCTGCTGTCATCCTTATCTTTGTTCATCCATGTAACATGTCCCTTTGCTCTGTCTGCTTTTAATGTTTTCTCTTACCATTCATTTTGAGCAATTTGATTATGACGTGCCTTGGTATAATTTTCTTTGTGTTTCTTACACTTGAATTTTGTTGAACTTCTTGGATCTGTGGGTTTATCATTTTCATCAAATTTGGACATTTTCCAGTAATTTTCAAATGTTTTTTCTTCCCCCTTTCTCCTTTGAGAACTCCAGTTACATATATGTTATATATTAGGCTACTTGAAGTTGTCCCACAGCTCAATGATGCTCTATTCTTTTTTTTTTTTATTTACCTTTTCTCTGTGGATTTAATTTTGGATAGTTTCTATTGCTATCTTTTCAAGTTCCCTAGTATTTTCTTTTGCAATGTCTGATCTGCTGTTAGTTCCATTCAGTGTATTTTTCATTTCATATACAGTATTTTCCATTTTTGGAAATTCAATTTTGACCTTTAAAATATATATTTTATATTTCTGCTTCACTTTTGAACATATGGAATAAAAGCAATAGCTGCTTTAATACCCATGGTGCTAATTCTAACATTGGTATAAGCTCTGCATTTGTTTCAATAGATTGATTTCTCTCTCATTACAGATCATTATTTTCTAACTTTACATGCCTTGTAGTTTTAGATTACATGCCAGACTTTGTGAATTTTACCTCGCTGAGTGCTATATATATATATTTATTCCCATAGTTTTGTTCTGGGACACAGTTACATTCTTTGAAAACAGTTTGTTCCTTTCTTGTCTTGTTTAAGGTTTGTTAAGCAGAACTGGAACAGTGCTTAGTCTAGGGCTAATTATTCCTGACTAGTGAGGCAAGACTCTTCTGTGTACTCCACCTATTACCCCATGAATTATGAGGTTTTCCAGATTGACTGGAAGACTTTTGTGAGCACCAGGCACTGCTACCTTTTATCCTTTTGGGTGGTTCTTTCTTCAGCTTTGGGTAGTTTTCTCGCAAGCATGTGCTGATAAATAGTGAGCTGAATAATAGAGAAGGATCTTCTGCAATCTCCTCAATTCTCTGTCTGTGCAGCTGTCTTCTGTTCAGTACTCCATCCTGAAAATTCTGGTCACTTTTGTCTGCCCAGACTCTCAGCTCTGTCTCTTAGACTCAGACTCAGGGAGTGTGCTTGGCTCCACCTCTGAACCTCCTCCCTGTGCTGTGATCTGAAAACTCTTTCAAGGGAGTAGCTGGGGCAATAATAGGGCTCATATCATTTGTTTCCAGTATCTTAGGGATCACTGTCCTTCATTGCCATGTCCAGTGTCATGAAAAATATTGTTTCATATATTTCTATTTCTCTGTTCTGGTTTCAGGAAGGAGAGTAAATCTAGTCCTTGATATTCCATCTTAGCCAGAAGCAAAAGTATGCTTTTTAATTTTTGATTTAATTTAGCTTCATCATTGTTTAAAATATTTACATCATTCTAAAGTCAAATCTGTAAAGTATGGTATATTCAGAGAAAGCCTAGCTTTTAGTCCTGTCCTTTTTTACTTTGTTCTTTCTCTCTCCCTGTATATGACTTATTGTTGTTACTATTATTTCATTTATGTCCTCTCTATATGTAACACTTTTTTAGTTTTTGGTTTATCCTTCCATTAAAAAATCATATTGAAACACACACATATATATGTGTATGCATATGTGTATATCCCCATTTGCTAGACAAATGATAGCATATTATATACACTTGTCTCCATCTTGCTCTTTTCACTTAATATATCCCATTGTACTATGTATCCCTCCCACCTCCCCTTCTCTTTTATGGCTTCATAGTAAACCATTGCATGATTATACTATTGTTTATTCAACCGCATCCCTATAGATGGACATTTGGATTATTTCAGGTCTTTTTCTAGTATAGAAAATGCTATAATAAATACATATTTTTTATTTTTGCTTGCGAATCTGCAACAAAATTCCTAGTAGTGGGATTGCTGGGTCAAAGAACAAGTGCGTATGTAGTTTTGCTAAGTATGTCAAATTCGCCTTCACATGGTTGTACCATTGTGCGTTCCCGCCAGCAGTGCATGAGCACGGTAGGCATATTTCTAACAACAGAATGGTTCATCAGCACAGTAGACTGTTTCACGGCAGGGTGAGGACTAGAATTATTGAAACAGAGGCTAGATAGGGATCATTTGTCAGAGGTATTGTCAAGAATGTATCAGGTAAGGGTTGGACACAATAACCCATGTTTCCTCTCCACATTACAATCCTATTATTCTTAAAAAAAATTCTTCTGCGGAACTTAGAAAACACATCCTGGTGTTTTTTCTCCTTTTCTACACATTTTACATGCCTTATTAGAATGCTTTTATTTTGCCAGGATGCATTCCTTTCGGAGAAATTATAGTTGGTGATGTGTTAGGGAAGGGAAAATAAATTCCCTAAGAAGTGGCTTAGTGTAGGTGGGGTAGGTAGGCTAGGTTTTCTTTTCCTGATGACTTTGGTGTGGGGAACTGCTTTCCCATAAGGGCAGGACTCTGGGTTTCAAGCCTGTGGTATTTTGACCAGCAATGGGACAGAATGGCTCAGTGGGCAGTTATGTAGAATAGTGGAGAGATTTTGAACTTGGGCTGTGGACTAGACTACCCAGCTTATTCTGCCCCTTACAAGCTGTATGGCCTTGAGCAGGTTACTGTGAGCCTCACTGTCCTCATTCTTTATATAGCTCATAGGGTTGTTGTCATGATGAGATGAGATGACAGTGAGTGTAAAGTGCTAGCCTAGCACAGAGTAAGAGCCCAGTGAATGTTAGCTGTTGTTACTGTATCAGCTTCTGAATGAGATGGAACTAGTGAAGGGCGTGGGAATCCCTGAAATAGAGCAGACAGGCAGTATTCCGGGTTCATGGTCTACCTCGGCAGGGCAGTCTTGGCACCTTGGGCAGCTGGGTTGGATCCTAGAGAGAGACAAGCTCAGGAAGAGGAGAGGAGGGTATGGTTGGTGAGCCAGACAGAGAGCTGTGGTAAGTGCTATGAGTGTAGTACCAAGGCCCAGAGCTTCAGACTTTCAGGGAAGAGCAAAGCCATGGTGAGCAGGAATGGTTTGGGAAGGCTTCACTGAAGTCAGGGAAGCTCTTAAGTGAGCCAAGAGAAGCGAGGAGGGCAGAGCACCAGGGAAATGGCCTTGGTAAAGTGCTTGGGAAATATTTGCCCACTCCTCAAGCCTTACCTAGGGGCTTGTTAGACACCCCTCCAGCTCTGTAGCATTGGTCCAAATCGGAGTTTTCAACCATCTCACGTCCATAGAGCATCTATCAATGTGCTGGTCCCTAGGCATATGAGTAAGATTTGATTTAGCACCAAGTTCCTAACATGGGGAGCTTTTCAAACTACAACTGCCTGGGTCTTTGAGATTCTGGTTCAGTAGGATTGGGCTGGGGCCCAGGCATCTTCCCTTTTTTTTTTTTTTTAATGTTGCATTTAGGTGAAAGTTTGCAACTCAAGTTAATTTCTCACATAAAAATTTACACACGTATTGTTTTGTGACACTAGTTGCAATACCTATAATGTGACAGCACACTCCTCGTTTCTACCCCGGGTTTCCCTTGTTCCTCCAACCAGCTCCTGTTCCTTCCTGCCTTTTCATTGTGCCTCCAGATAGGAGCCTCCGATTTGGCCTGGTGTATCTGCTTGAACTAAGAAGCACACTCTTCACGAGTATTATTTTATGTTTTATAGTCCAGTCTAATTTTTGTTTGAAGAGTGGGCTTTGGGAATGGTTTTAGTTCTGGGTTAACAGAGTGTCCGAGGGCCATGGCTTCGGGGGTTCCTCCAGTCTCAGTCAGACCATTAAGTCTGGTGTTTTTACATGATTTTGAGTTCTGCTCCATACTTTTCTCCCGCTCCGTCAGGGCCTCTCTGTTGTGTTCCCTGTCAGGGAGGTCATTGGTGGTAGCAGGCAGCATCTATTTCTTCTGGTCTCAGGCTGATGGAGCCTCTGGTATGTGACCTTTTGTCTCCTGGGCTAATATTTTCCTTGTGTCTTTGGTGTTCTTCATTTTCCTTTGGCTCCAAGTGGGTTGGGACCAACTGATGCATCTTAGATGGCCACGTGCAAGCTTTTAAGACCCCAGATGCCACTCACCAAGGTGGGTTGCAGAACATTTTGTTAATAAATTTTGTTAGGCCAATTGACCTAGATGTCCCCTGAAACCATGGTCTCCAGACCCCCGCCCCTGCAGTCCCTGGAAGTATTTGGTTGTGTTCAGGTAACTTTTTAGCTTTTGGCTTAGTCCGGTTGTGCTGACTTCTCCTGTATTGTGTGTTGTCCTTCCCTTCACCTAAGACGATTCTTGTCTACTATCTAGTTAGTGAATTCTCTCCCTCCCTTCTCACCCTTGTAACCACCAAAGAATGTTTCCTTCTGTGTTTACACCTGTTCTTGTGTTCTTATAATAGTGGTCTCACGCAATATTTGTCCTTTTTTGACTGACTAATTTCACTCAGCATAATGCCTCCCAGATTCATGTTGTGAGATATTTTGTGGATTCATCATTGTTTGTTATTGTTGTGTAGTATTCCATTGTGTGCATGTGCCATAATTTATTTATCCATTCGTCTGTTGATGGGCACTTAGGTCATTTCCATCTTTTTGCTATTGTGAACAGTGCTGCAATGAGCATGGGCATGCATGAATCTATTTGTATGATGGCTCTTATTTCTCTAGGATATATTCCAAGGAGTAGGATTGCTGGATCATAAGGTACTTCTATTTCTAGTTTTTTAAGCAAGCACCCAATTGATTTCCAAAGTGGTTATACCATTTTACCTTCTCCCCAGCAATGTATAAATAGGTGTTCCAGTCTATCCACAACTTCTCCAACATTTATTATTTTGTGTTTTTTGGATTAGTGCTAGCCTTGTTGGGGTAGCATCTCCCCTTTTCAATAAGTGCTCTTGTAGTTCTGATGTCAGGTCTTGGTGAAGAATTCCTGGCTCATGTCACTGACTCCTGTCACATGGAAGCTGTTAAGGACCCACTGTGGTGATACATGGTAGGAGCAAGATGTGTCAGAGCTCCTTTTTTTTTTTTTTTTTTTATTAACTTTTATTAAGCTTCAAGTGAACGTTTACAAATCCAATCAGTCTGTCACATATAAGTTTACATACATCTTACTCCGTACTCCCACCTGCTCTTCCCCTATTGAGTCAGCCCTTTCAGTCTCTCCTTTCGTGACAATTTTGCCAGCTTCCCTCTCTCTCTATCCGGCAGAGCTCTTTAAACGACAGCGATGGCCTAGAGAGGAGCCTCCTTTTCCTGCCCAGGAGCGGGTGGGAGGAGGACTGATGATGAAAGGGAAGCAGCTTTTGGAGTCTTAACTTGAAGACTTTAATCAAGTTGCCACAGTTCTGGGCAAGTGTAGCCTCCGCCTCTTTTCTCCACTTCCCACCCCTCTCTAGATCCTCAGCTTCTTTGTTGGCTTTCCTTCAGACTGAAGTAGTGGGAAGTAGTGGATAAATCGGATGGAGGGTTGGGATGCAGATGATGCTTGTTTGCATATGCTACAGAAGGTAGATTCTGATTCAAAACAATAGAGGTGAAACTATCACAGTAAGAGCGGGCCTACAGCAGAGTTGTCTGTCTTCTGAAGTACTGAGTTTTCCATTGCAAGGACTATTCAAACAGCAGCTGTTTATCCAGTCACTGAGATGTTGCAAGGGGAACTGCTCCCTGGGTGGGCTTGAACTGGTAACGCCTAACTCTGGTTGAGAGAAGAGGAAGCCACTTCAATTCATTTCTTCCCCATTTCAAACCCTGCTTCTATCCCATATCATCTTTCCCTCTCTTTTCTATCCCATTTCGTCTTCTGAATTCTTAATAACTGGTATTATGTCTGCCAGAAATCCTCACAATCCTCGGGATCCACCTGCTGGTCTTGGGCAATGAGTATAACAAGCTATTTGTCAGGAGTCTGCCGAGCATATAGGCATTAAGCACACCATGCCGAATTTTTCTATGGAGCCAGTATGTGAGGTTCTGTGTGTGTGTGTGCGTGTCCATCATTCCTGTGTTTGCACATGAGCATGAGTGTTGTAACTGGAGTTGCAGCTCAAAGTAACAAAAAGCAGTTTGTTTAGTGAGATATGTGAATGGGGGGTGGGTAGCTGTGGCCTTGGTTTCCAGTGAGGACAGGTCCCCCCTCTTGCCTGCTGCCTCTCTTTTCCCCTCCTCCAAATTTTTCCTTAGCCCCAGGCTCACTGCTCAAGGTTAATTTCCCTGGCTGCAGCTGTGACTCCATCCTCCTCCTTCTGCCTCCTTCATCTACCACACACACACACGGGCTTTGAGTTATGTGCCTACTGTTCTAATGAGATAAACAACATAACTCTCACGAGGCTCTGCTCTTCCCTCTATAAGTGGAACTCTGGGGCTGGATGCATTGGCCCTATAAAGGCACCGTGGTGTCTGTCATCCTAGTGAGGAGGGCAAGGAAGGGGGCAGGGCACTCCGAGAGGACTCTTGAGGCCGTGTGCTTGTTGACACAAGGTGGATTCAAAGCAGACATCCAAGAAAGACCTGTTTACATCTTTTTGGCTAAAGGCCCAAGTTACAGCTTGGACAGGGTGGATGGGGACCCAGGCATGCCGTGTGGGCATAGGATCCAAGACTCTTTTAAGTCAGCTAAACTCATGATAGTAACTGACATTTGTACAAGGTGTCATGGTTATAAAGAGTTTCCTCTTGAATATGTTAATCCCCATGGCAGCCCCTTTAAAGAGGATATTATTATTATAGCCCTTATTTTACAGATGAGAAACAGGTCCTGAAGGTGCGATATTTCTAAGGCGATAGCGGTGGCACTGGGACCCATGTGCTCTTCCTCTGCTCCTGAAGCTTCTCCAATCCACCAGAGAAATGTAAACGATGAGACAGAAACTGTCCCCACTTCTGGACATCTAAATACTTAGGCCTTGCCCAGGAAAGCAGGCCTCCAGCTATAGGCTGAGTGGCTAAGGCTGCCTCAGTGCCACTGATCGATGATGTGAAGTGACCATAATCTCTGGGAGGGTGTATGGCCTGGACAAGTGTTGACAGGTTTCACCTCTTGCCACTTAGACCTTTGGAATGTGCCAGATGGACCTGCTCCTTCTCACTCACCTGCTTTTGGTCAGGTTGGAAATACCAGGAAGCAGCTTATGGGGCAAGAAGGGAGCCTAAGACACAGAGACTGCCATGACGGGTTGAGTGGGGGAGGGCTTTGGGCTCAGTTCTGAGCTCACCTTCCAGGGGCCCCCTTGGATGGTTTGGATCTGAGCAGATGAGTCTCCTGGAAGTAGGAGCAGCAGGGCTAGTGGTCATTCACTTCCTGCATTTCTGAGTCCAGTTCTATTCTTGCTGAATTTATTTGATAAGTGTTTCTTGATGTGCCAGGCACTGTGTTAAGTGTTGGGGCACTAGAGATAGGCATTGTTTCTTCTGTCCTGGATCTTGTAAAACCAGTGGGGAGGTAGCCAGTAAGCAGAAAATTAACGACACCATTTTGGGGGGAGATTGTCGGGAACCTTGGGATTCTACAGGAAAGGTCATAAAGCCAGTCTTGTTATATCAGAGAAAACATCCAAGCAGTAACTAGATAATACTTAGACATCCAGTGGTTCTCAGTTAGGTATTGCAAGAATCTATAAAGTTCTTAAAAAAATTGTCAACTCTCCCACACCACCTACAATCTGATTGGGTAGGTTTGGCGTAGAAAATGGGCATTGTTATTTTTAAGATGTCTTGCACATGATTTTTGTTTTGGCCTGGGTTGAGAATCAGTAACCCAAGCAGAGTTTGAGTAAGGATTGGTAAGACCAGTTCCAGGATGTGGAGGAGCAAGTCAGCCCTTGTACTTGGCCTTCTCTGGGATCACGGGGAACACCAACCCTGGAGGTGGCATGCATATCTGGAAGGGACCCAGAATCTATGCAGCCATTCAGGGATTACAGGCAGAGAGGGCCTGGAGTGAACCACATCAGAAACCGTGGGCGATTCCCAATAAAGCCTTCCCTCAAAGAGAGGTCAAAACAGGACTTCCCATGGGAGAGAGAGCAATTCCTGTTTTATTTGACTCACTTGGTTTTCTGTAAGTCAGGCGCAAGTCTGGTCCTCGGAGCTCAGGCACCTCAGAGGTTGAAGACCATTCTAATGTACAGAAGCCCGTGAAGTTATCAACAAAATCAAGTATTAGAACGATTCTTAGAAATGACAAGCCCATTAGCTCCTTAGCTCATGAGAACCCTGGTGACTGTGACAATAGCAGAGGTTTTACTAGAGACTTATTCTCCATCACACTTAATGGTTTCAAAGAATCGAAGGGGAAGTGTCAGAACCCCCTACTTGTTCGTAGTCTTTCAACCTGTGGTAGCAGCTGTGTGATTAAAAGTGATGCTTAGCACATAATGAGACCTGAATAGTTTGGTTTCTTTAATGTTAGGATAGTTGCCCCTGCTTTGGACCCAACCCAATGAATGGTAGAGGTGACTGGTAAAAATGAAATAAATAAATAAATAATAATAAAAAAATTAATGGATATATAGCAATGAAACTTTGTAGATTTTCCTGTGAAGGGCATAAAATGAAGCCATTTTCTCTCAACTTTTAAAGGTCCTCAAACAGCAGATAGGAATGGGGTTCTGATGCTTTCTGAAATCCATGATCCTATCTCTAGGCAGTGACACTCTCATGTGAGATTTCCTGCATCTAACAGCTGCCCGTTGTCACATTTATCTACAGAAGACAGAGTTGTGACTTAAAGTCAAACTGGAACATATTCATTCATTCAACAAATATTTAGTTTGGCTCTTGTTTGTGTCAAGCACAGTTCTGGTTCTAGGAATCTGACAGGAACAAGACATTCAAGGTCCCTATCTTCACTAAGCTTTCCTTTCTAGCTGGGGTTGGTTGGTTGGCTTGCTTGGTTATTTTGGGGTACATGAGACTTTTTAGACTGCCAATCACCTGGTCGGAGCCCTGGTGGTGCAGTGATTAAGAGCTATGGTGGGCTACGGCTGCTAAGTAAAAAGTCAGCAGTTCAGATCCACCAGCCACTCCTCAGAAACCCTATGCAGCAGTTCTACTTTGTCTTGTAGGGTTGCAACGAGTCGGAATTGACTCCACAGCAACGGGTTTGGTTTGGTTTGGGCTTTAATCACCTAGCCAGTCTTCAGCAACTTCCTCCTCTTTCTTACACCTCTATTCCCTGCTCTTTTCTGTGGGAATAGATCATGGTTTAGTGTGGAGAGTCCACATTCCTCCAAGGACTCTGGCTGCCACAGGAGCCCTTAAGGGGTACTTGGCATGAGAGATGATGCTAGTGTGGAACTTTGGTGTCAAAGGCCAAATACAAATGATGACTCTAATTGGGAGGCATTGTGGTACCTAAGCCCCTGCAGGTGTCCAGAGATATTGCAGGTATGCTGGCCCCGCAGGCCCATGGAGCCTGGTCACCAGAGTAGGCTTGTATTTTGACAGAGGGTTGCATAGGGCTCCCTTTGGCTTCAGCATGCTGCCAGCAGCTAACAGTGGGTAGGGGAAGCCAGTAAGTAGGAGAACTGACTCCTTGAACTGTTTTCTTGAAATATTTCTCAATCCAGGATGTCCCTAGAGTGGGCAGACTGACTTCAGCTGCTCCACCCTGAAAGGAGTCTTCTCAACCTGACCCTAGACAGAGGGGCAGTAGCTGGAGCTCCATTGTCCTTGGAAATACTATAGAGACGTTGACTCTGAAAGTCTCTTATGGTCTGAAGATCCCTCTGACACTCCTGCCAGGCCAGGAAAGCAGAACTGCTTTGGTAAAGATGATGGTTCTTTTTGGCATGGGCTTACTGGGACAGCATGGTAGAGCAAACACAGCAAAGGGTTTGGGGATCAGCTGACCTCCATTCTGCTTTGGTTCTACAATCAACCAGCTGTGTGACCTTGACAAGTTCACCTCTCTGGGCTTCAGTTTCCTTTCACTGAGAATGAGAGAGTTGGACGGGGTAGTTTCCAAGGCCCCTTCCAGCCTGGAACCTTTAACCTTTATACTGTTTCTGTCCACAGGCCTTGCCCCGGGCCAGCTGTACACATACCCTGCCCGCTGCTGGCGCAAGAAGAGACGATTGCATCCGCCTGAGGATCCAAAGCTGCGACTGCTAGAAATAAAACCTGGTCAGTGCCCTAGGCCTTGGCTTTGCCTGTGATGGAAGAGGTGGGGAGGGCTGGGCTGGGCCTAGGCCAAGGGTGGTTTGCTCCTTTGTCGTAGTGCTGATTTTTCCAGGAGGGTAGACATATCCCATCATGCTCAAAGGTGTGCCACTGTGCCTTCTCTCAGGTATGAGGGTGTCCACATGTCCATCTGAGCTTCTCTTCCCTCTGAGTGTCTCGTGTCCTAGAGGAGTAGAGCAAGCAGCAGCAAGGTGGGAACAGGTCCAGGCTGAATGACTCCTGACAAAGCTGAAGGAACTGCAGCTTGGCTGGGTCATGTGATACCTTCCTTGTGGCCTCATGTAAAGAAACCTCACCCAGGGTTATGTGTTCCTAAGGAGAAGAGAGTGAACCCGTGTGCCCTTTCTTCCCCTTACCCTGTATGAACTTCTGGAGCATCTTACCTGGAAAGAGGTCAGTTTGCTAAAAATAGAACCCACCTTGGACATGGAAATGGAAGAGTTTGAGTTCAAAATTTCCCACTAGGTTACGCAGATTGTTTTGTGACCATGCAGAAGAAATTGGTTGCTTTGTTTTGATTACTAATCTGTTATTACACTGCTGACTACATGGCTTTACCTGGTTTGTAACAAGGCCAAGTGATTGCCCTGAGTCCTTAGCTTTAAAGGAGCCTCTCCTCTGGGGGGCTTCCAAGAGCTAAGATGTGATTCAGGATGGTGGGAGCAGTGCTACCAAGTGGCATGAATACAGAGTTGAGATGTTCCTTCCCACTGTCACCAAGGTGATGCTGGCTGTGCCCTCAAGGCTTCCTTTCCATACTGTCCTGGTTGCTTTTACTCTGCAAAATCTCTGCTTAAGTTGTTCAGGGTGCTTTCTCTCACAGCTCCATGGTTAAGACTTCCTGGATTGTTCACTTCAGCCCAGGTTTTGCTTGAGTGAAGTTTCACTTGTTAGGGATGGGTGGGAGCTGGATTCTTCAATGTGCTCCATCCAGGTTCTCAAATGTTCTTACACAGTTATAAACCACAGTTTGTAGACTTGCAAACACTCCAGGGTGATGATTAAGGTTGCTCCAAACCTACAGAGATGCAGGCTGAAGCATGGTCCTGTAGAAATATAGTGCAAGCCACATGTGTCATTTTAAATTTTCTAGTAGTCACATTAAAAAAGCAAAAAGAAACAAGTGAAATTAATTTTAATATACTCTATTTAACCCGATATATAAAAAGATTATCATTTCAACAAATAATCAATATAAAAGTTATTAGTGAGATACCTTACTTTTTACTTTTTGGTAATGTCTTTGAATTCCAGTGTCTATTTTATACTTTCAGTGCATCTAACTTTGGACTTGCCACATTTCAAGCGAACATTTCAATAGGCACACATGACTAGTGGCGCCAGTATCGGTCAGCATGGTTCTAGAAATACACTCCAAGTGTGATTCTGACCAGCAGCAGGGGCATCACTTGGGAGCTTGTTAGAGAATCTTGGGCCCCAACCCAGACCTGCGAAGTCAGAATTTGCATTTTAATAAGCTCTGCAGGGGATTGGAATATACACTTAATTTTTAGAAACAGTGGCCTTGAAGGTGGCCAGACCACAAGTAAGCTTGGCCTGATTCCACATCACCTACCGTTCTGAATTAAGCATAACAAATAATTTTTGATATAAATGGTTCATTGTGGGGTGAGGGGGGTTCCCTCCTTCTTTACCCCGACTTCATGGTCCTGGTCTTGTGGAAGTGGCATGGACAAATGATGAGGTAACCTCTGGTCTGGCCTTATCTGGACCACTTTAATTCTACTCCATTATTTAGAACCCTGCGGTGGTTGCTGCAGCAAGAGGAGAAACACGTGCTGGGTTGGCTGCATGGCCTATGCGGAAGGATGTGTCTCCTTGTTTGAGTACATGAGCCCTCAGAGTATATTTCCCCAACTGTAAAATAGGCACCGTGGTACCCGGGATTCCTAGCTAGGCGTTCATGTCAAACAAGTCGCGTGTGATAATATTTGCCCTTTTTTACCCTTTTAATTAAAACATTTAAAAATTTGTTTGATTTTGAGTAGGTAATACAGCCCCATGTTTTGATGTTCAGAAGATAAAAGGGATATAAGTACAGTGAAAAATCAGACCCCGTCTTATGAGAAACAGTCAGTGGTACCAATTTCTTGAGAGTCTTTTCAAGGGTAGTCTTTGCACACATTAGGAATTACATTTAGATGATTTTCCCCTCTTTTTTTTTTTTAAGCATAGCACAGCCACCTTGCCTTTTGCCCTTTTCGCTTACAAATGTGCCTTAGACATTGACCATATCAACATATAGTTTCCTCGTTTCTATTTTACAGCTACGTAATATTCCATTGTACTATGTTTTATTTAACCAGGCTGTTTCCAACTTTTGTTTCTAATATTTCTACTTTAACCAGTGATCCAATGAATATATTGTATGTATACGAGGATATCTCATATGTAATTTGTTAATTTAAAGCATTTCATTATAAATATTTGACCCTAATTTTAAATTATTAGTCTTTATTCTTAACGTCTATATAAAAATAGTCTTTATTAAGTATATTTTCTATCAGGCTAATTGGATCTTCTTTCATAAAATCAAAGGCATTTAGTGCTATAAAATATCTTCGACATCATTAACTCCAACTCTTTATTTTATTGAGGTTCAGAGAGGTTAAGAGCCTTGCTCAAAGTCACACAGCAATTCCTGAGGCATCCAGCAGTGAATTCAGGTTGCTTCATTTCCCTGTTCGATGCTTTTTTTCTGCTCACTCATGCTGCTGATAGGTATACTAACTTTAAAACAAAAACAAAAAACTTTAACAAGAATTTTTCCCTTAAAAACTTTATGTTATGTAATATATACTAATTATCAAAATACACTGAGAGATAGTTAGAATTCTTTTGGTCATAAATGTGAGAAACTCAAATAGACCTGGCCTAAGCCAAAAAAAAAAAAAAAAAAGGAAGAATAAAAAAAGAGAGTTGGTTCATGTAACAGTAAATCCAAGGGTTCACCTGACTTCAGGCATGGATGCATCTAGGGCCTCAAACAGGGTAGCGAGGATTCTGTGTCTCTTCACCTCTGACACGTTCCTCTCCTCTTGGGGCAGTCAAGATGGCCACCAGCAGCTCCAGGTTTGGCACTCACCACACCCTTAAGAAAGGCAGTCCCCTTCAACAGCTGTGGCAGAGAAGCCCCAGGAAAGATGTTAGCTGGCTAGGTTTATGTCCACGCCACTGATCACCGCCACCCGGGGGATGGGTCACTCTGATTGTTTTGAATAATAGTAATCAAAATCAATGTCTGAACAATATGCTATAGTTTACAAAGCCCTTTACAAAGCATTTTCATACACACCACACCCTTTGGTCCTCCCTACAGTCCTGGTAGACAGAAAGGGAAGGGGTAAATATATTATAAGCCCATTTTGTAGGTGAGAGAAGCTGGGCTGTGGACAGAGCCAAGGAGAGTTTACTGTGCTGCTCACATAGCTGAGAACCAACAGTCCTATTGTTGGTGGGTCTGAGGCAAGAAGCTGCTTTTCGAATGCCTGGTTCTTCTGTCCAAAGAGATTTATTTTGGGCACACTAGCCTCACAGTATTCATGTCTTGCCTATGACTAAAAGGGGGAACATCTGGGGTCACGGCTGACTTTGGACCTGCTCCAGCCTTGGGCCGTAATGGTGTTTGAAGGTAGAGAAAAAGAGGACCCCTAGGCTGGTGGTTTGCTGTAGCTGCCTCCCACCGTCACATCATGTTTGTGCCTGTGGTTGTTTGAAAGGCTTCCTTGGCCTCTGCCCCACGCACGAGGCAGAAAAGGTGGCACCAGGCCTGGTGGATAAGGCCTGGCCATGGAGACGGTCAGGGTCATGTGGGAGGGCTTTCTCTGGAGAGATGAGCAGCAGCCTCTATGAGGATGGGCCCTCAGAGGCATAGCTGTGTCCCAAGGTGGGAAAAGATCCTGGCAGACTTGGGCTCACCCAAGGCAGGCTTCTTACTGCACGCTGGTACCCAGGTGCTGAGAAACAATAAACAGCCCAGGGGTGGAATAAATAACTTTTCAAATGATAACGCTCATTCTCGGATGAACGTATTCCCCTTCTTTAAGTAATCAGACCTACTACTAAGCCTACTTTTAAAAAACCCAAAAAACAAAACAAAATGGAAAACAAAAAGCCTTTGGTCCAGTGTTTTTCTTTTCCTGATCGTGTTCTGAGTCTCTGTCCCACTGGGGCGAGACCTGGCTCTCAGAATGTATAGCCACACTAGGTAGCAACTACAGGCTGTGCATAAAGACGCCATGGGATTGCCTGAGAGTCAGTGATAACGAGCCTCAGCAGCAAAGCAGCCGGGGCCCGTCAAGAGGATACGAAGCTGCAGAACCAAAGAAATGTAACCATCTTTCCCCAGAGGTGACACAAGCTTACATGGGAAACTTTCATACCAGCCAAAATTTCAGAAAAGGGCCTTCATCCAGGGCCCCAGCTAGGCCATGTGGAGCCTTTGTGCAAAAGTAGAAGGCATCCCCCTCTGTGTGGATGTTTACAAAACGGTGCCCCTTTTGGTGGAGCACAAGTTGGATCTCGGCCCCTCTGTGTCCCCTTGGCAGGTGACCCCATGCAGGGCACAGGTGGCTCGGTCTTCATCATTTTTAAAATGCAGTTTCCAGACCACCTGAGACCTGGTGCCACCACTTCTGCCTCATGTGTGGTCAGAGGCCAAGGAAGCCTTTCAAATGAGCACAGACACATACCGCCTTTTTTGTGGTGTGTACTCCCTAAGTACAGGCTGCCCAAAGCCTATTGCTGTTGTGTCGATTCTGGCTCATAGCGACCCTATAGGACAGGGTAAAACTGCCACATAGAATTTCCAAGGAGCCCCTGGTGGATTTGAACTGCCAACCTTTTGGTTAGCAGCCTTAGAACTTAACCCACTATGCCACCAGGGTTTCCAAGTACAGGATAGACTTGAATAATATTTTTAAATAACTGTCTCATTTCTGAGGAGCCCTGGTGATACAGCGGTCAAAGTGCTTCAGGAATCTAGTTAGGTCTATGACTTTGGAAGCCTCCCCTTGGATTCCACCATCAGCACCACCCTGCAATGTCCCGATCTTCTGAAGGTGGGGTCCCCTGATTTTTGAGAGACCGAGGGGACACTGGCCTGGAGCAGAATTGCCTCGAGGCAATCCATAACATGGATTCGACGTCAGACTCATTGTGAGTAATGAGGAGATGCCACGTGCAATTTATCATGCCAGTGTTCAGCCTGTCCTTCCCATTGTTTCTTTGTGTTCCAGCCTGAGTCCAGCCAGTGCAACAAAAGCCAGTATCTCAGTTACCTAGTGCTGCTATAACAAAAAACAGGAGTGGGTGGCTTTAAAGAGCAAGAATTTATAATCTCACAGTTTTGGAGGCTGATTTATCCAAATTCAGGGCATTGGCAGGGCTAGGCTGGCTCTCTCTGTGGGTTCTGGGGGAAGATCCTTGTATTTCTCTGCTTTTGGGGCCCTGGGCATTTCTTGGTCTTCCTTGGTTGCTCATAGGTGTATCTTCATATGGAGTCTGTCCTCCCCTGTGTGTGCCTTTGTCTATTCTGCTCTTGTTATAAGACACCACTCAGGAGGGATTAGGTTTAGGACCTACCCTAAAAACTGGTATAATCTAATTAACACAACAAAAGAAAACCACTATTTCCAGATGGGGTCATGTTTACAGGTTCAGGGGTTAGGACTTAAACATAATTTTGGGGGGTACTCAAGTCAATCTGTAACAGTCAGGATATAACCTTGGTTAGAGTCATCTGTGACCCCAGTCCCTGACATATGCTCAGGTGGATGAGCAGAGCTGAGAGTTATATCAGGAAATCGGGTCAGGGCAAGGGGAAGGCAATATAGGTTCAGAGATCTTGAGGGACCTTGGAGAAGGTCTGAGGACAAGGCTGCAGAACCATCCACTTCTGGTTCAGCCCCCCACCAAAGGGCAGAGCTTACTGGGGATGATAAGACATTGTGAGGCGGGGAGCCAGATCTCGGCAGCCATTAAGTCATTTGGAGCTGGGCTCCTTAGAAGCAAAGATGGCGACACTATGTCTCACATACTTGGGACATGTTATCAGGAGGGATCAGTCCCTAGAGAAGGACATCACGCTTGGTAGAGGGTCAGCAAAAAAGAGGAAGACCCTCAATTAGATGCACTGACACAGTGGCTGCAGCAATGGGCTCAAGCATAACGATTGTGAGAATGGCGCAAGATGGGACAGTGTTTCGTTCTGTTGTACATAGGGGCGCTATGAGTCAGAACTGACTCGACAGCGCCTAACAACAACAACAGCTGAGCTAAATTAGACACTGATGGAGTGCTCTCCTCATTCTATCCCCCTCATCTATATTTCTTTACTATTTGCTGAAGATGAAAATCTGTACGTGTATGGGTAGATGGGGCTGAGACAGCTGGAGAGAGCTCTTTGGAATTTGAAAGCATTTTCAACGTCCCCTGACCTATATGTTTCTCACGCCTAACATCACCCCTCCAATCAGTCCTGAATGCACATCTTGCAACACCCCACTTCCCCGGGCATCTGAAGGACAACGCATACAATGTTATTTCTCTCTGCTGACTAACAATGGAGTTCAGTGTTCTCTGCAGCTTGTACTTGGCTGCAGAGGCGAACGCAAGGTGTTTCACGACTCAGACATCACAATTGATATGACATGAAGACTCAAGCAGAGTCCTGGTGCCAGAGCGGGGCTGCTGCTGGACCATTTCCCCGATAATGGAGCTCTGTCCTTGTGAAGGGGAGTTGTGCTGGCAGGAGAGAAAGGTGGATAGTAAATATCCCGCAGAAGGCCCTGAAGCAGGACAGATGTTGGGCAAAAGCCAGCTGATTAAAAAAGAAGCCTTTAACTTCACTTTCTTTTTTTTAACGAAGAAAAGGAAAAGGCTAGGAACAAACTTTTACTTGTGTCTCTCTGGATTAAATGCTCAGATAGTCTGCTTAGATCAATTTAGCATCTTTCAGCCCCAGACCTTTTGGTCCCCATGGTCTAGGGCAGATAGTATCTTCATTTAGAGGTTGGGAAAGTATGGCACAGAATTAGGAAGTTAATTTCCCTAGGGGACTCAAGTAGGGAAGCCAAGGAAAGAACAGAAGGAGGAGCCTGCTGGAACTGGTGCCATGTTGCTCCAGGACCCAATTCACATTTATTCTGGTGTTTTCTGACCAAAAAGGCTTTTCTTTTACAATAGATGGTCATTCTGCTCCCGGAATGTTCCTGAGGCCTTGTAAATCCCTCTGGTCCTGGGCAGGGGGAACAGCATGGCTCTTTGCTACCCTTGAAGGCAGCCAGGAATAGGGTTCTGGTTCTTTCTCTGGGTTTTTTATTTGGTAGTCACTCAGTGATTGGGGATGAATGACCAGGATCATGGCTGCCCCACCATGAACAGGATGGCAGGAACCCTGAAGCAGACAGCAGCCTAGGATGCCCCAAAGCCAGCCACCAAGCAAGTCGCGGGGACCCTCAGAGGGCTGCTCCCCAGGGAAGCAGCCCAGGCAGACAGGCCCAAGTGCAGTGTCGCTTGCTTGGGCAGGGGTGGAGACTGCGTCTCCCGCCTGGGGTGCTGTCCCTGCTGCACTGAACCGCCAGAACTCTACAGATGGGAGCAGACTGCGGCCAACTTCCCCAGCTTTTGAAAATCCTGCATCTTAATTAGTTCCCTACTGCTTTTGTACATGGCCCACATTTTAATAGTCTCCAGGCTTCTCCCACCATTTGCTCTCTGATGTTCGGGGCAATTTCTCTTCTCCTCAAGACAGTCCCCCTGACTCCTCCAATACCCTCCCAGTCCGGGAACAACTTAAGGAAGGCCGATGTGCCAAGCATGTAGTCTGAGATTGATGAGCCTGTCAGCCAGCTCTCTCTGCCCCCAGCCCTCCTCCTCTGCTTTGGGCTCCTCAGATGGATGAGCCGAGCGGGGGGAGGTGAAAGAAGGGACCCCGGGAGCCTCCAGCCAGGTGTGAGCCAATGGACAATGTGACCTTCTCCCGGCCTGTTGAGGAGTCTGGCTGTGTCCTTCCGAGGGAGAAGGACGCTCTGCTCCCACCCCCATCTGTCAGTGCTTATCTGCTCTGCATGGGGGCTTGCCTGAGCTTGGTACGACTCAGAGAATGGATGCCTTCAAGTGCATCAGGGGGAAATGACCAGTCATTTATCTCCTTCCTGCAGCGTCAGAGCCTGCAGCCATCCATCCTGGAGGCCTGGGATGGCAGCTTCTTCAGCTCCTGTTGGCCTCATGAGTAGGGGAGCCAGAGAGAGGTGGGCAGGCCACCTTGGCCCCGACTGCGTGCTGTGACTGTGTGTGCCCCAGTGACCTGCTCCTTTTGCCCTCTTGGGGAGGGAGCCGGGTTTGTGTGGCTGAGTCTGGACCTTCTTGGCACTGCTGGGATTGTGCAGGGCTCTGGGAGCTAGCTAGCAAAGGAGCTGAGCAGCAGTGGGATTTGGCAGGGTGTGGGTATGGCTGCTGCAGAGGTGCCTTGGCTGGGCTTTGCTGACAGACCTGGAACAGCCATGGTTAGAGCATCGGTTGTCAGATGGAGGAGTCACCCTGCCATGTCATTGCTTGGTCACTTGTATCTCTGTCCACAGGAAGGTAAACACTCGGAAGGCAGGGGCACACTTGTTTCTTCATCTGTGTCCCTGCACAGTAGACACACATTGTTGTTAGTCGCCATGGAGCCTATTCCGGTGCATGGCGATCCCAAGTGCCCAGAGTAGAACTGTTCTTCTAGAGTTTTCGAGGCTGTGATCTTTCAGAAGCAGATTGCCAGACCAGCGGGTGGATTTGAATTGTCAAGCTTTCAGTGCTTCATTAAAGGGATGAAGGAAGGAATGTGCCCAGTGTTGGATGTCCAGAATGGAGAACATGACTTAGCTCTCGTCATCTGCTTCTCAGATGAGAGAGAATCAGAGAGGAGCTGAGCTGGGCTTTCCATCCAGCTCCCAGCCTGGCCTGGAGACCCTGGCCCAGGTTGCCATCTTGTCACTCTGGTTTTAAAGGTCCCAAGGGCCTTCACTGTGCAGAATAGCAGTGCCCTCCAAGGGAAAAGGAACCACACAGTGGTCACAACCTGGCTTCAAGTCTAGACCCCTCTACTCACTGGCTATGGCTTTGGGTAAGTTACCTAGCCACACTGCGCCTCCATCCTTCATCTGTAAGATGCAGATCATAGTGGCTGCTCTGCTCGCTTCATGGGGGTTGTTCTGAGAGAAGTGTGGGTGGCGTGCCTGGAGGACTTGGAAAGTGTGAGGAGGCACTGTGGATGGGCCCAGGGGTCTCAGCTAGCACAATTTCTGTCCCTGTACCCATGCCGCATTTGTTGCAGGCAGCTCTGACCAGCTGGGAAACTATGTGCTATCTGGGCTGTAAAGAGAACTCCTTCTGCTGTACAATCTTTTAAAAGGCCCATGTCTAACATCTTACGCACCGAGGAAAGAAGACCTGGTATCTGGTTGTGGATCCACTTTACCGGAACCACAGCTTTCACAAGCTCACCCTTGCTCCCAGCATCCAGACCTCTGGCATCTGTTGCCCAGGGCACAGAGATGGACCTGGAAGGCCTCCTTCCTGCTTCTACTGGTACCTGCCCTCCCATGGTGTGTGAAGGCAAGCTCGACTCGTGGGGCCTTTTCTCCTGCCCCTGGTTAGGCGGGTCCACTTTCTTCCTGGTGAACAATTCCTTTGTGGACTTGCCATGGCATGGCTCCATACTGTTGCCCCTTAGCACTGGGTACCTGGGGTCCATCCTGGTTCCCTGTTTGTGGATGCTCAGGGGCAAGGGACTGCTCCCCAAACTGCCTTGCCCCCAGGAAGGATCTGACCACTAGAATGCTAGCTCCATGAGGACAAGGCTTTGTATGACACACAGCTCTCTCCTGAGCCCCAGGTTCAGTGCAGGCTGGTAAAATATAGACATCATCGTATTACTTATTGCTCCAAACCTCCAGGGGATGCCAGAGAGTAAGCACTTAGTAATTGTTTGTTGAGTGAACGTGCACCTTGCATTGTGGCCCTGCCATGATTCCTTTCCCATTACACTAGACTAGAAGCCAAGATCCTTGTGGTGGCCTGCAAGGCCCGTCTAGCTCCCTGAACTACCTCCTGCTCTTCCCCCAGCTCACCGTGCTCTAGGCACAGGGGGCCTCAGTACTGATGGCTCCTCTGCCTGGAATGGCCTTCTGGATGTCAGCATGGCCTCCTCCCTCCCTCCCTTCAGCTTTGCACTTTCCTGGCCACCTTTAATAGTGTCACCATCCCACCCGTCATCTCTGATGTGCCGTCTTCTCCTCCTCTGCTTTCTTTTTCTCCAAAGCACTGATAACCATCAGTCATATGATGGGTTTCACTTGTCTATTTTGTTTCCCCCCCACTAGAATATAAGTTTTGTCCCTTTTGTGTAAAAAAAAAATTTTTTTTTTTTTTTTTTTTGCATCCCCCGCAGCTAGAAAAGAGCCTGGTATATTGTAAGTAAAAACCAAACCAGTTGGTATTGAGTTGCCTCCGACTCATAGCAACCACATGTGTGTTGGAGTACAGCTGTGCTCCATGGCGTCTTCGATGGCTGATTTTTCAGAAGTAGATTGCCAGGCCTTTTTTCAGAGGCTTCTCTGGGTGGACTAGAATTTACAACCTTTTGATCAGCAGCCAAGTGTGTGAGCCGTTTGCACCACCCAGAGGATGCCACGTAGTGGGTGCTTAGTAATGGTTTCTTGAGTGAATGCACAAAGCAGTGCGCCTTCTGTTGTGGCTCTGCCTTGATTTCCTTCCTAACCTGCAGAAGTAGTGCCCACCATGGGACTGAAGTAGGCCCAGGTCTCAGTCGCAGCCTTTCCTACCCTCTTGACTGCTCCAGACCCTGCCTCTTTGCTTCCATTCTCCCTGGGCCTGTGCCCAGGCTGGGGGAAAGCTGTGCCTCCAACACTTCTGGTGGTCTGAGAGTGTCAGAAGCCCAGAGGCCTTTGCCAAAATGTGTAGGGTGAGGGAGGCTTTTGGGGGTGTGAAGAAAGGCGCTCATACTCATGGAGCAGCCCCTTGTGCCAGACAATTTATATCCGTCATCTCATTTATTCCCCTTCCAACCCTGGGAAGTGGGTTTTGCTCGCCTGATATTATAGATGAGGAAATCAAGGCCAAGTGTATGCTGGGCGGGGGGTGCGGGGGTGGGGGGGGTGTTACACAACTAGGAGGGAGTAGAGCTAGATTCATCCCAGAGCTGCCTCTTGCACTTTGCACTTTCCAGTTCTCTGTATTCCCTTGCACAATTTCACCTATTCAATCAGCTCTTATCATCCATCCTGCTCACCACCCACCCAAGTGGTATCTACTTGGCTTGCTGGCTGGCCCAGTGGTAGGCTTTTTTTGATGGCGTGAATGCTTTTTGGAGGCTTAGTTTGGAGGGTTCATCCCAGAGGATGGGAGGGGGGAGGGGTGGGAGAATGCTTATTTGTGGTCTGGATCTCCGGATGCTGGAACCATCCTTCTCTGCCTCCTTAGGGGTGAGAGGTGGGAACAGCAGAGAGAGGGAACCAGAGGCAATACGGAAGAAGGATCAGTCCTCTAGCTGTGTCGCTGTCCTGGGATTCTAAAAGAAGTGGGAATAAGGGCCTGCTGGGTGCAGCCTGGGAGATGGGTCATCAAGGCAAACTCGTCTATTTAGAGCTTTACGAGTCACAAAACCAGGGAGTCAGATGCCGCCAAGAAAATGGTGTCCATTGCAGGAAATCCGGCCTTTGCCCCCACTCCCACCCCTACTGCTTCCCCTGTGCAGTGAGATACCAGTACTCCCTTTCTCCCTCCCCATGGGGATCAATGAAATAATCATTCTTAAGTTTCTTGCTCCTTGGTGTAAGTTAATGCATAAACCAAACCAAAACCAAACCTGTGGCCATTGAATCGCTTCTGACTCAGAGCAACCCTATAGGACAGAGTAGAACTGTCCCACAGGGTTTTCAAGGAGTGGCTGGTGGATTCAAACTGCCGACCTTTTGGTTAGCAGCCAAACTCTTAACCATAGTGCTGCCAGGGCTCACCAGTTGACGCATAAAACCAGGGAAATGTGAAGAGTGTCACTCCTCAAAAGAATACACACCCAGAAGAAAAAACTGGACACTTGTGGTTTTTAAGAAAAACTAAAAGCAGATTAAAAAAAAATCTGGACAGTCTTGCTCTAGCAGGAGGATTCTCTGCCATTGTCTCTGGGCTCTCTCCTCCCTTTTGCACCATCGCTCTATCTCCAGGCCCCTGCGTCACAGGGAGCTCGTGATGGATGGATGGATGGATGCGCCTTGTCGGGGTGTTTCACCACGATTTCCCTTGGGGCAGCCTGCCTGTTGGCAGAGCACAGCCTCCGAAAGATGGTATCTCTTGCAAACTCGACAGCTAACAGACAGCTCCTCTCTTTGTATATTTCCCCAAAGAAGGACTGTCTTAATCTGTATTTTTTTTTTTTAATATGGCATATTTTATTATAATCCGGATGTGACTTGTAGGTTCCCAATCCTCCACCCTGTACCAAAAATGAAGGGGAAGGAGTCAGAGCCTGTGCCATCCAAGGCGTTTGCATTTTTAAATAACCTAGGATTTAATTACTCACCGTGCTCCCATGCTGCACTTTCCAACTCATCTCGCTACATCCTGTTAATGAGCTTCGTGGTTCCAGCAAGCCTGTGGAAGCTTTCCTTTCCGTGCATTGGGTGGCAGGCGTGGGGCACCTGTGTCAAAGGCTGTGGTTTTGCTCTCTACCCGAGGGGACGATGCCTTGTCTTGGAGAGAAGCCACTGCTCTCCACTGACAGTGTTTTTGCTTTGCTTTTATTTGTTTTTTTTTAAGACTTTATATGCTTCCATCCTTGTTTGTCTAAGAGGTTTTTTCTTATTTGGAAACCGATTTGCTTCGGTTTGCACAGAAGCTGTCTCTGGTGTGATGGATCGTGTTGGAAGTCACCCAAGGAGTATCTCTGTTCCCAATTAGAAGTGGAGGCAGCGCTGCTTACGGAGGCCCAGGGAGGCGGCTGGCTTGGGTGACAGCTGCTGCTGCTCTGAAGAGAGTAACGATCCGTGGGTTTATATCCATGTATATAAAATCAGGCTAATTTAAAGATGAATTATGTCTATGTTGTGGACCATTTAAAAAAAAATGTTAAATGTTTGATGGCTCCTGTCAGGTTATGTGGTCCCCAAATTTGTGTGAGTTTCAAAATGAGTATACTAAAAAAAAAAAAAATACTAAAAGACTTACTAAATCCTCTATCCAGATGGGAAGGATTAGAAGACAAATGGAATCAATGAAACCTCTAAGGGTTCAATAGGGAGCCTGTCTAGGGTAAACACTGGGCAAGAGCTTGGACCTGTTACTACCCCCGACCCCTTTCAACCTGGTACCTTCTGTAGTTAGGAGCCAGAAAATGCACCCTGTGCTGGTTTGTTGGTAGGGGTACTGGGGTTACCTTTTTACTCTGACCTTGAAAGCCTTGCTCATAGTGCTTTGAAACCAGGGTTTGCCAGCGGTCAGCTAGAATGCTGCCCTTGGAATGGTGCTTGGCATGGTATTAAGTTGGGAACGTTAAGAACCATATTTAACTCCCTTCCATTTTGGGGAAGCAAAATCATATTAAATGTTACTTTTAATGCCATAAATCCGTACTGTCCAATACGGGAGCCACGAGCCACGTGTGGCTACTGAGCCCTTGAGATGTGGCTAGACGGAAATGAGATGTGCTGTACATGTGAACTACACACCAGATTTCGGAGTCTTAATGGGAATGTAAAATATCACATTTTGCATTAGTAACTGTTTATATTGCTCACGTGTTGAAATAATATTTTAGATATGTTGAGTGAAGAAAATATATTATTAAAATTAATCATACCTGTTTCTTTTTCTTATTTTAAATGTGGCTACTACAAAGTTTAAAGTTACATACGGCTTGCATTATGTTTCTACTGGACAGTGCTGTTGGAACATGAAAATCAGAATTATTTGAACTTTGATAATGATGACATCGAGCATTTATGGAGTACTTACAATGTCCCAATCTCTTGACACATATGACTTAATTTTGAATCTAAGTTTTAAGTGGAAATAAACAACAAAACCAATAAGCCTCATTCCCACCCTGTTTCTCACATTCGTTAGTTTTTTGTGGATCCTGTAGAGCTCCTTCATCAAGTGTGCTACCTCGTTTAATTCTCCCACCAACAGTATGAACTAAATATTACGACCATTCCCATTTCACATATAAGAAAACGGAGGTTGAGGGAGGATAAGTAACTAGCCCATAGTCCTCCAACTGATACATGGCGAAGCTAGACTTTGATTCCAGGGCTGTCTGAAAGCAGAACCTATACGAGCCAATAATATATTGCAAGAATGACGCAACTGAATTTCTTGGTGACCCTGATTTCACTGGATCTTTCTGTGCTTCAATTTCCTTTTCTGTAAATATAAGAGATGGGACTCTTGATGCAACGCCAGGTCCCTTCTGACTCTCTGCCTCTCAGCGAGCCCATTTCGCTTTTCCATTTTGGTTCTATTTTTCCTCCTGATTCTCATACTGTGCCCCATCTGGTAAAGTTTGTTAAAGAGGATCAAGGGTATAGACTGAATTAGGAGACAGCAGACGGGAGGAAGATTTAACAGGGGATGAAGAGGGAGCAGAGGAAGTTGGAGGAGGAGTTTCATAGTAAGTGGAAAAGTCTGTATGGAGTTGATATGGTCGTGGAAAGGTATCTCAGCTTAGCTAAGGCTGCTATAACAGAAATACCACAAGTGGATGGCTTTAACAAAGAGAAATTTATTCTCTCACAGTTTAGGTGGCTACAAGTCCAAATTCAAGGTGCCAGCTCTAGAGGAAGGCTTTCTCTGTCTGTCGGTTCTGGAGGAAGGTCCTCATCATCAATCTTTTCCCAGTCTAGGAGTTTCTAAGTGTGGGAACTTTGGGTCCAAAGGACACGCTCTGCTACTGGCTTTGCTTTCTTGGTGGTATGAGGTCTCCGTGTCTCTCTGCTGGTGTCTCTCTTTTATATTTCAAAGAGATTGACTTAAAACACAACTTAACCTTGTAGATTGAATCTTGCCTTATTAACATAACTACTGCTAATTCTACCTCATTAACATCATAGGGGTAGGATTTGTAATACATATGAAAATCAACCAGATCACAAAATGGTGGACAATCACACAATACTGGGAATCATGGCCTAGCAAAATTGACACACATTTTAAGGGGACAAAATTCAATCCAATTGCATAAGAAAGCTGGACAATAAATAAGGAAGACAGAAGAAGAATTGATGCCTTGAATTGTTGTGCTGGTGAAGAATATTGAATGTATCGTGGACTGCCAAAAGAATGAACAAATCTGACTTGGAAGAAGTACAACCAGAATGTTGCTTAGAAGCAAGGATGGCAAGACTATGTCTCACATATTTTGGACATGTTATGAGGAGAGATCAGTCCCTGGAGAAGGACTTCATGCTTGGTAAAGTAGAGCGTCAGCAAAAAAGAGAAAAGAGCTTCAAGGAGATGGATTGACACAGTGGCTGCAACAATGGGTTTAAGCATAACAAGGATTATGAGGATGGTGCAGGACTAGGCAGTGTTTCGTTCTGTTGTACGTAAGGTCACTTTGAGTTGAAACCAACTCGATCGCAGTTAACAACAACAACAACAACAACAACAACAACAATTCAATGCATGTCAAAAGGTGAATGTCACATGGGGGTGTTCATATAGGGCAGAACCTAGAACCACAACACACACCTGCACGTAGCCTCAGCCAAAACCTGCCTTTATATAAATATGAAATATAAAGACTGTGAAGAGAGTCTAGGAATGCAATGAAAACTCATGAAGGTTTGGAAAGAAGACTTTTAAAGAACTCAAAGAGAGGCAGGGTGGAGTTGGTACAGCCTAGAAATTAGGTGAATGGGTTGGGGAAGCAGATTGGGTTCAAGGCCTTCCTTTGCCACTTTCCAGCTCTGTAATACTATGCAAATCTAAACCTCCCTAAGCTGCTGAGTCCTCATCTGTAAAATGGAATATTTACTGTGCTCACCTCTTGGGTGGTTGTGGGGATTAAGTGAGATACAGTAGTAAAAGAGCTGCCACGTTCTGAGTGCTTACTGTGAGCTCAGCGCTCAGCATACACACAACTCTATCAATGCACAATTGGGGCTCAGCACAGGCCTGCCAACCACTAATACGAATATAACGAGTTGGGCCTATCGTTATGATCATAACAGTGTTTGAAAAGATCATTTGGCTGCACTTTAGTCCTGCTCTGTTATTAACTAGCTGTGTGGCTTTTGGTGAAGTTACATAACTTCTCTGTGCCTCGAGTGACTCATTCATAAAATGAGATTATTAAATTAGATCATCTGTAACGGCCTTTTCAGCCCTAAAATGCTGTGTGATTCTGGAAATAGGATTTATTTCGTGTTGAAAAGAGATACGAAAGCACAAACTTCAACTAAACGTCTGATTATTTTAAGTATGAGGGATGGTGACCAGCTGTTCTCTTCTGACTGAGAACAGGACAGGAGGCAGCATGGGCTAATTGTTTTAGATTAGACATTAGACTTGTGAGAAAGAGGGATATGTCATCAGAGCGGGGTGCAGTGCTGCACGTTCAGAACTCATTAAAGCAGATAGTTGACTCTTTTTCTGACACTCAGCTTAAATATAACTTCATCACCTAGGCCTCTCCTGACCCCGGAAGCTAAAGTAGACCCCCACCCTATTATTCTTTCACTTTTCACCCTTTTGTTTTCCTCCAGAGTACTTCTGACAATTCGTAACTATATATATATATATATATATATATATATTTTTTTTTGTATTTAGTGTTTAATGTGTGTCTCTTTAGACTGTAAACTGTCTAAAGGCAGGGCCCATCTTTATTTGGTTCACTTCGTATGGACCTAGTCCCAGCAGAATGGCAACCATGTAGCAGGTGCTCAATAAATGCTTGTTGAATAGATAGATGTGTTTTGGAGCTGGTAATGCTTCTTAATGGAGGTGGATCCTCTGCTCTCAAGTTTCCTTTTTTGGTCAGTAGAATCCCAAAGGCCCTGTCTCTCAAGGGAATTTAGATACTGTTTCTCCTGCCTACCTTCTTTTCCTGGAGACAGGTCACCTGTGCGTGTGCGTGTGTTTGGTTTTAATGTGATGCCTGGGTGCCCCTTTCTCATGGACCGGCCAGCCTGGATCTGTTTTTGGTGGAGGAAACTGAAGGTGTAGGTGCAGTTCCATTTGAGCCTGAATAAAGCCCAGTGGAGCCAATAGGCACAGTGCTGATTTTTTTCCATTTGCTCCTCCAGACTCACTCTCTATCCTTCTTTATGGTACTCCATGTCCCAGGAAGCTGACCTCAGTGGGCTGTATTAGTGAGGCTCCCTTATACCCTGGCTTCCGGTTGAGGTTGACCAGCGAAGGGTACCAGCAGGACAACAGAGGATGGGAGCAGAGAGAGGTGGGGCTATGAGTTCCCTTGGTTCCCTCGCTACTGGGCCACAAGTTGGCCATAGCCCTGTCTTAAGTTCTCTCAGCAGGTTCTTGGAAACATCCTCCCTCTTGTCCTTTCAGGAATAGGAGTGGTAATGGTTCCCCATCATTACTGCCCTGGGGTGCTTCACCATTCTGTGTTGTCTCCCCTAATCCTGCTCGTGCCTCCAAAGATAGTACTAACACTAAACTCTTCAATTCCCCTATACAAGTGGGCTACTTGTTTTCCCCTGTTTTTTCAGGGCACCAGCTCACCCCCACTCAAAGAAAAAACAAAAAACAAAAACCCACGGCTGTCCAGTTGATTCCGACTCATAGCGACTCTACAGAACAGAGGAAAACTATCCCATAGGGTTTCCAAGGCTGTGATCTTCATGGAAGCAGTCATCTTTCTCCCAAGAAGTGGCAGCTGGATTTAAACCACCAACCTATTGGATAGCAGCCGAGTGCTTTAACCGCTGCACTACAAGGGCTCCTTTTCAGGACACCACTACTTCCTGTTCTTACACCTATTTTACTGGTTACAGTGGTAGGGTTTTTTTTTTTTTTTTTGTGGAGTAGTAGGGACCATACATTTAATTGCCAGTGGGAAGAGAAAAAAGAGAGGCGCGAGGTACAAGTTCAGAGAAGTCGGAGGGATATTTTATAGTAAATAAAAAAATAATCACCTCCTGTAAAGTTCACAGCTTAGAAAACCTTATGGGGCAGTTCTAGTCTATCCTGTAGGGTCATTATGAATCAAAATCGACTGGATGGCACACAACAACAATAACAACAATAAGTGAGCTGTTTTTTTTTTTTTTCCTCTTAATTTTATTATGGTAAAATACATGTAACAAAACATCTCTACCATTTTACACGTACAAGTCAAGTGACAGTAACTTCATTCAACATGTTGTACAACAATTACCACTATCTGTTCCCCAGTTTTTCATCACCCTTAAAAAAAACTCTGTACCTCTTGAGCAATGCCCCCTCATTGTTCCCTCCTACCCAATCCAGGCAACCACCAATAAACTTCGGTCTCTATGCATTGGCCTGTTCTAGATATTTCATCTAAGTGAGATAATACAATGTTTGTCCTTTTATGTTTGACTTACGTCACTCAACATAATGTTTTAAGGTTCATCCATGTCGCAGCAGGTATCATTTCTCTTTATGGCTGTTGTTGTTGCTGGTGCTGTAGAGTGGTTCCAACTCAAAGCAAGCCTTCGTACGGCAGAACAAAACACGGCTTGGTCCTTCACCATCCTCACAATCATTACCATGTTTGAGTCCATTGTTGCAGCCACTGTGTCAATCCATCTTGTTGAGTGTCTTCTCTTTGTTACTGACCCCTCTACCTTACCGAGCATGATGTCCTTTTCCAGAGACTGGTCCCTCCTGGCAACATGTCCATAGTATGTGAGACAAGGTCTCCCCATCCTTGCTTCTAAGGAGCATTCTGGCTGTACTTCTTCCGAGACAATTTTTTTCTTTTGGCAGTCCATGGTATACTCAATATTCTTCACCAACATCATAATTCAAATGCATCAATTCTTCTTCTATCTTCCTTATTCATTGTCCCACTTCCAAATGCATATGTGGTGGTTGAAAATACCATAGTTTGAGTCAGGTGCACCTTAGTCCTCAAGGTGATATCTTTGTTTTTTAACACTATAAAAAGTTCTTTTGAAGCAGATTTGCCCACTGCAATACATTGTTTGATTTCTTGACTGCAACTTCCGTGGGCATTGATTGTGGATCCAAGAAAATGGAAATCCTTGACAATTTCTATCTTTTCTTTGTTTATCATGATGTTCCTTATTTGTCCAGCTGTGAGGATTTTAATTTTCTTTATGTTGAGGTGCAGTCCATTCTGAAGACTGTGGTCTTTGATCTTCATCAATAAGCACGCAAGTCCTCTTTGCTTTCAGCAAGGAAGTTTGTGTCTTATGCATGTCACAGATCGTCAATGAGTAGTCCTCCAGCCCTAATGCCCCGTTCTTCTCCATATAGTCCAGTTTCTCAGATTATTTTGCTCAGTGTACAGATTGAATAAGTATGGTGAAATGATACAACTCGGAAACAGGCCTTTCCTGATTTTAAACCACACAGCATTCCTTTGTTCTGTTCGAACGACTGCCTCTTGGTCTATGTACAGGTACTGCATGAGCACAATTAAGTGTTCTGGAATTCCCATTCTTTGCAATGTTATCCACAATTTGTTATGATCCACACAGTCAAATGCCTTTGCACAGTCAATAAAATACAGGTAAACAACTTTCTTTCTGGAGCCCTGGTGGTACAATGGTTAAGAGCTGGGCTGTTAACCAAAAGGTCAGTGTTTCGAATCCATCATCTGCTCCTTAGAAACCCTATGGGGCAGTTCTACTCTGTCCCATAGGGGTTGCTATGAGTTGGAACTGACTTGACGGTACATAACAACAAAAAGCATCCTTCTGATATTCTCTGTTTTCAGCCAAGATTGACCTGACATCAGCCATGATATTCCTCATTCCATGTCCTCTTTTGAACCTGGCTTGAATTCCTGGTAGTTCCCTGTCAATGTACTATGGCAACGGTTTTTGAATGGTCTTCAGCAAAATTTTACTTGTGTGTGGTATTGTTTGATCATTTCTGTAATCCATTAGATCACCTTTCTTTGGAATGGGCACAAATATGGATCTCTTCCAGTTGCCTGGCCAGGTAGCTATCTTCCAAATTTCTTGGCTTAGGTGAGTGAGCGCTTCCAGAGTCACATCAGTTTGTTGAAACACCTCAGCTGGTATTCTGTCAATTCCTGGAGCCTTGCTTTTCACCAATGGTTTCAGTACAGCTTAAACTGCTTCCTTCAATATCATTGGCTCTTGATCATATGCTGCCTCCTCAAATGCTTGAACGTCAACCAGTTCTTTTCGGTACAGTGACTCTATATATTCCTTCTATCTTCATTTGAAGCTTCCTGCATCCGTCAACATTTTGTCCATAGAATCCTTCAAAACTGCAACTCGAGCCTTGAATTTTTTCTTCAGTTCTATCAGCTTGTGAAATGCTGAGCGTGTTCTTCCCTTTTGGTTTTCTAACTCCAGGTTTTTGCACATTTTATTATAATACTTTCCTTTGCTTTCCTGAGCTGCCCTTGGAAATCTTCTCTTCAGCTCATCTACTTCATTATTTCTTCCATTCACTTTAGCTTCTCAACGTTCAAGAGCAAGTTTCAGAGTCTCTTATGACATCCCTTTTGGTCTTTTCTTTCTTTCCTGTCTTTTTAATGACCTTTTGCTTTATAACTCTTCTGATCTTTGGTCTTTGTTGTTCAATGCATCAAATCTATACTTGAAATGGTCTCTAAATTCAGGTGGGATATACTTCAAGGTCATATTTTGGCTTTCTTGGACTTGTTTTAATTTTCTTTAGCTTCAACTTGAACTTGGTTATGAACAATTGGTGATCTGTTTTGCAGTCAGCCTCTGGCCTTATTCTGACAAATGATAGTGAGCTTCTCCATTGTCTGTTTCCATAGATGTAGTTGATTTGACCCCTGTGTATTCCGTTTCTTTACGGCTGAATAATATTCCATTGTGTATATGTACCACATTTTGTTTATCCATTCATCTATTGATGAACCACTCATATGCATGCAAAAGCTGGATAATGAATACGGAAGGCTGAAGAAAAATCGATGCCTTTGAATTAGAGTATTGGGGAAGAATGTTGAATGGACTGCCAGAAGAACGAACCAGTCTGTCATGGAGGAAGTATAGCCGGAGTGTTCCTTGAAAGTGAGGATGGCGAGACTTTGTCTCATGTACCCTGGACATGTTATCAGGAGGGACCAGCCCCTGGAGAAAGACATCATGCTTGATAAAGTAGGTGGTTAGCAAAAAAGAGGAAGACCCTCAATCAGATGGATTGACACAGTGGCAGTAACAATAGGCTCAAACATAACGGCAATTGTGAGGATGGAGCAGAACCAGGCAGTGTTTTGTTCTGTTGTACATAGGGTTGCTAAGAGTCAGAACTGACTTGACGGCACCTAACAACAACACTGATGGACACTTGTGTGTTTCCAACTTTTGACTGTTGTGAATAGTCCGAGATTTCTGTTTTTAATTAAAAAAATTAAAAAAAAAACAAACAAAAACCAATCCCCTTTGTATTAGAAGATTATGGGGACCCTTTTTTGAGGAAAGGGTTTAGCTTCTTTGGTCTCTGTCACGGACAGAGCTGACTGCTGCCATTGCTCAGCTGGCTGTGACCTCAAGCCCCAGGTGGCTGATGAATCTCCTGATGTTTTCAGAAAGAATCCCCTGGTGTGTGCGAGACTGCAGCTCCCACTCTGCTGATCTGGGGCCTGCTAGGCATTTGTGCTTGCTCCCTCTCTATCCTTGGCTTTAGAAGCCTCAGCTTCTCCTGTGAATTGATTAGAACAGCCTCTCTGGGGCAGAAATAGCTTTTCATGGAGCAAACCTGGCTGTGAAGTCAGCATAGCTAAGGGGAGGTAATGAAGTCCTGACAGAGTTGGGGAGAGGGAGAGAATTATAACAATTGAGGATAGCATTGGTATAATGCTTCCATAGTTTTCAAAGCACTTTAATGTAAGTGAACACACTGGGTCTGGCATTGTTATCCTCACAATGTATAGATGCAGAAATGGGCTCTGGGCTCCTACAGTGCCTTGTCCAATGTCACATGGCCCAGAGGGTGGCAGACCAGGACCCAGACCAGGCTGTCTGATCCCATGGTTGCTGGCCCCTCTTCTGCTCTGCCTCCATTTCTCTGAGACTGCAGGCAGGGATGGAATCTGTCTCTGGGCTTATGAATTGGAGACAGAAAAGCTGGATCCGATTCCAGTGTTCCTGTTGCACCAGGAGGAGAAAAACAGGCCACCTGATTCCTACCCTGGAGCGCTGGTCCCTGTATGCCCTCAAGGACCACCCTTCCTGCCCCTCCCACTTCTATGAGCCTGACCCCAGCTTTCTGTCCTTGTTTTCAGAAGTGGAGCTGCCCCTGAAGAAGGATGGGTTCACCTCGGAAAGCACCACCCTGGAAGCCTTGCTCCGTGGTGAGGGGGTAGAGAAGAAGGTGGATACCAGAGAGGAGGAAAGCATCCAGGGAATACAGGTATTTTTGGCTCACTGGGAGACACCCCAGAGCATTGCTCCCCTGTGTTTCCAGAACACTAGCACAGGCTCTGGACCCTCCTCTCAAACTGCCTGGTGGTACTTGCTGCCTGGGAGCTTGCAAATTCATTTCAATTTAACATGTCCTCAGAAGAACTCAGGTTTCCTCTCAAGTCAGTTCCTGTCCCTTAATTTCCCTATTTATCCGTTCCAAAGTTGTGTATTGAACCTGCTGTGTGCCAGCACCATGCTGAGTTCTGGGGAGACAATGGTGCACAAATAGACTGGTCCATTGTCCAGGCTCAGAGCCTTGAGGTTGTCTGCCACAGCCAGTCCCCACCTCCCCTTACACCCCACCCTCAGCTCTAGCTCCCCAGACTTTAGTCTTTTCACAATACCAACCACTCATCCTTCAAGGCTAGCTTAGGAGTTACCCTCCAGGCAGGGTTGATTGTTCCTGTCCCTGTGCGTGACACTGTCTGTTCACAGCACTATTGGAGCTCTTACTGTACAGGACTATACTTACGTGCTCCTACCGTTCTTATGTGTTGTCTGTCTTGAATCACCATTGTCTAACACAGAGCAGTGTCTAATATTAAGTAACACCACATATAATGTTACTACTACTGTAAAATAGAGGGAGCAGGAGTATCAGAATCTGCCTAAATCCAGGGTAAAAAAAAAAATCCAGGGAGGATAATGTAAATCAAGATGGGCCCAAGGCTGATCCCTGTGAGGTGGAGATCAGACATACCTTCACTCTCCAACCTTTTAACCAATTCTGACACCAGCCGACCCTCCCATGGCACTCTCTACTTCTCTTCTGGGTTTGACAATCTTTTGCAATGACCACACAAGACTCACAGTCTATACTTACAGTTAAGTGGTTTATTAAGGAAGTAATAGTACAACTCCGGAGCAGGAAACATACAGGCAAAGTTTCCCTTCTTCAGTGCAGGACAGCTCTCTCAGCTCTCTTGACCTTGTAGGCCTCCTCTCAGCCCTCTGAGGACAGGCCTTCTCTTTGTCCCCTGAAGACAGGTTTTTCTTGGCGTTGCCATCTGTGGCAAATGGCTCTGCTGCTGGGCCCCTTTTGAGCCTGTCGCTCTCTTCAGTGTTACAGCCCTTACAGCTCTATTAGGAGATTCCTTGCCTCCACACTCTAAATCTGCTTCTTCTCTCTTCTTTCCGTCTCCAAAAACCTCTGTGGGGCTGACTGCTTAAACATACAAACTACTATGTTCAGAGCCTGGGGCTACTGTCTACTATGCCAGAAGGTCAAACTAGAACCATAAACAAAAGAGTTTATATGTTTTTATTGGCTCTACTTATTAAAATAAAGTATATATGTAGTAAATAAACTATATTTGCTTATTCATTCATTTCTTCAACCAAAGGTTATCATTTTCATTTTGGTGAAAGTATACATAGCCAAATACACACCATTTCAACAATTTCTATGGTACAATTCAGCGATACTAGTTATATTCTTCAAGTTATGCTACAATTCTTGCTAACCTTTCCAAATTATTCTACCACCACTATCTTAAACTCGTTGTCCCCTAAGCTTCCCATCCAACCTTTCAATTTGCTGTTGTCACGTTGATCTCATATCTATAATTCTTTAAAAGAGTAAAAATGCTCAAAGCAGATGTACTTTACTAATGAAGAAAAACCATATTTTTGTTCAAGGAGCCCTGGCTGTGCAATGGTTAACCAAAAGGTTGGTGGTTCACACCTACCCAGCAGCTTTGCAGGAGAAAAGACCTGATGATCTTCTCCTGTAAAGGTTACTAACAGCCTGGAAAACTTTATGGGGCAGTTCTACTTTGTCAGATGGGGTCACTATGAGTTGAA
The DNA here is from genome assembly GCF_030014295.1 of Loxodonta africana. Classification (NCBI taxonomy): domain Eukaryota; kingdom Metazoa; phylum Chordata; class Mammalia; order Proboscidea; family Elephantidae; genus Loxodonta; species Loxodonta africana. The sequence goes on along the minus strand of NC_087351.1, from coordinate 85,101,250 downwards.
AATTGACTCAATGGCAACTAACAACAACAATATTTTTTTGGCTCAAAGAAAACTTCAGGGAATACCTTTGGTTTAAGGTTTAAGACTACCTCAGGGCGATAGTTTTGGGGACTTTTCCAGCCTCGATGGCTCCAGAAGACCTGGATTCCATCAAAACATTGAAATTTTGTTCTGCAGCTTTCCCTCTTTTGATAAGGATTCTTCTGTAAAACCTCAACCAAAGTTTTTTGAACACCTGCTCTGAGTAGGTGCTGTACTAGGTGCTGGGGAAACAGAGACACCTGTCCCCTCTACTCATGGAACTTTTAGTGTGACATGCAGACAGAGAAAAAGTAAATAAATAAATAAAATAATTGCAAATCAGGATAAATGCTACTCATAGTGACCCTATGTACAACAGAACAAAACACTGCCCCATCCTGTGCCATCCCCACAGTTGTTGCTATGTTTGAGCTCATTGTTGCAGCCACTGTGTCAATCCATCTCGTTTAGGGTCTTTCTCTTTTTTTTCCTGACCCTCTACCTTACCAAACATGATGTCCTTCTCCAGGAACTGGTCTCTTCTGATAACATGTCCAAAGTATGTGAGACGAAGTCTTGCCATCTTTGCTTCTAAGGAACATTCTGGCTGTACTTCTTCCAAGACAGATTTGTTTGTTTTTCTGGCAGTCCATGGTATATTCAATATTCTTCTCCAACACAGTAATTCAAAGGCATCTATTCTTCTTCAGTCTTCCTTATTCATTGTCAAGCTTTCACATGCATACAAGGCAATTGAAAATATCATGGCTTGGGTCAGGTGCACCTTAGTCCTCAAAGTGACATCCTTGCTTTTCAACACTTTAAAGAGGTCTTTTGCAACAGATTTGCCCAATGCAATACATTGTTTGATTTCTTGATTGCTGCTTCCATGGGCATTGATTGTGGATCCAAGTAAAATGAAGTCCTTGACAACTTCAATCTTTTCTCCATTTATCATGATGTTGCTTATTGGTGTGGTTGTGAGGATTTTTGTTTTCTTTATGTTGAAGCGTATCCATACTGAAGGCTGTGGACTTTGATCTTCATCAGTAAGTGCTTTAAGTCCTCTTCACTTTCAGCAAACAAGGTTGTGTTTTGTGTGTGTTCTTCCTCATATAGTTCAGCTTCTTGGATTATTTGCTCAGCATACAGATTGAATAAGTATGGTGAAAGAATACAATCTCGATGCAGATGGAGAAATAGGAAACAAATAAACAAATAGAATAATTACAAATCAGGATAAATGCTATGAAAAGAACAAACAGGGTTAGAAGATTCAGTATAAGAGGAAGGACAGGTTTTAGGTAGAGTCCTGAGGGAGATAGGGGTTTAATCTCAGTCCTGTGAATTGAGAAGAGTCAGCAAAGTGAGAATCCCAGGGAGGAGCTTTCTGGACAGAGGAACAGCGTGCTTGAAGGCCTTGAGACAGCTCGGGGCTTGTCCTGTTGACCAACAGAAGCCTGTGTGGCCAGAACTCGGTACCGGGGAGAAGCACCCAGGATGGAGTTGGAGAGGTGGGCAGCGGCCAGAACACGCAGGCCTCACAGGCCATGGAACAGACTTTTGATTTTTATGAGAAGCTAAAAAAGAAGCCACTGGAGGATTTGAATGAGCGCAGCCAATTATGTTTCGTAAAGATCCCTCTGGCTGTTCCATGGAGAGGAGACTGGATGCAGGGCCAACAGTAGAAGGAAGGAAATAAGTATGAGGTTTTTGCAGTATTCCAAGCCAGAGATAATGCAGTTTTAAAAAAGGAATTCCCTCTCCCCCTCCCCAACATAACCACAAACCATTGTTATCACTATAAAAAGTGTTTAGAATAACAGGGAGAAAAGTTGTTTTAAAAAGTCACCTCTTTCCCCCTAATGTCCTTGGGAAGGGAATGCAAGTTGTTTTTGCAGTTGGACCACCCACCCCTGCCCTTCGCTCCACATATAGGACCTTCTGTCTTTTTCCTGAACCCCGAATATTAGCTTTGTTCATTAGGAACTCCTGGCTCCTCCTGAGTTACCCAGACAAGCTTCTGCATTGTTAGAAATGCAGACACATTGGGGAAGCTGCTGTCACGACTGAGGCCTGAAGCACAGACTGGTTCTGAGACACAGGGAAGCATATGGGAAGAGGGAGGGGTAGGACCTCTGGGAGAAGTCAACTTCCTCCTGGACATTGAGACTCAGTGTCACTTCTAGCCTAGCTGAGCCTCCTTCACCAGTTTTTCAACTTCCAACCCAGAGTCCATATTGAGGGTAAAATGAGAGTGCAGTCAAAGTCGTACTGTGATGCTAGAAGCAATGACCTTGAAAATCAAGGTGCTTACTATGATTAAATGACTTCAAAACCCAGAAAGTTTATAAGATGGTTATACGAACAGCAACAACACTCGCAATAGCAAGGCTTCGTATTTAAACCAGTAAAAATACCAGTTGCCGTCAAGTGAATTTTGACTTACGGTGACCCCGTGTGTGTCAGAGTAGAAGTGTGCTCCATAGGGTTTTCGATAGCTGATTTTTTGGAAATAGATCAACAGACCTTTCTTTCGAGTTGCCTCTGAGTAGACTTGAACCTCCAACCTTTTGGTTAGCAGCCAAGTATATGTTAACTGTTTGTACCACCTTTGGATTACTCATATTTACGTCCCATCTTTTCACTGAATATCACAGAGCATTTGACGTGTCATCGCCTTGCTTGGCTTTCTCCACTGTTCCCACCTGCAGTTCAGAAAGCCAAGAAAATAAGTTTTGACAAGAGAGGCTAGGAGCCTTGTGCTGGGACCTGGGCCAAAGTTTCCTAGCTCTGGGCTGGAGATTGTGTCCAGCTGACAGTGATATTTCTCTGTTAGATGGCTAAAGTTGGCCCAGAGACTCATGAGTGCTGTCAGCTTGTGTCTTCCCAAATAAACCTAGTAGAGAAACCAGAGAAGACTTCTTTGACGTGTTTTGAGCTCTTTGGAAGGAATTTGGAACTTAGCATTATTCTGGCCCCTGTGGTTGGGGCAGAGCTCTCTGGCAAGAGGGGAGTAAGAGAAGATCACTGACTAATTCACTTCTGGGCTTTCTGCTTTGAGGGCAGGCCAAAGGCACTGCCCAGAAGGCCATTGGAACAGTGAGGGGATACCAGATGTCAGTGCAGCGCATGTTACTGTCTAAGCCACTTCATGAGTCATGTGATTTTTGCACCATCACCACAAGGGTGGGTGCTATCCTGTAGAATCTGGTGCCTGCCTCCTTTTCTATGCTCATCTTATGTCAGTCTCTCCCTGAGCCTCTGAGTTCTGGTCACACTGGCCTCTTTCTGCTCCCTGGGTAAGCCATGTTCCTCTTGCTGCCTCAAGTGTTTTGCTCATGCTATTTTCTCTGCCTGGAACCCTTCTCCTCTTTCCCCCTCCTCTCTCCTCATTTACAAGGCTACTCTTATTCATCTTTCAGGTTTCAACTTCCTTAGGCCACTTCCTCAGGGAAGCCTTACCTGACCCTCAGGTTAGGTAAAATTCCCTTCTAGCATACTCTCATAGCACTTTGAACTTGCCTGTCACTGTTTTTAAACCAGCTATAATTATATGGCTGTGTATGTTATCTAAATCTGCATTCCCTCACTAGACTGTAAAGTCCGTTTGGGGCCAGGACTGTAGCCATTTTGCGACTTGCCTAGCACAGTGCCTGTCATGTAGTCAGCCCTAGATAAATGTTTGCCGATTGAATGGACAAACGAATCCCTATCTTGAAAGTGGGGAAACTGAAGTATGAAGAGATGATGACTTACCCAAGGTCACAGAGTTAGCCTGTGACATGGAGGCCAGTGAGGTGCCATGCCCACAGTCCATGTGGGATGCTGGGTCCTCTCCCACAATCTTTTATCCTGCCCTTAAATCCAGAGATACACTCCCTACTTCCTCCCCTCTCTTCTCCCCGCCCCCGCCCAAGGAATAAAGTGCTCAGGCCCTGACACAAAGTGTATACGTAAACACACCTTGGGGTTATCACAAGAGCTGAGAAATGAAGGGAAATTCTGAGCTGACAAACCCTGACCTGGCTTTGGCCATAGATTCTCTCTATGATCTTGAGTAGGTAAAGCTGTGTTCAGCCTTAGTTTATTCACCTGTTAAATGGAAGTTGGATTCTATGGTGCGGTGTGACTCACAAGGCTGCTGGGGAGAGGTAATTGAATTCATGATCTTTAAGTTTCATTATAAGTAATGCGCTGTGATGAAAATCAATTTTTCTTAGAAAAATCACAATGGATTATTATAAACAACACATTAATGTCAAATTCTGGTCAAATGAACAGGAAGTTACTTGTTTTCATCGAATAGGACAGGATTCCAGAATAGCAGGGAAAGAAGAAACATATTTTCATATTTCTGACATGGCCTTTCAGGAGCAAACAGAAATGTTACATTAAAGAAAATAAATTTTGACCGAACATCTTGGCCCCATGTAGAAAAGTGCCTCTCCCAGAGTATTCTCATAATTATATGGTTTTGTATGTTGTTAAAACCTGTTTTCTTGGGCAAAAAGAGTTTACAAAGATCAGTGTTCTGGGAGGACTTTGCTGGAAGGGATCCAAGGGCTTGGGACAGGGTTGGTACCACCAAGAGAGATCCAACTCTCAGGTGACATTCCAGAGACTCAGCTTTCCAAGCATGGTGGCACCCAAAACAAACCCCATAATATTACTCTCTGATGATTTTCTCCTTTGCCCTTTATTTCTCAGTCCTTCTATGTATTTTCTTGTTGTTTCAGAGGGTTTTGGAAAATGATGAAAATGTAGAAGAGGGGAACGAAGAAGAGGATTTAGAAGAGGATATTCCCAAGCGAAAGAATAGGACCAGAGGACGGGTAAGTTGGGGGCCTATGAGGGAGAGAAGAGATGAAGGAGGCTGAGACCAGGTAAACAATGGATTCCTAGGTTCAAAGTACCTATGCAACTAGATCGAGGTCCTGTCTGTGGTCTGTCTTGAAGAATGCGCATAGAGGAAAACTCCAGAAAGCTCTGGTCCCAGGGCATAGCCTGGAAGTGTTTAGAGATGGCAAGAGAGAGAAGGAGCAGAGTGCCTCACTGAGCAGACAGAGGGTGGGTCAGGGAAGGACTGAGGGGTGGGATCAGAGTAAGGGTGAAGGATGAGGAGAGTGTCTCTGTAGTATGAATTAAACCGGCTGCCGTGGAGTCAATTATGACTTATGGTGATCCCGTGTGCGTCAGAGTAGAACTGTGCTCCATAGAGTTTTCAATAGCTGATTTTTCAAAAGTAGATCTCCAGGCCTTCCTTCTGAGGTGCCTCTGGGTGGTATTTAACCTCTAACCCTTTGGTTAGCAGCTGAGCACATTAACCTTTTGTACCACCCGGAGACTCTTTGTGCCCATTATTCGATCATAAAAGAAGGCTGAAAGTTTCATGCCTTATTCTCCCTGGGTTGCCCCAGAATGACAGTAGCAGGATGCCTGCTTTAGGGAATGCCGAACTGGGCAGAGTAGGCGCATCCTGGGAAAGCATGGGGGAGGTTTCCAAGCATTTCTGGCTTGACTTTTTGAGGCTGTGACCCTAGAATGTGGCAAGGAAAAGGTCAGAAACCCTGGAGGTAGTGGAGGGGAAATTGATGGTGGAAGGAATGAAAATAAGAGAGTGGTCCCTGAGTGGGGAGCCAGCCTGTGTGATGCTCTCAGGTGTTCAGGTTGGTTCTCCAGAGTCCCTGTGTCCAAGCCCAGAGGGGCTTTCTGTAGTCACCTTTGGGGCTCTGCAAGGGCATTTGACAATAGCCAGGCGGAGAGATGCCTCCAGGGGAAAATCGTTGCTGTCCTGTTAGAGAATTAATTCTCTTTTGCCTGAAGGTCTGTCTCTTTCAGGCTGTAGGCAAGGCCCTTACCTCTTCCACGAGTAAGAGTTTTGGGTCCAGTGATAATTACGACCGGCCTTTCTACTCCTGTGGTTCTCAACTTCAGTGTGTTAGTGTTCTGTGGCTGGCGTAACAAATTCTCACAAACCAGGTGCTTGAAACAACTGAAATTTATGCTCTCACAGTTCTGGAGGCTGTTGTTTCTGTTAGGTGCTGATGAATCGGCTCTGACTCATAGTGATCTTATGCATAACAGAACTAAACGTTGCTCAGTCCTGCACCACCCTCAGTCCTTGCTGTTTGAGCCCGTTGTTGTAGCCACTGTGTCAGTCCATCTCACTGAGGATCTTCCTCTTTTCTGCTGAACCTCTACTTTACCAAGTATGATGTCTGTCTCCAGGGATTGGTCACCCTGAACATCTCCAAGTCTCGCCAGCCTTCCTTCTAAAGAGTTGTTTCAATTGCCTCATATGCATGAGAAAGCTAGGCAATGAGAAAGGAAGACAGAAGAAGAATTGATGCATTTGAATTATGGTGTTGGCAAAGAATATTGAATATACCACTAACTGCCTGGAGAATGAGCTAATCTGTCTCGGAGGAAGTACAGCCAGAATACTCCTTAGAAGTGAGGATCTGAAGGCTAGAAGTTCAAAATCAAGGTGTCAGCAGGGTGGGTTCCCTCTGAGGACCCTGAGGGAGAATCTCTTCCGTGCTTCTCTCCTAGCTTCTGGCGGCTGGCAATCCTTGGAGTTCCTTGGTTTGTGGACCAATCGCTACAATTTCTGCCTCCGTCTTCACGTGATGGTCTCCCTATTTCTCTGTTTCTGTGTCCCTTCTCCTCTTATAAAGACGCTAGTCCTATTGGGTTAGAGCCCACCCTAAGACCTTACCTTAACTTGATTACATCTGCGAAGACCCTATTTCCAAATAAGGTCACATTCACATGTACCAGGGGCTAGGACTTCAGCATATCTTTTTGGAAGACACAATTCGACCTGTAACACTTATTGCTCATCAAATCCATCAGGAGAGCATTTAGTAAAATGCAGAGTCTCAGGACCCAGAAATTCTGATTTTGCAGATCTGGCGTGGGACTAAGGGGCCCTGGTGGGACAGTGATTAACGCAGACAGTTGCTAACCAAAAGGTCAGTGGTTCAAACCCACTAGCTGCTCTGCGAGAGAAAGATATGGCAGTCTGCTTCCATAAAGATTTACAGTCTTAGAAACCCTATGGGGCAGTTCAACTCTGACCTGATGGCAGTGGGTTTGGTTTGCTTGGATGGGGTAGAACTTGGAAAACTATATTAAGAAACATGTTTCCCAGAAGACTGATGCAAGTGGTCCAGCACTACTCACGCTGTGAGCAAAGATGCTCCAACCTGTTGGCAGGAGCTGGAATTTCTGTCTGGTCAGGGCATTTCTCATGGCAGCTCTGTATATAAACTGTCACCCAGCTTCATCAATTATCAATATTTTGACTACCTTATTTCATCGATTTCCTATTCCCACTTTTTTGTTGGCTTGTATGTTTGTTTTGCTTGAGTATTTGAAAGCAAGTCCTAGACAGTTTCTCAAAAATGCTGTCTTACAGTTGTTTTGAAACTTAAGTCGCCTATTCCATAACATACCTCCTCCTCCCCACACCCTACCATACCCATTTTTTTTTTTTTTTTTTCCTACATGCCATTTATTTCCTGAAGAACTTGGGTTGTTTGTCTTGTAGAATTTCCCATATTCTAGATTTGGTGAAATGGATCCTCTTGGTGGTGGAACACTGGTAGTTAGATTAGAGGCTCAATTAGATTCAGGATACGTGTGTAAATACTTTTTAGGGGGAGGGCAAGGACCTTGCTTAGACGGATGGTGGTGCACATTTCTTATCGTATCACATTAGGAGGCCTATATTGTCCAGTTGTGCTGTTTTTAGTGGTGTTAACATTGACCAGTGGGTATGGGTGTTGTGGCCCTGATTCCTCCCTTGTAGAGAGACCCATCAACTTTGCACCTGATTGGTTTTAGCAGGCATTGATGAACTTGACCTGACGGCAGTGGGTCAAGACCCATTACTTCCTTGGGGGTTACAAAATAATGACTATCCCATCCTATCCTTAAAGGAGACTTTAGAACTTGGAGTTACTGGACCTTTTGTAAGCTCTAAGACTGCGCACCTCCCAGCCTGCTGCTATTGCTTCCCTTACCCCGAAGCAAACTTACTAGAGCAGATCGTGGCAAAGGTCCTCTTTACATCTTCTCCACTCCCAACCTAAATCTAGAAGATTGTGCTTGCAGCCTGAATACTAATTGGAGATCTCTCTGTAAGAACATCAGCAGTAGCGGCAGCAGCAGTCATTTATGGAGTACTTACTGTACACTCAGCAGTGTGGTGGGGCTTTTTACAGTAATAGCTACCATATAGAGGGTGATGACCTTGTCCCAGGTACTTTACGCTACATTCTCTTTTTCTGCACTTTCCATTATGGTAGGCACTGGCTATGTGCGGCTTTTGAGCACTTGAAATGTAGCTAGTCCAAACTGAAATGTGCTGTCAATGTAAAGTACACACCAGATTTTGAAGACTTAGTATGAAAAAAATATACAAAATATCTCATTAATAACTTTATTTTAATATTGATTATATACCAAAATGGCAATATTTTGGATCTGTTGGGTTATAATAAAATATAGTATTAAAATTAATTGCCACTGGGTTCTTCTTTCTTCTTTTTTTTAAAATGTGGCTACTGGACATTTTAAAATGACATTATGGCTTACATTTTATTTCTATTGGCCAATACTGCTTATTTTATTCCCATCAGTTGGTGTAATTGCTCCCAGGGAGGTTAAATAACGTGCTTGAGGTCGCCTAACCTAAGAAGGAAGAAGCCAGGAATTGAACACAATTGTCTGCGCTCCTTCTATGGAGTCATGCTCTCTTCAATGGTCCAGGTTAATACCTGGCTGAGCACCTAGCATGTAGCCAATAACCAGCTTGTTGAATGAATGATGGACCGAGGAAAAAAGAAAGAAAAGTCATATTTCAGCTTTATAGGAGTTGAGAGAAGGCCTGAACACAGGGAGGGGGCTGGATGAGCCTAGACTAGCTCCAGGCCATCCTTATGCTGCCGAGGGGCAGCTGAATGGCTCTAAGATGTGCAGTGGCGTTGTGGTCTTATGTCCCTCATGGTGGGAGCTACAGGGAGAACCTGGAGGGGAGTGGGTGAGCTTGCCTGCGCTGGAATAAGTGTGTGAAGCTGCTTCACTCAGCCTCAACTGAGCTGTCTCTTGTTAGCTGCTATGAAGTTGGCCTCCAGTTCATGGTGACCCCATGTGTAGTGGATGAAAACGCTGCCCCATCCTGTACCATCCTCGGGATTGCTTGTGGATTTGGTCCTTATGATCCATAGTGTTTTCATTGGCTGATTTTTGGAAGAAGCCCTGGTGACACAGTGGTTAAGAGCTTGGCTGCTAACCAAAAGGTCGGCAGTTCGAATCCACCAGCTGCTCCTTGGAAAGCCTATGGGGCAGTTCTAGTCTGTCCTGTAGTTGGAATCGACTGGACAGCGATGGGTTTTTTTTTTTTTCCTTCTGGTTTGATTTTTGAAAGTAGATTACCAGACCTTTCTTCTCAGTCTGCCTTAGTCTGGAAGCTCTGTTTTTTCCTGTTCAGCATCATAGCACTGCACAAACCTCCAGTGACACCCAGGTGGTGGCTGTGCATGAGGCGCATTCTCCAGGAATCGAACTCAAGTCTCCTGCATGGAAGGCAAGAATTTTACCACTGAACCACCACTGCTGCCGTGAGCTGCTTCTTATATCGACCTACTGAAGTGGTGTACGTGCCCCGCTGCTGGCTGCTGGAGAACAATCACGCCTAGTTCTGTTGTTGGGGGTGAGATGCAATCGAAGGCCATTCTCCTCAAAGTGAGGTCCCTGGACCACAGCATCAGCATCACCTGGGAGCTTGTTTAAAATGCAGGACCTCAGGCTTAGCCCAGGCAGACTGAAGTAGGACCTGCATTTTAACAAGACCCCTCAGGTGATTTGTGTGCACATTAAGTTTGAGGAACCCAGGCTTAAGGTTAACGATTAAAAGAACAAGCTCTGCCTTATTTGAATTTTCAGTTATGTAACCTCTGTGACCTTGGCCTGACCGTGTAAGTACTCTGCTTCAGTTTCCTCATCGGTAAAATGGGAGTAATAATACACAGACAATTGTTTTTTTTTAATTGTACTTTAGATGGAGATTTACAAAACAAACTAGTTTCTCATTAAACAGTTAGCACACATATTGTTTTATGACATTGGTTAAGAACCCCATTACATGTCAACACTCTCCCTTCTTGACCTTGGGTTCCCTATTACCAGCTTTCCTGTCCCCTCCTGCCTTCTAGTCCTTGATCCTGGGCTGCTGTGCCCCTTTAGTCTCGTTTTGTTTTATGGGCCTGTCTAATCCTTGGCTGAAGGGCGAATCTCAGGAGTGACTCCATTACTGAGCTAAAAGGGTATTTGGGGGCCATACTCTCGAGGTTTCTCCAATCTCTGTCAGGCCACTAAACCTTGCATTTTTTATGAGTTAGAATTTTGTTCTACATTTTTCTCCAGCTCTATCCAGGACCCTCTATTGTGATCCCTGTCAGAGCAGTCAGTGGTGGTAGCTGGGGACCATCTAGTTGTGCTGGATTTGGTCTGGTGGAGGCTGTGGTAGATGTGATCCATCAGCCTTTTGGGCTAATCTTTCCCTTATATCTTTAGTTTTCTTCATTCTTCCTTTCTTCTGAAGGGACGAGATTAGTGGAGTATCTTAGATGGCCACTCACAGGCTTTTAAGACCCCAGATGCTACTCTCTAAAGTAGAATGTAGAACATGTTCTTTATAAACTATGTTATGCCAGTTGAACTAGAAATTCCCAGAGACCATGGTCCCCACAGCCCTCAGCCTAGTAATTCGGTCCCTCAGGGAGTTTGGATGTGTCTGTGGAGCTTCCATGATCTTGCTTTGATCAAGTTATGCTGGCTTCCCCAGTATTGTGTACTGTCTTAGCCTTCACCAAAGTTGGCACTTATCTATTGAATACACAGACAATTTTGAGTGCTAGTTATTATTTTTAGGAGGATGCAAGTAAAGGGAACGACTTTTGGAGGTTTAACAACGGGTATCCCCTGGGGTAAGGGAAATTCAAACCCAACAATTAATAATCGCGTCTATGATAACTTTAACCCAAGAAATCAAAGCTCTTTAAAATTCATGAAAAGTCTGTGAGTCATCCATGTGAGTGTTGTCAATCAGTCAGCCAATCAATATTTATTGATGAACTGGTATATTCCGGTGCTTTTCAAACTTGAATATGCATTTGAATCACCTGCTTATACTGATGAGCTGGTCTGGAGGGTGGAGCCCTAATGGCTCAATGGTTAAACACTGGGCTCCTAGCTGAAAGGATCTCAAAGCCACCAGCCACTTGGTGGGAGAAAGACGTGGCAGTCGGCTTCCTTAAAGATTATAATCTTGGAAACCCTATGGGGCAGTTCTGCTCTGCCCTACAGGCAGGGACCTAACTGTAGAAAATAGTGCCTAGAGCAATTAGTGTTAAATTGCTGATTAATCTCTCACAGCTGGCCATGGAAACTGTGATGGCCAATACCAAAAAAAGAAAAAAAAACGAAACAAAACAAAAACCAAGCCTTTTGCTGTCATGTTGATTTCAGCTCATAGGCCCTATAGGACAGAGTAGAACTGGGCACACATTCGAAGCACGGGACGTATGCCCTATCTGAGGCACTCCACCCCCAGTTAAGCCTCTGCCTACAGGGTTGCTATGAGTCAGGTCAGGTCTGAAGGGCGGGGACAGAGATTCTGCTTTGTGAACAAGCTCCAGGATGGTGCTTTCTTGTGCTGCTGGTCTAAGGACACACATTTTAAATAGCAAGGACGTAGAGCAGTGGTTCTCAAATTTTTTGGTACCATGAACTCCTTATACTTTTAAAAATTATTGAGAACCTCCAAAGCTTTTGCTTTTGTGAAGGATCAGCAGTTGGAAAATATGGCCTTGATAATAGAAACCATGCTGGAGATCGCATGATTGAATTTTACAAGACCAACAACTTCTTCATTGCAAATACCTTTTTTCACCAACATAAATGTCAACTATACATACGGACCTCCCCAGAGGGAATACACAGGAATCAAATCGATTACATCTGTGGAAAGAGACGATGGAAAAGCTCAGTATCATCAATCAGAACACAGCTATGGGCCAATTGCAGATAGACCATCAATTACTCATATGCAAGTTCAAGTTGAAACTGAAGAAAATTAGAACAAGTCCACGAGAGCCAAAGTACGACCTTGAATATATCCCATCTGAATTTAGAGACCATCTCAAGAATGGATTTGACGCATTGAACACTAATGACCAAAGACCAGATGAGTTGTGGAATGACACCAAGGACATCATACAGGAAGAAAGCAAGAGGTCATTAAAGAGACAGGAGAGGAAGAAAAACCTAAAATGGATGTCAAAAGAGACTCTGAAACTTGCTTTTGAACGTCGAGTAGCTAAAGCAAAGGAAGAAACGATGAAGTAAAAGAACTGAACAGAAGATTTCCAAGGGCGGCTTGAGAAGACAAAGTAAAGTATTATGGTGACATGTGCAAAGAGCTGGAGGTAGAAAACCAAAAGGGAAGAACACACTCAGCATTTCTCAAGCTGAAAGAACTGAAGAAAAAATTCAAGCCTTGTGTTGCAATACTGAAGAATTCTATGGGGCAAATATTAAACGACACAGGAAGCATCCAAAGAAGATGGAAGGAATACTCAGAGTCACTACACCAAAAAGAATCGGTCGACGTTTAACCATTTCAGGGGGTAACATGTGATCAGGAACCTGTGGTACTGAAGGAAGAATCCAAGCAGCCCTGGAGGCATTGGCAAGAAACAAGGCTCTGGGAATTGACGGAATACCAATTGAGATATTTCAACACGCAGATGCAGCACTGGAAATGCTAACTCATCTATGCCAAGAAATTTGGAAGACAGCTACCTGGCCAACCGACTGGAGGAGATCCATATTTATGCCTATTCCCAAGAAAGGTGATCCAACTGAATGCGGAAATTATTGAATAATATTAATATCACAGGCAAAGAAAATTTTGCTGAGATCATTTAAAAGCAGCTGCAGCAGTATCCAACAGCAGCAGTATATTGACAGGGAATTGCCAGAAATTGAAGCCAGATTTAGAAGAGGACGTAGAATCAGGAATATCATTGCTGATGTCAGATGGATACTGGCTGAAAGTAGAGAATACCAGAAAGATGTTTACCCGTGTTTTATTGACTGTGCTAAGGCGTTAAACTGTGTGGATCATAACAAATTATGGATAACATTGCAGAGAATGGGAATTCCAAAACACTTAATTGTGCTCATGAGGAATCTGTAAATAGACCAAGAGGCAGTTGTTTGAACAGAGCAAGGGGAATACTGTGTGGTTTTAAGTCAGGAAAGGTGTGGGTCAGGGTTATACCCTTTCACCATACCTATTCAATCTGTATGCTGAGCAAATAATCCAAGAAGCTGGACTATATGAAGAAAAATGGGGCATCAGGATTGGAGGAAGACTCATTAACAACCTGTGTTATGCAGATGACACAAACTTGCTTGCTGAAAGTGAAGAGGACTTGAAACACTAATGAAGATCAAAGACCACAGCCTTCAGTATGCATTACATTTCAACATAAAGAAACCAAAAATTCTCACAACTGGACCAATGAGCAACATCATGATAAACGGAGAAAGGACTGAGATGGTCAAGGATTTCATTTTACTTGGATCCACAATGAACACCCACAGAAGCAAGCAGCAGTCAAGAACTTAGAAGATGCATTGCATTGGGCAAATCTGCTGCAAAGGACCTCTTTAAAGTGTTGAAAAGCAAAAATGTCACCCTGAAGACTAAGGTGCGCCTGACCCAAGCCATGGTGTTTTCAACTGCCTCCTATGCATGTGAAAGGTGAATGATGAATAAGGAAGACTGAAGAAGAGCTGATGCCTTTCAATTATGGTGTTGGAGAAGAATATTGAAAATACCACGGACTGCCAAAAGAAAGAACAAATCTCTGTCTTGGAAGAAGTACAACCAGAACGCTCCTTGGAAGCAAGGATGGTGAGACTTCGTCTCACATACTTTGGACATGTTATCAGGAGGAATCAGTCCATGGAGAAGGACATCATGCTTGGTAAAGTAGAGGGTCAGTGAAAAAGAGGAAGACCCTCAATAAGATGAATCGACACAGTGGCTGCAAAAATGCACTCAAGCATAGCAACAACTGGAGGTATGGCACAGGACTGGGCAGTGTTTTGTTCTCTTATACATAGGGTCGATACGAGTCGGATCCAACTTGATGGCACGTAACCACAACAACAACTATAGGTATTTATCATAATAGAAATTAAAGCAAAAAAAAAAATTTAAACTCAAGAGTACACAAGCCCACAAAGCGGTAGCATTATTGCATGCCATGTAGCCTCTGGAAAGCTCCACTGTATACTTGTGAGTGTGTGCGCAAAAAAGGCAAATAATGTCTCAACCCGATTATAAAAATAGTTCTGACATTGCAGACACTCTTAAAGGGTCTCAGGGACCACCAAGGATCCCTGGACCAGTATTTGACTTATATAGAGGAACTAGCTCTCTGCATAGGAGTTGTACCTAGTTAAGGGTCTCTTAGTTGCAGGAAACAAATTTATTCAAACTGGCTTAAGCAAAAATAGGAAGTATTTGAAAAGCTACTGAGCCATTGCCCCAAATCTGAACAATCATTGAAGATATAAGCCTCAGGAAAGAGTCAGGAACCCAGGCAGCTTCTGGCGTCTACTTCTTCCTCCTTCATTATTCTCTCTAAAGACTGAGTCCCCTGCTTCTCTGTGTACATGGCCAGATGTGGCACCCCACAGCTCTTGAATTTATGAGTCACCAGTTCAAGTGGCCTGTACTAAAACAGGTCCTTCCTTATATTCCACTTCCCAATCCCTTGGAGATAGAACCTGATTGGCACAGCTTGGGTCAGGTGTCTACTCCTGAGCCAGTCAACTGTGGCCAGTGGAGTAGGAGCATGTGGTAAATCATGGTGGCTATGGCTACCAGTGTGTGAATGGGAGGTGGAGTGGGAAAGAGTCGGGTAGGGCAGGCAGTTCTCAGAGGGGGAGGATGGGTTTCTTTTGGAGAGTTAGCTTCAAAGATTTCTATAACAGAGTCTAGAGACCTAAGTTCTGCTTGGCTTTGGGACTGTGGACAAGTCATGAACTCTCTCAGAACTTGTTTCATCAAATGCCAAATGAGAATAATAGCACTATTCATAGGATCTTGCTCATAGGGTTATTGTGAAAATTAACTGCACTAATATATGTGAAAGAGCTTTGCATGCTACATGCCAGCATAGTGCTATATGTGGGGGGTTCATAATTAAGTATAAAATGCCATTTTTGCCCTTAAGGACCTTAGAATCAAGTTGGGAAAAATACAGTTAGAAAGCAGCTGGCTTCTGACTGTGTACTAACCCAATTCAGAGGGTGGGGAGAGGGATATCAGTTTGGGTTAGGAAGGAAGAATAATTTACTAAGCACTTCCTGTGGATTTAGTGCTAGCTTTTGTGGTTTCACACACCCTTAATAACTCGACACCCCTAATACCTCTCAATAACTCTACTATGTAGATGTTGCTATGCCCACTTTACAGCTGAGGAGACTAAAGCTCGGAGAAGGAACTTATCCAAAGATACCCAGCCATGATTAAACCTAGGTCTGTTTGAGCCTAATGTGGTGAGAGGAAGATTCTTGGAGGGGTGGGATTCTAGTGAGGCTACAAATGGATTAGATGTGGATGGACAGAGGGGAGCCTGGCCCATGACAGGGATAAATAAAAACAAAGACATGGATGTAGGTGTGATCATGGGGTAAACCTAGTGGGATTGGTACTAGGTTGCCATTGGAGGTATAAACAGGTTTTTGATGGTAATGTATGAATGTGTGAATGAATGAGTGACCATGGGTTCCTGTCCCTCATCCTTTTTGTTTCATTGGGCTGAGAGTTATGCAGGATGGATTGGGCAGGGCCAGGAGGAGATAGAACATCAGCTGGTAGGTTCTTTGAACAGTCCAAGGGTCAATTGATGAGCTCCTGGATTAGGGTGTGGAATAGAAAAGCCTAGGATGGGCTTTCACAGAAGAAACAATAGGAATCTGATCTAGAGAATGAGGAGAAGAACCAAAGATGATTGACTCATTCATTGACTGATTGATTGATTCACTTATCCAGCACATATTTATTACGTACTTCTCGTGTGGCCTGGCCCTGTGCCAGGTTCTGAGTATGCTGGTGGCCCAGGTAGACATATTGTCTTATGTGGGAGTCCCTTGGTGGTGCAAATAGGTAATGTGTTTTGCTGCTAACTGAAGGGTTGGAGGTATCTCCAAAGAAAGGCTTGGCAATCTGCTTCCAAAAATTTGCCATCAGAAACGCTATGGAGCATAGCTCTACTTTGATGCACAAAGGGCCACCATGAGTAGGGATCAACTCAACAGGATGGTAATTGGTTTCTGGTTTTATATCCTATGCTGGGGAGACAGAAAAATCAACAAGTAAGCCAATACGTGTATAATACGTCAGCTAGTACTAAGGGCTGTGAGGAAACATAGGGCAGAGTAGGGGAAAGAGAACAATGGAGAAGGTATGAGGGGCATTTTAACCAGTTGAGCAGGGAGGGCTTCTCTGAGGAGGTGGCATTTGAGTTAAGAGGAGTAGGATTCCGAGTTTCCAAGCCTGACATATTCCAGGAGACTAGGAATGTACTGCCATAGGGAGAATCCCTTGCATGGCTCCTCAAATGCCCTATAGCCATGTTCCTCATTTTGCAGCCAAGGAAACTGAGGCTCAGGGAGTGTGGGGAGCAGAGTCGCCCTGCTGGCCAGCACTGCAGAGTAAAATTAAACCCTGACTCTCAGCAGGAGCCTCTTTTCCTCCCTGGCTGCTCCCCCAGAAGCCCACATGCTTCCAGCTTGCACATCTCCTCCTTTTTCCCCTGCGGTATTTTTAGTCTCTCACAGACAGAGCCCCTTCCCCGAGTCTGCCGTTGCCTCCGTCATTCTGCTTGACTTGCTTTCACCTGCTCAGAGGCGGCTGTGACAGGGCTGCGGGCTGCACACGTCAAGCTGTCCCTGGCTTCACTGAGGTGGGGGTGGGGTGAGGGTGACTGAGGGTGACCACCCTTGGCACAGGCACCAGACGGGGAGGCCTGTCAGTGCCTCGGGGTGACTGCCAGTACTTCACAGCTCCCTCTTCGGGTCAAGTCTGAGTAATGAGGGTGGGGGGAGGAGGGCGGGCCTGTCAGTGTGTGCAAGGGGGTGGGTGGTGGGAGGCAGAGAGAGGGAAAGACCAGTGGGAGGGAGATGGGATTTTGTAATTTGTTTTGGAGAGAGACAAGCGGAGGAGGTGGCAGAGGTGGCAGCTTGGCAGGTGGTATTGATTGTGACGTGTGTGTTTTGTGAGAGTGTGTGAACACTGGAGGCCTATAGTACAGGTCTTTCCACTTGGAAGTCCCCAGTCAGTGTGTGTGAGAGTGTGTGAGTATATTTGAGTGTGCGTATGTGAATGTGTGTGTGAGTATATGATAGTATGTCTGAGTGTGTATGAAAACACTTCACACCCGGGGTACAGGCCTTTCTACTGTGAAGTCTCCAGTGAGTGTGTATGTAAGAGTGTGTGTGAGTGCAAGCGCACGTGTATTTGTGAGTATTATGTGTGTGCAGACCTTGCCACTGCAATGTCTCCAGTGAATGTGTGTGTGAGTGTATTAGTGAGTGTGTGTGTGATTGTGTGTGTGTGTGATTGTGTGTGTGGAAGCACCTCAGACCCAGATTACAGGCCTTTCCACTACAACGTTCCCAGCGAGTGAGAGAGGGTGTGCGTGTATGAGAGAGAGTATGTAAGTGTATGTGTGAGAGAGTATGTGAGTGTGTGTGTGTGCACATGCATGTTTGTGAGTATGTGAGTGTGTGTGTGTAAACACCTCAGGCCCAGGGTACAGACCTTTCCACTGCAAAGTCCCCAGTGAGTGTATGTATGTGTATGCAAGCGTATTAGTGAGTGTGTGTGTGTGTGTGTATGAATGTATGTTAGTGATTGTGCGTGTGGAAGCACCTCAGACCCAGATTACAGGCCTTTCCACTGCAAAGTCCCCCCTGAATGAGAGAGAGAGCATATGCGTGTATGACAGTATATAAGTATGTGTGAGAGAGTATGTGTGTGCAAACGTTTGTGAGTGTGTGCATAAGTACCTCAGACCCAGGGTATATGCTTTTCCACTACAAAATCCCCAGTGAGTATGTGTGCGCGTGTGTGTGTGTGTGTAAGCACCTCAGACTCAAGGTATAGGCCTTTCCATTGTGGTGTCCCTAGTGAGTGTGTGCGTATGAGAGAGAAAGAGTGTGTGTGTGTGTGTATGAGAGAGAGTGTGTGTGTGTTAGTAAATGTGTAAGCACCTCAGACCTGGGGTACAGGCCTTTCTTCAGTGAAGCCCCCAGGTACACTTTTCCAGGCAGATCCCTGAGGCTGCCCCATTTTCCATCCACCCCAGGCTGCTGCCATGTTTTATTTCTCATCTGCTGTCTCTTCTTCTCTGTCCCCAAAGACCCAGCAGGCCCTTTTCTAGGTTGGGAGTTTACTGCTGCTCATTACCAAAGAATGGCCTGGAGGAGGCTAGGGTGTTACCCACGTGACCAGTGTGGGACTAACAAAGGTTTAAAAATAAACCTTGCTGAGTTCTTATAGCCACTGTCCCAGGGCTGCGTAGCTGCCAGCTCCCTCTCTGGCTGTTCTCTTTTATTCTTACAGGTAGAGTTCACCCCCCTGCCCTCCCTCCCAGGTCATGCTGACCCTTTCTGGAAATGCCTGCAGGGTGGTGGTATCAGGAGTCCAGCCCCAGGGGTCAGTGAGGTGCCAAGGTCTCTGTCAGTGGCTGGAGGCCTAAGGCAGACCACAAAGGAAGGTCACAACCAAAGCCACTCCTCAGAGTAGAGCGAGTTTGGGTGGGGCTGAGATCTCCCCTTGAGCCTGGGCTAATGCCTTGGGCTTGAATGCCAGGACTGGCTGGCTCTCAGGACACTTGGGGGTTGGGGGTGAGCACAGGAGCCTGGGGCTATGACTGCAGTTACCTTCTTGCCCCTTCAAGACTTGCTCCTAACAGGCCCGTCAGTTGATCAGCTGTGGGAAATAGAGTTGGCATCTTTACCCTGTGTCAATGAAGCTTGGCACTTGCAGGAAGAGATTTTTAGCACAACAGCAATATGTGGGAATTCCATAGATAAGAGCTTTTCAGTCAGATGGTCCTGAGTTTATATCCTGGCTCTGCGCTTATTAGCTGAGTGACCTTGGGTGAACCTCTCTGTTGCCTCAGTTTCCTAATGTGTATGATGGGGATAATAATAGTATCTTAGTCATCTGGAAGTGCTCACTGGTCTATGCCAAGAGATTTGGAAGACAGCTACCTGGCTGACTGGAAGAGATCCGTATTTATCCCCGTTCCAAAGAAAGGTGATCCAACAGAATATGGAAATCCAACAGAATATGGAAATTATTGAACAGTATCATTAAAATCACATGCAAGTAAAATTTTGCTGAAGTTCATTAAAAAATGGTTGCACTAGTACCTCAACAGGGAACTGCCAGAAATTCAAGCCAGATTCGGAAGACGATGTGGAATGAAGGATATCATTGCTGATGTCAGATGGATCTTGGCTGAAAGCAGAGAATATCAGAAAGATATTTACCTGTGTTTATTGCCTATGCAAAGGCGTTCCACTGTGTGGATCATGAAAAATTACGGATCAGATTGCAAAGACTGGGAATTTCAAAACACTTAATTGTGCTCATGCGGAACCTGTCTGTGGACCAATAAGCAGTCATTCAAACAGAGCAAGGGGATACTGCGTGGTTTAAAATCAGAAAAGATGTGCATCAGGGTTGAATCCTTTCACTATGCTTATTCAATCTGTATGCTGAGCAAATAATCCAAAAAGCTGGACTATATGAAGAAGAACACAGCATCAGGATTGGAGTAAGACTCATTAACCTGTGATATACAGATGACACAAACTTGTTTGCTGAAAGTCAAGAGGACATGAAGCACTTCCTGATGAAGATCAAAGACTACACCTTCACTATGGATTACACCTCAACATAAAGAAAACAAAAATCGTCACAACTGAACCAATAAATAACATCATGATAAAGGGAGAAAAGATTGAAGTTGTCAAGGATTTCATTTTACTCGGATCTACGAGCAATGCCCATGAAAGCAGTAGTCAAGAAGTCAAACAATGTATTGCATTGGGCAAACCTGCTGCAAAAGACCTCTTTGAAGTGTTAAAAAGCAAAGATGTGACTTTGAGGACAAAGTATGCCTGACCTAAGCCATGGTATTTCAGTTGCCTCATGTGCATGCTAAAGGTGGCAGATGAATAAGGAAGACCAAAGAAGAATTTATGCATTTGAATTATGGTATTGGTGAAGAATAGGAATATAGCATGGACTGCCGGAAGAAGGAACAAGTCTGCCTTGGGAGAAGTACAGCCAGAATGCTCCTTAGAAACAAGGATGGTGAGACTTCATCTCATGTGCTTTGGGCATGTTATCAGGAGGGACCAGTCCCTGGAGAAGGACATCATGCTTGGTAAAATAGTGATTCAGAGAAAAAGAGAAAGGCCCTTGATGAAATAAATGGACACAGTTGCTCCAACAGTGGGGTCAAACACAGCAATGATTATGAGGATGGCACAGGACATGGCAATGTTTTGTTCTGTTGTACATAGGGTTGCTATGAGTCAGAATCGACTCGATGACACCTAATAACAATAGTACCTACCTCATGGAAGATTTAATGAGATAATACAGGCGAGTAGCTGAGTGATTCGGGGCAAGTTATCTAACCTCTCTGGGCCTCAGTTTCCTCATCTGCAAAATGGGTTAATACCGTACTCATGTTGTTATGAAGATCAAATGAAGTGATATGAGAAAAGTGTTCAGGGTCTCATACAGCTCATGCGCAATAACAAGCATGCCGATATCCCCAATGTTTCCCCAGGCTCGTGGCTCTGCGGGTGGCAGGAGGAGGCATGACGCTGCCTCTCAGGAAGACCAAGACAAACCTTACGTCTGTGACAGTAAGTACTGGCCAATCCCACTTTCCTTCTTCTGCCCCCTCCCAGCCTTGTCCTTCCCTGAGCTTCCTTGGCTGTTTTCCTGGTCAGCCTCAGGCTCACTTGCTGCCTCATCTTGGGGCCAGCACCCCTGGCTTGCATGCCTGTGACCTCCACTGCAGTCACCACCTCCTCTTGCTGTTGTTCCTGGCGCCGGGGTGTTTCTGCACCAAGGGAAGCAAGTGAGGAGCAGTGTCCTCTCCTTTCCTCCTTCTTTCTCTCGGTCACTCTGTCTCGTTTAAGCTTTGCCCTATTTCCTTTTCTGTTTCAGAAAGTTACAAACAAAAGCATAAGTCAAAAACCTCCGACAAAGGTACTTGGCTCTAGTGACTTTTCATTTGTTTCTCTTTAATTTCCTCTCTCCCTCTCCTTTCCTAGGTAGGGCAAGTTATGAATCTTTCTCTGACGATGACTTAGTTTAATAAATGCCCCTTCATCCATCTCCAGCCATTCTTGCTTGCTTCAGAAACATCTTTTTGACAAGCGGCTGCCTGGCTCCTGGGTCCAGAGTCGGCAGACACAGCAGGGAGGGGCTGAGGGAGAGGAGTTGCTGGCTCTAGGGAAAGTGGAGGTGGGCGGACCTCAAGAAGCCCTCAGCTTTAGGAAGGATGGCTGTCAGCCTTGAGAGAGCTTCTGTCTTCCTCACCTGCCACAGCACTGGGTAGTGGGTTTAGCATCCTTGTCTTAGTTGTCTTACTGTATCGGGCACTATCTGCTGATTCCATGGTGAGGGCGGTGCTCACACCACACTCCTTGGTGCTCTTCTTTCATCTTCTCTCTGAAGATGCAGTCCCTGCGGTTGGTAAGGAGGGGCTGCAGCTAGAATGGCAGGGGGGCAGCTCGGGCCCGACCCTGACACCCTTGTTGCCCCCCACATCTTGCCCGTGGTTGCGGATTCCCTGTGAAGGCAGGGAGAGGACCAGGGGGGAGGCGGGGGCACAGGGAGTAAGTCTGGGGTTGTGCTTTTTCCTCCCTCTTCTTCACTGGCCTCTTTGGATTTCAAAAAGTTGTTCTGTGGCCAGTGGGGTGACAGCTGGCTGGAGAACATTTTGCTACAACAACTCAAGTTCCATGACCCCCATTTGGCTGCCTAATACAGCGTGCAGATGACATTGCTGAGACGACTCTGGCAGGTACCATCTTCACCCAAAGCAATTCTGTTCGAGAACAAATAGCAGGTCAGGGGGTCTGATGGCTCTTGGCAATGCCAAGAGGGGCCTGCTTCCCCCAGGCCTTGCTTCCTGGGTGGGCTTCAGTTTTGTCCTGATGCATAAAAGCCCAAGCATGCTAGCCCTTGGGAGACTATGGTTCTGGGGCTGTGGGCTGGGAAGGGTCCGCAGACTCCCAGGAAGCAGCCTTTCCAGTTCCATCTGGTGGAGCAGCCCATCTAGTAGGAAAGCCAACAGCTGCTTTGGAACTGGGGCATTGCCATGCTATTCCTCTTTTAAAAGGTTATTTTCATTATGTCAACCATAGATAGTGGGATTCTGCTACCATAGATAGTGGAATTACTTTTTGCTCGATCTCTACAGCTTTCATTGGATTTCCAAACAATTAATAATCCACCTATCCCAAACACACCCTGTGTGCCTTTTTCTTTGGCTTCACCCACTTCCCCATTCCTTTCTTCACCTGCCAAAGCCTGCCTTCTCATGTATTATCTCCATGAAGCCCCCTTTGTGGGTGTGCCTCTCTTGCCTGGTTCCCTACTTTTTGGGCAAAGCTCTTAAATCACACCCTTCTCCAAGCTCCTGGGACTTTGTTTAGGGACTCTCAATGCCATTTGCTGTTTCCCCTCCCAGGCGGTCGATCTCTTCCTCCTTGTGTTTACCCTGTACTGCTTGGGAGGCCTCATCACAGACTGCTTTGGGCTTTCTGGAAGTCTCTGTGGCGGCTTTGTCTGCACACACACTGCCTCCCTTTTCCTCCTTCTTTGAGGCAAAGTCCACTGCAGATTGCCCTTCGCTGTTCTGGCTCTCTTAGGAAATCGTGTGGCAGCTCTGTGATTAATAGACTTTATTTTTATCTGGTGCCCTTCAGACATGTGATCCTTTGGGATAGAAATGACCTTTGGAGAGGTCATAAGGCCCCTTCTTACCCTCCCCTCCCCACAACTGGGCCGGGGATGCTTTTAATAATCTCTAATGCATCCTAAGTAGAGAGGTGTCTGGTCGCCTCCTTGAATGTCCCCAGGGATGGTGTTACCATAAGCTGCCCTTTCTTCCACAATTCCAGCTGTGCTTTGAATGATCGTTTTCCCTCAATATGAGCGGAAATTTTTCTCTCCCTCCAGGCCTCCTTGCCTTTTGTGCATCTTCCCCCAACAAATAGCCACATCTGCATTTTGTCTATTCTGGGGGCTCTCTTGGCATCCCCTCACATTCTCGGTTGACCTAGGGCCACACCCCACAATCTCTGTGACTCCCTGCTCCGAGTTCCCTTCCAGACCTACGTTGAAGCACAACACTCCCATTGGAAGCAGCATCAAGGCCAAGTGGCTCAAAGAGTAACAGACACATTTCCTTGTTTATTTTACACATCAGCTCTTAACATACCTGTGTCTATAGAGAATAGAAATATTTGGCCATCCCATTGCACTGGGCAGCGTCTTCTCAATTTTCCAATCAGTGCTTGTCCTGACCCTGGTGTTAATGCTTCTTCAGGTGTATGCTCTTTTCTATGAATGCACTTCATTATTCCTTCTTCCATAAATCTCTGTGCATTTGGCCCTATTGAGTCTCAATAAAGAGATGCGATAATATGTGACTTCAATATACAAGATTCAATAAAGACAAATTTAAAGACATTGCCCAGTAGTTAAATTTCATTCTCCAATGATTTGCAATTCCTGCCATTTTTGTATCCTCTGTGGTTTGATTTGCATAATTCCCATTCCATCTTTCAAGTTATTTATGAAAATATTAGGCCACCTTGGACCCCAGCATTTCTTTCTGGGTTTATATGGGGTGGCAATAGCTATTTTTCAAATGCGATTGGATTTAACTCCTTCTGGTATTTATTTCTGAATATAGTTATCCTATTATGTTTTTGGAAACCCTGGTGGTGTAGTGGTTAAGAGCTATGGCCGTTAACCTAAAAGGTCAGCAGCTCAAATCCACCAGGCACTCCTTGGAAACTCTACGGGGCAGTTCTTCTCTGTCCTATAGGATCGCTATGAGTTGGAACTGACTCAATGGCAATGTTTTTTTTTTTGTCAAATTATGTTCTTGGTCCACACTTCTGTTTCAAGATGAGTGGTTGAAATATTATCTTAGTAATTTCAGGTGATAGATAGGTTGCCTGCTGCCTTTCATTAAACCATTGAATTTATTCCATTCCAGGGACATATTAAATCATCTGAACATAATTTATATTTTGCCCGATCCATGGTACGTATGGATGAATAGTTTGTTTTCCTGCAAGTAACCGATCTCTATTAATTATCCTGGAAGTTTACTAAACTTAAGAAGTAAAGTTCTGCCTCTTCCCTTTCAACCCCTTGCCAGAGAAAAAGAGTTAATTATCGGCAAATAGTGCAACCGAATACGATTTTGTGGGAAAGCCTCTCAGCATTTGTCCAAGTCTGGGCCCTGGACCACCTGCACAGAAATTACCTAGGTGCTTATCAAAAACGCAGATTCCTGGGCCTGACACCAGGCCCCCTGCATCAAAATCCCTGGAGGCAGGCCCAGGAACCTGCATTTTTCTCTGAGCTCCTCAGGGGATTCTTACGAATGCTGACTTCTGAGAACACCCGGCCTCCTTCATTCAAACTGGGAGATTTCTGGCTTCTGACTGCTTAGCCTTTTTATTATTCCCTGCTTTGTGCATCTGGAAGTTCTCGAGTCTCCAGGAATTCTCCAGGCAGAGTGCCACTGACTTGCATCATTGTTTTAGCTGGTCTCTTTAGAATTTTTCCAGTTCTTTCAGCGTTGATATAAAACTCAGCAGTCCAGCATAAAACTCAGCAGTCTAACAGCTGACTTTAATCTACTTAACAGCTTTAAATCCTAATAGTAACATTAGCCCCACTTTATAGGTGGGATGAAAACTGGGAGCAGATACGTGAAAGGAACCATTGGGTTTGGGCTACTGAGATGCTTTATACTCATTTTTAAGAGTTTGCTTCTTCTCTTCTTAGTTGCTTGCACTCCTGAATTTTCTGTTAGCATCGTTGGGGCAGATTCTTAACGAGAGGCCCCCTTTTCTGTTTTTGTTCAAAGAGCATCATAGAAAAGAAGATGGTAATCATGAGGTGATATCCAGGGAGACCATTTTGCCTGTAAGTGCTTGCCATTTAGGGAGGAGTAAAATGGTGGTGTAGTGGTTCAGAGTTACAGCTGCTAACCAAGAGGTCAACAGTTCGAATCCACCAGGTGCTCCTTGGAAGCTCTATGGGGCAGTTCTACTCTGTCCTGTAGGGTTGCTATAAGTCGGAATCGACTTGATGGCAGAGGCTTTGGTATGGTTTGGTTTGAAAGCAAGCATCTGAGGGCGGTAGTGCTACAGTGGTAGGATTCTCGCCTTGTATACGGGAGACCCAGGTTCAGCTCCCGGCCAGTGTACCTCACGTGCAGCCACCACCCGTCTGTCAGTGGAGGCTTGCATGTTGCTGTGACTCTGAACAGGTTTCAGTGGAGCTCCCAGACTCAAATGAACTACTACAAAAAATCAGTGATCTATTTTGTTAAATCAGACAATGAAAACCTTGTGGATGACAATGATCTGGTCCTGTCGTGCGTGGGGTCACCATGAGTTGGGTGCCGACAGAACAGCAGCTAACAATAACAACAACAACAACTCTTTCTGGGCACCACGGAAGGTTTTAATTTTCTCCCTTCCAGTTTTTTTCTGATCACAGTGATAACTCCTGTTAACTGGATGCTTACAGTGTGCAAGGTACTGTGATAAATATTTTATACATAGTATCTCTATAAATCCTCACACTAACCTTGAGAGGCAGGGACAGTTACCTCACTTTGCTGATGACAAAACTGAGGCTCAGAGAGGTGAGGAGACTCTTCCAAGGTCACACAGCTGGCTAACACTAGAGCTGGGATATGAACCTTGATTTGTTCAGCTCTAGAGTTATCTACCATATAAACTGCAGGTTAAAAATGCTCTCCTAACCTTGGAATGTGATTGTCCTGAGAGTTGAGGGAAAAAAAATAAAAACAAAAAACACTTTTTAAAAGTTAATTAATGAGCAAGCACACTTTATTTATGAGGTGAAGCCCTGTCCTCTGTAGACAGATGGCTTCTAGGTGTCAGATTGGCAAACTGAAGCCAGGTGGTAATTATACTTGAAGTGGGATGGAATGAATTATATAATTTTGAGCCTTTTAAATTTAAATTTATTAGACTCACACCCCCAAACGGGGACATTAGGATGAATGAGTGACAAAGGGCAAGTAGACATGATTAAAGGCCTCGTAGAAGTGTGACCCACGTCTGAGTCATGTCTGGTGTTCACACATCGGGGTTGGATCCTCTCAACTCAACCTCTACATCAGCACAAACCTCATTCTCCATCAGCCCCACCACATACGCATGCGTTTTTGATGGTGTGGCCGGTGGCTCAATTGTGACTCCCTTTCTAGAAACCCTTTCTATTCCTTTCATTGTTTTCTTCTTTCTAGAAACCTGGTGAGGATGTAACTGTGTCCAGTTGGGGCAGGGTCAGAATAAAGGGTCCCTGGGGTCCCTTCTGAGGTCCCTGGGTGGTGCAAAATGTTTACGCTTGGCTCATAATTCCGCGGTTGGCAGTTTGAACCTACCCAGTGGCATTGAGAAAGAAAGGCCTGGTGATCTGCTTTTGTAAAGATTGCAGCCAAGAAAAGTCTGTGGAGCAGATCTACTCTGTAACACGTAGAGTTGCCACGAGTTGGAATCAGCTTGAGGGCAATGCGTTCAGAGTCGCCTTCTTGCTCTAAAATTTCTTGCTTCTTGGTGATGGCATACTGAAAGGAGAAGAGTTATACACCAAAAGCAAGAAGACTGAGGGTCTAGTCCTGGTTCCACCATTCAGTGGCTATGGGCCAGTTCCTCATTTGTTCATGAGGGGGTGGCTCTTCTCTTGAGTCTTCAGACCTCTCCATTCAGTATCCCTTCCCTACCCTATGAGATCGTTTATCCTCGGGCAGTAGCTTAACAATGAGGCTCTCGGCCCGGAGACAAGGTATCTTAAGGACATGAAGTAGGAGAGGATTGTGGGATAGCACAGAAGTTGTGGCAAAGACCGAGAGGAGTGGGGGAGGGAGGGTGGTGAATTGGCCCATGAACAGACACAGCTTGAACCCAATGCAGTCCCAGAAAATCTTCTTGACCTCAACCTCCTTAAAATTGCTCTGGTTCTGCCTATACATGAGTGCAGCAGGGAGAATCAGATGAATGCAGTCTTATTAAAAAAAAAATTTTTTTTGAGGGCATTAAGACCCTGCATTGTAAGGCTCAAGTGTTTTTACTTCGAGCTGCAGTGGAGAAGCCAATAATGCGGCCTTCAGGCTCACTGCCCTTGTCGCTGAAGGGAAGCCAGGCTCATCACTCAGTTGGCTTTGCTATTATCTTGCAGGTCCTTGGATGGGGGCGTGGTGAGGGAGGGGGTGGGAAAGGTTCAGTGTCCCAGAAACTTGATTTGTAGAGCAGGGCCTGTGGCATGTGATTGATCCCTGGAGATGGAGTGCATTTGTTACTGCAAAGCTGGGTCTTTTTAAATATTTAAATGTCATTGTGTCATGGCCACAGGCTGCAGGGTGTCCCAGCAGGGCTGGCCAGAGGCAGGGCTAGGGGGAGGCTCAAGTTTCTTTTTGATACCCTAGTTGTTGTTGGGTGCCCTTGAGTCAATTCCCTACATGTCACAGTAGAACTGCCCCCACAGTGTTTCCTAGGGTATAATCTTTATGGGAGCAGATTACCAGGTTTTTCTCCCATGGAGTGGCTTGGTGGGTTTGAACTGCCAACCTTTCAGCTAGCAGCTGAGTGCTTAACCATTGCACAACCAGGCCTCCTTTTTGATACCCTAACCAAAACCAGAACAAAACCCATTGCCATTGAGCCAATTCTAACTCATATCAACTTATAGGACAGAGTAGAACTGCTCCATAGGGTTTCCATGTAGCAGCTGGTGGATTTGAACTGCCGACCTTTTTGTTAGCAGCCGAGTTCTTAATGACTGAGCCACCTGTGATCCATTTGATACCCTACCTGTACCCATAGAGTGTGATGCCTTAGGACCCTGGTATTTCCTCTTCCTTTGTTCCTGCTGCTTGTCGTCGCCCTCCCATCATCTCTTCCCTCTAGTGCTCTCAAGAAACCAATTTGACCACCAAAATTATCTTTGCCTTTTCTGGGCTGCAGCCCACACCTTCTTGAATTATTTTCTCATCCAGTCAGAACCTTGTTCTCAGCCAGCTGTTATTTGATGCAAACTTGTAGCAAATAATTTCTTTTAAGGTAGGAATGACCAATTACAGGGTAGTTATTAACCTTTATGAAGCTCATTTTATTAAAAAAAAAATTTTTTTCCTGTGTAAATAGTATTTTTTTTTTTTTAAATAGTATATTGCAGGAAAAATCAGAAGCTACAAAAAAGCAAAAACGGAAAAATAATCTCACTCCTCAGAAACAACTCAAATTGGGTTTTGTCGTATACTCTTCTAGAGACCCTGGGTAGTACAAATGGTTAACACTGTCAGCTGCTAACTGAGAGACTGATCGTTTGAGTCCACCCAGAGCACCTCGGAAGAAAGGCCTGGTGATCTACTTCTGAAAAACCAGCCACTGAAAACCCCATGGAGCATAGCTCTACTTTGACACACGTGGGGTCACCATGGGTCAGAGTCAACTTGATGGCAACTGGTTATTCTAGAATTCAATCTTTCTCTTTCTCTTATGGATACATATCTCCAATAAATAATAAATTATACCATTTTTAGCCCATTTTTCCACACAACAGTATATAAGGAACATCTTTCAATGCCAATACATACATTTTTATGACACCATTTTTTTTTAGAGCTGTATAGTATTCTATCACATGGACATGCCTCAGTTTATGAACATGTCCCAGTTTGCTCAATTAATGTTCTATTTATTGGATGTTTGTTCACTTTTAAAATTCATTTGCTGTTAAAAACAAGATTACAGCTATATCTTTGCATACTACCGCATTTTTATGCAAATAACGTGCACCTTCTGCGTGTGTTTGCCGGCCCTGCCCTCCCACCATAAAGTATTTTTGTAAGCACACTATGCCAATTTTTTTTTTTCTTTTTTTACAGCAAGATGTGAAAGAGGATTGGCATAGCGGCACTTGTGAGGGTGCCTTGTTGGGGGAGGGCGCAGCCAGCAAGCAAACACAGAAAGCACACGTTATTTGTGTAAAAATATGCATACTCTTATTATTTCCTAGAAGTAGAATTGTGAGGTCAATGGATAGGGTGCACAGCCTTTGATTTCTCTTATTTCGAGCCATGACGGGGATACAGGGAAGTAGGTGGTGTAGTCATTACCACGCAGGCCAGAGAGAGCTGGGGCAAGAAGAACATACACAGACTTTGGAGTGAGAAGTCTCAGGTCACATTGTGTTTCTGCT
Source organism: Loxodonta africana (assembly GCF_030014295.1). Classification (NCBI taxonomy): domain Eukaryota; kingdom Metazoa; phylum Chordata; class Mammalia; order Proboscidea; family Elephantidae; genus Loxodonta; species Loxodonta africana. Next base: position 85,071,555 of record NC_087351.1, on the reverse strand, counting down.
ACTTGTTATTTGGGATTTGAGAAAATCATTTTACTGCTGGAAGTCACCAGTAGTTTAAAGTGGGGATGGTACATGGATGGGAGAGTTAAATGAGATAATGTGTGTAAAAATGTTTGCACATGGTAAGTGCTCAATGAATATTTCTTCCACCTTTTCCCCTTATTTCCTGTCTTGCCAATATACTTTGAAAGATAAGGCTGATATCACATAAGGAGCTAACACACCACTGGGCAGTATTTAATTCAGATAGATAGTGAGTAGGGATTCAGGGGAGGGAATGGTCTTGGTGGGCGGGTATTTCTGAGTATGCTTTACCAGGATGCTAAGTAGGTCCTCAGCGAACATGTAGTGAGTTGATTTGAGTCTTCAGGGATGGAGTATGGGCAGGTGGAGGGGCGGGCGAAAGACATAACAATAGTAAGGACTAAGTTTCTTGAGTTCATATTTTGGGCCTGAAATATTCTATGGGCTTTATTCATATATAAACTCTTTAACCTTTGCCAAAGTGCCATGAAATAGATAGTATGATCAACTCCATCATAAAGAAACAGGACAAGAAAGGTTAATTAGCTTTCCTGAAGTCACAAAGGGAGTAGGTGGCAGAGCCAGGATTTGATCCCAGACAGCAGTTGTTTTCCCTTTCTCTCTTTTAAACACACACACACACACACACACACACACACACTTTCCCTCACACTCATTTTCTCTCTCTCTCACACACTTTTATTCACTCATTCATTTGCTCACTCACCCCTTTCTAGAATCTGCCAGTACCCTACACACACATACCTCTCACACTGTGTGACAATGGTTTTTGTATTGGTTTGTTCTGCCACTGGACTGTGAGTCTTCTGAGGGCAGGGGCCATGTCGTATTCAGATTTGCATCCCAACACCAGCACAGCGGTTGCTCCCCAAAGTGCTGATGATTGCCTGGAGAAGGGAAGGTGCAACATATATACCAGGACAGAAGATAGAGCAGGTTGGCCAAAGCAGAGCATTTGAGTAGGAAGACTGGGGAGCACAGAGTTGGACAAGGATTCCTGGGAACACAGCATAGTAACAGTGAATCGTGAAGATCCTGGAGATATCTCTATAAAGATTAATCTGTGGAGTTAGATGTTCAGGGAGGGAGCCTACAGCCTGATGGCTGAGAGGAGACTTTTCCAGCCAGCTAGGAGAGGACGTGACGTCTGGATGGTGACGAAAGTGAGAACAAAATGGCCGGGGCAAACAGGAAAGGCGTAATGAAAGAACACCCACAGAACCTGGCAGATGACAGGATGTGGGGTGCAGGAGAGAGGGAGGCAGCAAGGATGACTCTTGAAGTCTTGATCTTGGAGAGCTGAGACAGGAGAGGAGGATTTATTAGAATATTCTAAGGAGGAAGGTGATTTTGAAGGAGTATTGAAACTATGACATTGTGGAAATGGCAGGACATCCAGGCAGAAGGGTCTAACAGATGCTAAAGGATATTTGTGTCCCCGAAGGGACTGAGGAACTTATATCGATTCTGTAGGTAGGTGGAGACCTACTTCAGCTAAGGGACAATGAGTCACACTAGATAGGTTGGAACTTACAGGTAAAGCCCGCTCTGCAATTGAAGTGGCACTTATGTCAGACATTTACCGAGAACCGGGAGGTGTGGAGAGATTCGGAGAGCAAGATTCCCCAAAGTTCGGGGGCTGTGATACCTTATTGTAATGGGTCTGATTTTTAACTGTTCCCTGTTTACTTTGCTCAGAAGTGTTCACAAGTGTGTTTGTTGTTTAAACTTTTATTGTAGAATTAAACAATTATACTTTGCTCTTTACCTTAATTAAATAAATGCTAACATAAAACTCACTTGAATAAGGAATCAAAGACGCTGTCCCTAAAGGGACAGTGGTCAAAAGAAGATAGACCTGGAGTCAGAAGCACAGAGTTTTTGCTAAGTCCCTTCCTAGCTGTGACCCTGGGCAAATCGCAAAGCCTCTCAGAGCCTCAGTTTCTTTTTCTATTAAGTGAGGATAATAATATCCAAGAGATGAAATGAGACAGCATGGAAAAACAATTAGCTTGCTACCTGGTTCATAGATGTGCTCACGAAATATTTATTTTCTTTATACCAAGGCAAGAAAATTGTACTATTTAACTCTTAACTTGGGTCCCCAGCTGTGGTCTTTGCACATGCTGTTGGAGTTGACAGGGCTCAGGGAAGCAATCTGATTACTTGTCAAAATTAATTATCAAAATGCCTAACATTTGTTGAACATTTACTAGGTGCCAAGCACAGTGCTAAGCACTTTATAAGGATGAAAACTCACAGCACCTAGATGAAGTATGAGCTATTATTATCCCATTTTACAGACAAGGAAACAGAATCTTGGAGGGGTCATATAACTTGTTCAAGGTGACACAGTGAATTAGCTGGCCCAGGCAAGCTGACCCCAGAGTTCACCAGCTTTCCGTCATCCTGCTCCTCAGGGCAGGAACTGGTCTCAATGACACATTTTATGCTTTGGTTTTGGAGGTTTCTGTATTACTCTGCTGTTGCTGTTAGGTGCCGTCATCTGCATATCGAGGGTTGTTAATGAGTCTTCCTCCAGCTCTGATGCCACATTCTTCTCCATATGGTCCAGCTTCTCGGATTATTTGCTCAGCATACAGATTGAAAAAATATGGTGAAAGGATACAACACTGACATACACCTTTCTTGATTTCAAACCATGAAGTATCTCCTTGCTTTGTTCGTACAACTGCCTCTTGGTCTATGTGCAGACTCAGCATGAATACAATTCACATTGAACTTGTGTACGAGTAATTGATGGTCTGTTACACAGTCGGTCCCCGGTCTTGTTCTGACTGATGATATTGAGCTTCTCAGTCATATCTTTCCACAGATGTAGTCAATTTGATTCCTGTGTATTCCATCCAGCGAGGTGCACATGTATAGTCGCCATTTAGTTGTTGAAAAAGGTATTTGCAATGAAGATGTCATCGGTCTTGCAAAATTCTATCATGCGTTCTCTGTCATTTTTTCTATCACCAAGGCCATATTTTCCAACTACTGATCCTTCTTCTTAGTTTCCAACTTTTGCATTCCAATCACCAGTAATTACCAATGCATCTTGATTGCATGTTTGATTAATTTCAGACTGCAGAATTTGGTAAAAATCTTAAGTTTCTTCATCTTTGGCATTAGTGATTGGTGCGTAAATTTGAATAATAGTTCGTATTAACCGGTCTTCCTTGTAGATGTTTGGATATTCTATCACTGTCAGCATTGTATTTCAGGATAGATCTTGAAATGTTCTTTTCCTCTGCTGGCGATCCAAAATCACGTTATATAGTATTTTGAAATGAAAGGCTTGGTGTTCATCTGTCTTCTTCTTGTTTTTTTAACTGGGGGTCACATTCACATGTGGCAAATTTCTGAAATGAGAAGAACACACTCCTTGGGTGAAGACACAGCACTCATGGGTCACTAGAGTTGGATAGAGCCTGGCTGTGGGCTCCTTCCTAATACAAAGGTCAGGGCCAGGACCCCGGGGAGTGTGGTCCTGAAAAATCAGGATGCTCCACCTCCTTACCCCAGCCCCCAGTATTTCTATCCAGAAGAATTCAGCTTAAAATCAGCATCAAGGGTGGCCTGGAAGATGCAGTGAAGTCACAGGAAGGCCGCTGTAGACCTGGCTTGGTGTGGTGGGGAGAGGGGGACAGCCAACTCCCTGCGGATCCTATGATTGGGAGCCTTCGCTTTTTTTTTTCCTATTGAAGTTGATTGAATAATAGTTTTAGGAGGCACGTACGTCTCTGAAGACCCAGAGAAAAGGGAGTAGAGAAGTGCTAGAATGGAGATCACCTGATCCAACCCCCATATTTTACAAATGGGGAGACCAGGGCCTAGAAAGTCATGGGATTTTTCCAGGGTCTCAAGAGGGCTACCCACTCTGCTGGCTTCCTGGCTGTGAGAGGAAGGAGAAGGGAAGCTTTAGGTGTGGGAAGCTCTGGACTTATCCAAAAGGGGCTTCTTGACCCTTAAATAGAGGAGGACTTGGGGCCTGGCTTTTATCACTTTGGGCTCTGTGGAACCATGGTGGGCTCTTGAGAAAACTTGGGCATTTAGGATTGTTGTAGGGGTTAGCAACCCCACCCTGAGTACCCTAGTCTGAGCAGGTGGCTTTTTGAGTAACTCATGGGTTTTGTCACAACCTGAGTTGGTATCTGAGAATCACTGCCGGGGTTTTTCTTACTTTGGGTTTCTCCACACTTGAGGGTGAGAATGATGGTTGTAGGCAGTCCTCCATCCCTTAGACGGTTCTGCAGAGAATAGACGGGGGGCTGATGGGAAGGTGTGCAGAGCCCCAAACTTAAATTCAAACCAGTCGGGGAGGGTGTGATTATCCCATCAAAATGGCCTCCTTTTGCATCTTTCTGGGTCCAGGAGTCCTTAGGATTCCACTCAGAATGGCTGAATGAAAGAGGATTTGATGAAGGAATGATTACAGAGGTGTGGATGGGAGAAAGGTACCCACACGGGAGAGCAGGAAGCCCTCCCCCATCTTGTGTCCCAGGACAAGGGGAGAACATGGTCCCCAGAGCCAGGGAAGGCTGGAGCCATGGAGGACTTGGGGCTGCCCAGCTCAAGCTGCAGCCTCAGAGGGCATAGCCCTGCACCAGCACAGTGCCCAAGCAGGAAGAAAACAGACAAACAAAACAAAAACCAAACCTGTTGTTGTGGAGTTGACTCCAACTCATGCAACCCTTGTGACAGAGTAGAACTGCCCCATACGGTTTTCTTGACTATAATCTTTATGGAAGCAGATTGGCAGGGCTTTCTTTATGGAAGCAGATTGGCAGGGCTTTCTTCTGTGGCACTGCTGGGTGGATTTGAACCACCAACCTTTAGGTTAGCAGTTTAGTGCGAACCATTTGCTCAACCCACAGACCTAAAGCAAGAAGGATGGGGTGCAAATACTGCCCTTCTCTTTCTTCTCACCCTCCCCTCTCCTGCCAGTGCCTCCTACTGGTCAAACTTAACCAGAAGCAAGGTCAAGTGAAGTAGGCCATAGAGGTTAGCCCCCAGGCCTTAGGAAAGGTGGACAACAACCATGACACCTTTCAGGCGTCTTCTTCAAAGTCAGAGAGACCTGGGTTCAAGTCCTGCCTCTGCCATTTAGGGAGTTGTGTAAACCTCCTAAGACTCATTTTCCTCACCTGTAAAACGGAGATAATAATAATTACCTCAAGAGTGGTAGTGAGATTAAAGGTAGGAATGTTTGCCTGCCTGACTGTCTGTAGGTATGATGTCTTGAAGTCATCAGCCGATGACAGGCACTGCTGGGTCTGTCTGACAGATGAGGAAGTCGAGTTGCAGGGAGAGGGAGTAGCCTCCTCAGGGTTGTATGTGAGTGCCCGGGGCAGAGCTGGGAATGAGATGCGGCCTGGTGACTCCCAAGGCCCAGGCTTTGTCTCTTGGACGCTCATCCCATAATTGCTTTCAGTCTCTCGGAAACCACTGGCTCAGATACCCACTGCGTGCTCCAAGTTGGGCTGATGAAAATGTGCCAGAGTCATTAAGTTATCAGTGGGGAAGGCGGCCTCTTCTCCCCGGCAGGAAGGATTCTGCTGTCTGCTGCAGCCTGCTTTGTTCACACAAACTGCCCCCATTCTTTCCCTCACCCCTCCTCCTCTGCCTCAGGACAAGAAGGAGTGAGTAGGTAGGGCGGAGGTGGGGGGATGCTGTAGATATTCTGGGATGACGCTGAAGGACGTAGAACTTCACACAAGAGGTCCTGCATAGAGAATCCAGCTCTGGGTTGGGAAGGGGGCAAAACTATTTCTGCAGCTGGGCAGATGGATCTGCCCCTGGGGGAAGGAGAGAGAGGAAGCAAGCTGGACCTTCCTCACTGTCACAGCTGGTCCTCTCCAAGTGCACCGTGCCAGGAACACAAAGCCCAGGTGCACGCTTGCCAAGGTGCAAAGAGCAGCCGAGGCTGCGCACAGGCAGGGCTGGCTGGTCCCAGGAGCGATGGCTTCAAAGGCGTGTGCCTGGGGGAAGGAGCTTGGAGGGAGAGATGGGGGCACAGCCCTCTCTGAATGCTTTAGCATCTTGGGGCTCTGTCTGATGCCGTACCAAAGATAATTCCAGAGTGAGATTACTGACATGACAAAAGGCTAGCAGATGGTTCTAAGACTTTATTTTAAGAATGTTTCTTCCCCCACCCCCTTTTCCTTGCTACTCCACCACCCGAGAATTCAGAAGAAAAAGAACTCGATTTTCCCTTTTTGGGGTGTAGTTTTTGCTGCCCACTTGATTGCAGCGAGGGTAATAATAGCTGACAGTTACCGAGACTTATTATGTGCAGGGCACTGTTTCAAATGCGTCCTCTCAGGTAACCCTCACAACTGTGAGGTGGGTGTGCTGTCGTTAGTTGCCAGGCTCTGACTCATGGTGACCTTATGTATAACAGAACGAAACGTTGCCTGGTCCTGTGCCATCTTCACGATCATTGGTATGTTTGAATCTATTGTTTTGGCTGTTGTGTCAATCCATCTCATGGAGGGCTTCCCTCATTCTCTCTGATCCTCTGCTTTACCAAACATGCTGTCCTATTCTAGCAATTGGTCTTTCCTGATGATTTGTCCAAATAAGTGAGCTGAAGTCTTGCTATCTTCGCTTCTAAGGAGCATTCTCGTATTTCTTCTAAGGCTGATTTATTCATTCTTCTGGCAGTCCAAGGTATATTCAATATTCTTCACCAGCACCACAGCTCAAATGCATCGATTCTACTTCTGTTTTCCTTTTTTGTTGTCCAGTTTTCACATGCGTACTGCTATCATTATCATCCCTCTTTTCCAGAGAGGAAGCCGAGGCACTGAGAGGTTGAGCATCTCATGCAAAGGTTTAGCAAGTCAGCAGCAGAGCCGGGATTTGAACCAAGGCAGTTAAGACCCAGCCTACTCACCCACTGTACATACTGAGGAGCAGGCAGGACCAGAGTAGTTGATGGCTCTGGGATCATGACTACTGAATAGCTTACTGCCCTGGCCAGACTTCCAAGGCTATCACAGAGGGAAATTTTACTGCTGATTCAGGGCTGGTTGGTCCTGGGTTCACCATGACAGCTCTCACACTATTAGGCCAGCTGTTTGGAGTAACCTAGTCTAAGATCTCCACCTTAGCCCCAATAAGTCAGCTACATAATTTGCAAAATGAAAATGTGGGCCCCTTGTTTACAAAATTATTAAGAATTTCAAGACAGTGACACCAGAGCATTAACCAAGCATGGGTCCTTCAGAACACAGGGCTCTGTGTGACTGCGCAGGTCACACAGCCATGAAACCAGCCCCATACATTTCATAAGTGTTTGGAGTGGCAGGAAGATATGATTAAATACAGAAGATGCTGGATTTTCCTTCTCTTCCAAGCAAGACAGAGCAGAATTTCCAAGGTATTTCTTTCCATCTAAACGTAGCAATCAGATCCTGATGCAATTCAAGCAAAATAAATCTTGAGAGTCTCAGCCATATCTTTTGTTCCTATGATGAAGTCATTCGAAGGACTGGGACTTGGGGTCAGAAGCTTCATTTTGGGGTCAGGCATCTTGCTCCATTAATTTCAATCATGCCTTTCAAACTCCTTTCTCCTGCCTCTTTCCCTTCAGCCTATGAACCCACTGAAGGATCTCCCCTATTAACCAACAAGCCCCACACCAGCCTCCCCTGACTCCACAGTTCCTCAGCCCACCAGCCTCACTCTTCCCTCCCTGCATAGCCAGGCTGGAAGGAATTGTCTGTCTTCCCCGTCACCACATCCTCACTGCCAGGAGCATCTCAACCCTCTGCAGCTTAGTCTTGTCCTCCTTGATATCACTGATTCTCTTCTTAGGGTTACCTCCTAATTGCCAAATCCGGTGGTCTCTTCTCGGTCTCCACCCTTCTAGACCTTTCTTAGGCATCTGACATCATTCAGGCTCTGAGTCTGTGCCTGAGTCTCCTAGTCCATAAAACCCGGTGAGATTGCTATTAATAAATTTACCTGAAGCACTTAGAACAGGTCATGCACGTGTAAACACTCAATAGCTGTTAGCAGTAGCTATGACTGGCCTTGTCATCATTACTGCCATTATCATCATTTCTGCCATCTTGAAACCCTACTCCTTTGGCTTTAGTGGTTCATCCCTGACCAGGTCTTTCTCGGGGGGGCGGGGGGGAATCAGTTTTTCTTTTTCCATCAGTCCCTTAACACACTGGTGTTTTCTGAGTTCTGTCCTATGTCCATGCTTCTCTTCTCTGTCTTCACAATCTTTCTTGCCACTTGTCTCCATACCTATGGCTTCCACTGTCACTGTTCCAACTCCAAAATCCATATCTCTTTCCCTGGCTCCAGGTATATAAAGCCAATCCAGGACTGAACTCATCCTCTACCTTCCTTAAATCTGGTTTTCCTCCTACATACTTCTACCCAGTTGCCCATGTTAGAATCCTGAACGTCTTCATTCCTTCCTTTAGCTGATATAGATGGTCCACCACAAGTGAGGCCCCATGCTGGTCACTGGGAATGCAACAGTGTACAAACCCACAGGGCCTGTGCACTTGCTGCCAGTGGGAGAGACACATATTGATCCATGATAAGTCCTGGGAAGGTCATAAATTGAGAGATCTAGTTTTGATTAGTGCAAATGGTTAAGGTGCTTGGCTGCTAACTAAAAGATTAGTGGTTCAAGTCCACCCAGAGGTGCCTTGGAAAGAAAGGTCTGGTGATCTACTTCCAAAAACAATCAACCATTGAAAACTCCATAGAGCACAGTTCCACTCTGACATGCCTGGGACGACAGAAGTTGGAGTTGACTCGATGGCAACTGGTATTTTGATTAGAGACTTCTTTGACGGAGGACATTTGTTTGAACTCAGATCTGAAGGATGATTGAGTGTTAATCGGGCAAGTTGAGGAGGATGGGGTGGGAGGGGGTAGAATTCCAGGCAGAGGAAAGAACTTATGCGAAGACTCTGGTGGGAGGAAAAATGTTTAAGAAATTAAAGGAAGGCCAGTGACTGTTTACAATGGCAAAAAGTTGGAAGCAACCAAGGTGCCCATCAATGGATGAATGGATAAATAAATTATGGTATATTCACTCAATGGAATATTACGCATCATTAAAGAACAATGATGAATTTGTGAAACATTTCATAACATGGAGGAATCTGGAAGGCATTATGCTGAGTGAAATTAGTCAGCTGTAAAAGGACAAATATTGTATATATTGTGTAAGACCACTATTATAAGAACTTGAGAAATTGTTTAATCAGAGGAGAGAATATTCTTTGATGGTTACGAGAGGGCGGAGGGAGGGAAGGAGGGAGAGAGGTTTTCACTTGTTAAATAGTAGATAAGAACTATTTTAGGTGACGGGAAAGACAACACACAATACAGGAGAGGTCAGCACAACTGGACTAAACCAAAAGCAAAGAAGTTTCTTGAATAAATTGAACACTTTGAAGGCCAGCATAGCAGGGGCGGGGGTTTGGGGACCATGGTTTCAAAGGACATCTAAGTCAATTGGCATAATAAAATCTATTAAGAAAACATTCTGCATCCCACTTTGGAGAGTGGCGTCTGGGGTCTTAAACACTAGCAAGCAGCCATCTAAGATGCATCAATTGGTCTCAACCCACCTGGAGCAAAGCAGAATGAAGAACACCAAGGACACAAAGTAATTATGAGCCCAAGAGACAGAAAGGGCCACATAAACCAGAGACTACATCAGCCTGAGACCAGAAGAATTAGATGGTACCCGGCTATGACTGATGACTGCCCTGACAGGGAGCACAACAGAGAACCCCTGAGGGAGCAGGAGAGCAGTGGGATGCAGACCCCAAATTCTCGTAAAAAGACCAGAACTAATGGTCTGACTGAGACTAGAAGGACCTCCGAGGTCATGGTCCCCAGACCCTCTGTTAGCCCAAGACTCTTCAGACAGGGATTGGACTAGACTATGGGATAGACAATGATACTGGTGAAGAATGAGCTTCTTGGATCAAGTAGACATATAAGACTATTTTGGCATCTCCTGTCTGAAGGGGGATGAGAGGGTAGAGAGTGTCAGAAGCTGGCCGAATGGACACGAAAAGAAATAGAGGAGGGAAGGAGTGTGCTGTCTCATTAGGGGGAGAGCAATTAGGAGTATACAGCAAGGTGTTTATAAATTTTTTATATGAGAGTCCACTTGATTTGTAAACTTTCACTTAAAGCACAGTAAAAATTCAAAACATAACAAAACAAAACTCTGTTCAGCAGAGTTTTACTCTGACACACATGGGGTCGCCATAAATTGAGGTAGTCATGGGTTGGAGTCAACTCGACAACAAATGGTGTTGTAGGTTAAACAAGTATCCCAAATGACAATTCTTTTTTCCATTTACTCTCACACACTTTCCCAGTGTAAATAAATTAGTTTCAAAAAAAAAAAAAAAGACCAACGGGCCGGAGGGCTGAGAATGAGGCAGAACATGGTGTCCGATGGGACTGAAGAGGTAGGCAGGGGCTATATCGTGCAATGCCAGGGAGCCCATGTTAGTCTTTCTAGGCTCCTCCTTGCTGCTTACACCCTGTCCCTCCCCACCAGAGTTTCTCTGTTTAGTCCCTGTCCCACCCCGTTCTTCCTCTCCATCCTTAAGTCCTCATTGTTTCACATGCAGAAAATTAAAATAGCATCTAACCACCTTCAAATCCATCTTTTGCACCACCATCTTAAGTGGTATTTCTAAAATGTAAATCCAGTTAAGTTGGCCCTCTGGATAAAATGGAAACCCTGGTGGCGTAGTGGTTAAGTGCTACGGCTGCTAACCAAAGGGTTGGCAGTTCAAATCTGCCAGGCGCTCCTTGGAAACTCTATGATGCAGTTCTACTCTGTCCTATAGGGTCACTATGAGTCAGAATTGACTCAACGGCACTGGGTTTTTTTGGGTTCTGAGTAAAATCCCTCCTTGGCTTCCCATTGCCAGGATAAAGTCCTGCCCTGCTTTCTCTCTTGTTCATCCCCCTCTCTTCCTGCCCTAACACTCCTTCACATTGGCTTTATCGAATGTCCCCTGTTCCTCAGATATGCCAGGCTAAATGTGCTTTTTGGGTCTTTTTTTGGCCAGTTGTTGTTGAGTCGGCTTGGACTCATGGCAATCCTGTGTGTCAGAGTAGAACCATACTCCATGCGGTTTTCAATGACTGGTTTTTCAGAAGTAGATCACCAGGCCTTTCTTCCCAGACACCTTCGGGTGGACTCAAACTTCCAGTCTTTCATTTGGTAGCTGGAAGCATTAACTGCACCACCCAGAGACTCCTATGGGTCTTTAATATGCCTGGAATGCCCTTCCCTCCTTTGCTTGGCGAATCCCTGCTCATCTCACAAGTGTAGCTCCAGTGTTTCTCCCTTGGGAAGAGATCCCCATCACACTCAAGCCAGCATGCTGGCCACCTCCTTTGTGCCCCTCTTTGCCTGGCTCATGCTCACGCTGGTGCCTGTATCCCACCTTCCCCTTGCTTGTTTATATGTACATCTCCTCTGCTAGACTGTGAACTCCCGGGGGCAGAGGGCTGGGGCTCGCTTATCTTGGCTTTTCTGGTGCCCCAGGGTTAGGCACATATTCGGTGTTTCATAAATGTTATCTTGAGTTGAAGACCTGATGATGAAGGAATAGCATAGTACAAGCAAACAGTGAAACTCCACCCAGAGAGGTCTTCGTAAAGGGATCATGGTAAAGGAGTCTGGTTTCCAGGAGCTCCATGTGCTGTCTGCTTCTGTTTTTTCTAATAACCGAACCCAGGCCTCAGGGCTGCCTCTCATTGCCCCTGCCTGTCATTCCATCCATCCAGGAGGGCAGATGGACACAGGGTGGGTAGAGCGAAACCTAAATATATTCACTTTCCTAGCATAACTAAAACCAAATCCGTGGCTGTTGAGTTGATTCTGACTCATGGCAACCCTACAAACCAAACCAAAAACCAAACCCGTTGCCGTGGAGTTGATTCCAACTCATAACAACCCTATAGGACAGAGTGAAACTGCCTTATATAGTTTCCAAGGCAGAATCTTTATGGAAGCAGATTGCCACATCTTTGTCTGGCAGAGCAACTGGTGAGTTGGAATCCTGACCTTTTGGTTAGCAGCCCAGCGCTTTGTTACTGCGCCACCAGAGCTCCTTCTCCTAGTACACCCAAACCAAACCCACTGCCATCAAGTTCATTCTGACTCATAGCGACCGCATAGGGGTTCCAAGGCTGTAAATCTTTATGGAAGCAGACTGCCACATCTTTCTTTCGTGGAGCCATTGGTAGTTTCGAACTGCCAACTGTTCGGTTACCCGCTAAATGCATTAACTACTGCACCGCTAGGGTTCCTTTCTCCTGGCATACCATAAACCTGTTGCTGTAGAGTCGATTCTAACTCATGGTGACCCTATAGCACAGAGTAGAACTGCCTCGTAGGGTTTGCAAGGAGCGCCTGGTGGATTTGAACCGAAGGTCTGCAATCAAGCTTTTAACTACTGTACCTCCAGGGCTCCTTCTCTTAGCATAGCAGTTCTCAAAATTTAGTGAGCATCAGAATCACCTGGAAGTCTTGTTAAAACACGGACTGCTGGCCTCCCCTTGCTCCCCAGAGATTTCTGAGTCAGTAGGCCTGGATGGAGCTAAAGAATTTGCATCTCTAACAAGTTCCCAGATGATGTTGATGGTGTGCGTCTGGGGCCTACTCTTTGGCAATCTCTGTTCTAGCAAAAGGATTTGATTTAAAAATTACTCTCTGTGAGTGTTGGGGAAGCATATAGGGGAAGCTTTTTACTTTGGTTTTGTAGATTTTAAGAACTATTAATATTAGATTAATGTGGATGAATGGATCATATTCTATAAGATTACCTCCTCCACAGGGGCCTAACTATGGAAAAATAGTGCCTAGGGCAATTAGTCTTAAATTGCCGAATGATCTCTCACAGCTGGTGATAGAAACTGTGATGCCAATAGAAACTACTAATTGGCATACTGCCCGCACACACTGTACACCCAGGGCATGGCGCCCTACCCACGCCCTGCCCCCTCCCCCCACATTAGGCCTCTGCTCCTCCCCATCTCCTGGTTTTCCCATAAAGTGTTTCTGTGTTCATTCATCAGCCATTCAGCAAATGTCTTGAGTGTGTAATGTGTACACGGCAACATATACGCTAGAGTTGTTGTTGATATCAAGACGAAACAGACATCCTTAAGAGAGATCCTCCCATGCGGTCATAACTATAACTCAAGGAGTCCAAAGAGGAAATGGATAATCTGATGGGTAGTAAATTCCGCATCAGTGGAGTTCTCCCATACAGGCTTCTAGAGTATTAACAAACCAGTTGCCACTGAGTCACTTCCAACTTATGGTAACCCCATGTGTGTCAGAGTAGAAATGTGCTTCATAGAGTTTTCAATGGCTGATTTTTTGGAAATAGATTGCCAGGCCTTTCTTCCAAGGATCCCCTACGTGCACTCAAGCCTTTCAATTAGTAGCCGAGGGTGTTAACCATTTGTACCACCCAGAGATTCCCTCTAGAGTATTTAGTAGAAATAAAATAATTTGTTAGGTGATTAGACCAAATGACCATGTGATTAAGGAAGAGTGACATTTGACATAACAAAAAACCACAAATGAAATGCTGTAGAGATGATGGGGGGAGATCTGCTGAGGCAGCTGAAGCCTCCTCTCTTAGGTACTGATATTATTATCATTATTTTGAATATTCCTCACCAACAGAATGCTTGGTGACTACATGGATTTATTTCCAATGACCCCATAATTTGCTGTTTATTGACCTCAGATAATTTAAAAGGTTAAATAGAAAAAGCCACAAGAAGTCCCAGAGTGCACCTCAGGGACCTCTTTAGGTCTCACTTCCTGAGTCAAACAGAATTGTGATATATAGCACCATCTTATTTTTCTGCAGTATTTACAACAAAGAGTGACAGGGAAAACATAAGTAGCCAATTTCAGGGCTTGAGTTTATAGTTGCTGGGTCATCAACTTGAATTTCAGACTCATCTTACCTTATTAAGGAAGTCCAATTGATTGCCAGGTTTCATAGTATAAGGCAAGGGTCAAAGTCTCTCTTTCAGGAAGGTCCAGCACTTATGATGTGGCAGACCAAGCTAAGCCCCACCCCCATCATTACTATTTATTGAGCACCTATTACACACGGTGCAAATGGTTTGCACTTGACTACTAACCTAAAGGTTAGCGGTTTCAACCCACCCAGCAATGCCACAGAAGAAAGGCCTGGCGATCTGCTTCTGTAAAGATGATAGCCAAGGAAACCCTGTGGAGCAGTACTACTCTACAACACATGGGACTGCCATGAATCTGAATTGACTCGATGGCAATGGTTTTGGTTTTCTGATTTTATTATGTGCTGGGCACTGAATGAAGTGTTTTACAAATATTATTTATAGTCCTTTAAACCATGCTTCAAGGTAAGTGATATTATCCTCATTTTCTGATAAGAAAAAAGGCACAGAGAAATTAAGGGTCTTATTCATCTTGACACAGCAAAACTCTTGGATTCATTTTTGGAAGTCAATATAACCATAAAGCCAAACCCTGATAAAAATCGTCCAAAAATTCTAGCTCCATCTCAACTGTGAGTATACATGTAAAACGCATTATGAGCAAATAGAATGCAGTAGTGTATCAAATGCATGATAAACTTTGACCAAGTGGAATATATTCTAGGAATACACAGATGGCTCAATAATAGGAAATAGTAGGTACGTAACATACTTCACCATATCAACAAACTAAAGGAGAGTCATATATTGACAGATGCTGAAAGGGCAGTTGATAAGATTCTCCTATAATAAAAAATCTAAAACAGGCATAGGAAGATTTACTTAAATCTGATAAAGACTAAAAATTAATCACATACATTATAGTAAATAGTGAAACACTAAATCCAACTTCATAGAAATAGGAAATGTTTATTTTTGTCATTTTAAAATATTGTTTTGGGAATTCTTAAAGTAAATTAAGAAGATAATCTAGTCAGTATAAATATGGGAAAGAAGAGATGACATTATCTCTTATACCAATGACTGTATATCTAAAAAACCCAAGAGAACCTCATAAGAAATGCTACTAGAAGTAATAAGGGAGTTGGGTAAGATGACTGGCCAATGGCTCTTCTTCATACCATCAGAGTCACCTAGCCAGTGAACACTGGCACCTGCAACTGGGATTTGAACCAGCCCTGATGCAGAAGTCTGTTTCTACCTCGTGAAGCTTTCATAGCCCAATCACATCAGCGCAAATAAAAGGGACAGTCTCTTAGTGCTTGTAACCTCAGGTGCTTCAGCAGGTGGGGTTTGCTCTACTGGGGAAAGGGGAGACGAGTTTAGGGGATTGGCGTGGAATTTTGACTGTGAAGAGCCTCAAGGCTTCTGCTACCAGCAATACCATCCTCCTAGGGGCTGAGATATTGGGCTGTGTGTGGGTTGATTTTGGGAGTGGTGGCCTGGGCTTACCCAATTAGCCAGACTTCTGCTTCCCAGACACTGACCAGCCAACCAACTGAACTGTCTCCATTTCTTCTTCTTGGCTCTAAGAAGGCGTAGTTATGTTGTTTTGTTGCCTCCATCTCAAGCTGTCCATTTGAGGGGTAGTGCTTGTGAGGACCTGTTTTTGGCGATTTTGGGTATCAGGGTACATGTTTCTGGATTGTTACATCCACCAGGGATGCCTTGGCTTTGTGATAACCAAAAATATTATCTGCGTAAACATTTCTATGTAATACAGAGTCAGCCACAGGGTGGTGGAAGGAGCAATGTATGGGAACCTAGGAGACCTGGTTTTTCATGGCACTGCCACTGACTAGCTGTGTGTTCCAGGCAAATCCCTTAGCCTTGCTGGGCCTCACTTACTTCATCTGCCATGGGGTTTTGTTGGGTTGGATAGACTCCCAGTGCTCTTTGACTTCAAAATTATAATAGCTTTGTTCCTGGCGCTGTTCTAAGAGCTTTGCATAGATTAACTTGTCACAACAACCCTATGAGGTAAGTACTATTATTATTACCATTTTTTTTTTATCTCTGGAGAAACTGAGGCACAGGGAGGCTGACTTGCCCAGGGTCTCACAGCTACGAAATGGTGGAGCTCTTGCCCAGCTCTCAGACTCTATGCTGTTATGTTTTTTTCTTTACCTGGGCCCATGTCGTTACAGTGGTATTGGTTCTGTGGATGTGGGCTGGGGTTGGAGATACTTGTGAAGAGTAATCTCAGCACTGGGGTGGATGGATGGGGTCGCTGCCTGGGAGAATGATAGCAGTGGCTGCAGAGGTTGCTGACATTTGCGGTTTCCCTTTCTTCTTTCCCTCTCTAGTCTGCGGCAAGCGCTACAAGAACCGGCCAGGACTCAGCTACCACTATGCTCACACTCACCTGGCCAGTGAGGAAGGGGACGAAGCCCAAGATCAGGAGACCCGGTCCCCACCTAACCACAGAAACGAGAACCACAGACGTGAGTTCCCAATTGTTAAGTCTGGTACAGTGATGGGGGTGGGGGGCGAGGGTGGATAGGGCTGGGGAGCATTTTTTTTTTTTTTTTTTTTTGACCTCTGGCATCTTCTGATGGCAACTGTTGATTGGACTTAATGTCCTACGGTGAGTTGACTTTTCCAACTCAGCCAGTCAGCTGTCCCTGTAACTCAGTAGGGCGGGGTCACACACTTAGTTCTGTTCCCAGAGGAAGGCAGGTGAGTGTTAAGGCAGAGGAGAAGGGTCCTTATCTGGCCATTGCCGAATTCCAGATCCACTTTTTTTTTTCCATCAGATCCAGAAGACCCATTCACAGCTGCTACACACTGCTGGGCTTGGCCTCTGGGTGTGTCAATTCAGACAGACGTTCCAAATGTTTGCTTGGCCTATTGTCTGGCTTGGTTACCAGGGCCGCAATTTTGGTAAAGGGCTCTTCTGCCTTAGAGATATTGTCCTGAGCCTTCCTGCTCTTTGCTTGAGCACTAGATCAGCAAATGTGATCTGGGTGGACTTGTCATTTGAGATGCTGGACACTGAAGACCGGGAATGATCCTGAAGATTTGTGTTTGCATTTCTACTCTTTCCTTCCTTACCTTCCAGTTATCAACTAGAGTCAAAAGGGGGCTTAGTGTTGGCTACTTGACTTTCCTCTATAACATAGTCTCTGAGTCTATATAGACCTCCAAAATGGGATGGGATAATGGAATCTTGTAGGGCTTGCTTCAAGATATGGGCCATTCTAAGATCATATGGTGAAGAATATTTGTGGACACACTATGTGTTTTTTATTTTGTTTACAAGATTTGAGAGTAGGCGCTCTTAAAGCAAACAATTCAATGTAATTTAAAAAGGGATTAGACCTTTTTAAAAATATTCAGACTCTAGGATTTGAGTGTGATGCTGACGCATTTCAGTCAATCTACTCAGTCAACCCATGACAGTTAGCTGCCTTTACCAAATATTTATAATAATTAACACATCTGTGGCCGAGACCTTTTTTTTTGGATTGGTGTGTGTCTTTCCCTAACCCCCATCCCACAGCACTCTTATAACATGGCCTTCTTTAATTTTTACTCGCTTGCAGGGTTCAAGTCTTTAGTGTGGTAGACCCTTGTGCTCTTTACCTACTCTTGTCATTTGGACAGAGTCTCAAAAGCTGGGCAAGAGGTGTCGACAGAGCTTTGCCTGCCTCCCCTCCTTAGCTTCAACGTAGCTACAACACTGAAGTCCCTGTCTTCTCTCTCGGGAGAGGTCTCATAGGTCTAGTCACCCTCACCTTCCAGGAAGGAAAGTAGATTGACCTTTCCTGGAGCAGCTGGCATTTGCCTTTCCCTGTCTCCCCTCTTCTCCCTTCTCTGCCTGCAGAAAGTGCAGCAAGAACTGACCAAGTCATAGCTGTTGTCCCCACTACAAGGAGGCCGCGGATACTCTCCTTTGATTAGGGTTGATATGTGGAAAGTATTTAGTAGAGATTGTTGCTCTCTCTAAAGTGTGTTACTGGTTATTCATTGCTGTCAAGTTGATTCTGATTTGCGGCGACCGGTAGAGCTGTTCCGTAGGGTTTTCTTGGCTGCGATCTTTACAGAAGCAGATCACCAGGCCCTTTTCTGTGGCACTGCCATGTGGGTTTGAACCACCAACCTTTAGGTTAGCAGCCAATAGCAAACTGCCTGTGCTTCCTAGAGACCTTAAAGTATCTATTCAAAAACCAAAAAACCAAACCCAACGCCGTCGATTATGTATTAGTTTGGCTTATTTCTCACTTCCCCCGGTACTGGCTTATCCTTTCTACATCCCTTCACCGATGTCAGCCATTTTACATGATAGGGTTTGCAATGCTTCTCTTTTGTCTGTGTCTTGTGTCCCCTAGTTTTCCTATAATCTTGTTGCAGTGAGGGTGTGTGTGTGTGTGTGTTTATGGAGATGGCAACAGGAGAGGAAGATTCCTCGTGGTATCCCAAGAACAGTTACTGCAGACCCAACGTGGAAGGAGGCAGTCTCCTCCTTAGCTATTCCTGTGGTTCCCTCTAGGTTGGCTGTTGACATCGAGGACACTGGGATGTTTTTTGTGGTCTACCAGGATCCCCTCGTATGCTCTCATAGGTTGGTGTCTTCTGCCTCCTCACCTCCTTATCTTGTTGCCAGATAGCCTTGCTTAGTAGAGAAGCTATGCTTTCACCTCCCAGGTGGGGATGCCTCCCTAGAAAACCTCACTCTGGTGCTGTTCTCATCTCTGTGGGTTGTCAGGGAGTATGCTCACTGCAACCCGCCCCCGCTCCTTCTCACCTCCTCGCCCTGATGATGAGAAATGGGGTTCTTCAAGGAGGGTCAGCCAGCTGCCCAAGGGTTTTAAACCTGGTGGATCCAGGGGCTTCTCACATGCAGAAGGCCCCAGAGTATCTACAAACACCTTTTTAGTAACTTCTCTCCATAGCATCACCCTGAGAACTATGTGACCCCCGTTTTGCTGCTGGGGAGGGCGCAGCACAAAGCCCTTAGTGTCTCCTGAAGTACTGGTCTCCCCCTTCCCAACTTCTCTGGACAAATCCGAGAGATGCTGCTCCTTCTGGATCCTCTCACCACACACCACTGGTTTATTTGTTGCTTCCAGTGTGCTCCGTACCCCTCGCATTCCCCTGGTGAGCAGCCCCCAACTCTCTTCTACTCAGTGCTAATTGCCAGCATCATTAATACCCAGTTATTAGCTGCTCCCACAGTTTGGGGACGGGGGAGCTCCCATTCATCCTGCCCCTAAATGCCACTGAGCCTGTGTGGTGAATTGAACGTGACAGCTCTGTCGCATCCTAAGGTCTCAGCTTCGAGATCCTTCCTCAGCAGGCCTTTCTGAGGGGGGCAGGGACGCAGGAGTGCTTAATCCGCAAGGCTAATCTGCATTGCCCCCAGGAGAGGGCCCACGCTCTAGTGAAGGGGGGATGCTGACTCCCCCTCCTGCAGCAGAGTGGCAGGGTGACCTGAGCTGCTTATGAGCGAGACCTAATGCAAAACAACCCTGCAGATCTGACAGGGCCATGGGCAGCTGGGTTTGCACCACCACCAGCAGTAGAGACCTTTTGACTTTGGTTCTCCTGCTGCCCCTCGCTCTATTCCCCTAACCTTGTCTCCAGCACAGAGCGTTGCTCATCCCTGCGCCTGCTGCTGCTGAAAGGGCACTCAGGGCAGAGCCAGCGCTGACACCCACCCCCAGCCCATGCTGCCTCTGTGCTGCCAGCTCAGCCATGGACTACGATGCCACCTGTCCTCCTTTCCCCCTCCCAGCTGACATTCTTCCGCCTTGGTTTCTCTCCTAGTCTCTCATGTTCTCCTGATGATATGTTTCTCATCCCTCCCTGAGGTTTGTCCCCTTTCCTCTGTGCCCTTGCTCGCTGCTCTGCCTCAACTGTGGGCAGCCCACGGATGCTTGAAACTCAAACACTGTCCCCCTCTTTGGGAACTAGTGCTTTCTGAGTGGGGTCTCCGCCAACCCACACCGCTGCCCTTCCCCTCCCTATGTGAGGGTGGATTTTTCTCCCTCCTCCTATGTTTCCCACCACCATCGTCCAGTTTCTCCAAATGAAGTCACCGTGTGTGCGTGCCTGTGTGTGTGTGTGTGTGTGTACATGCAGATATACACACACACACACAGAGCCTTATCAGGTCTCTGAGAGAGGGGCCGCTTAGAAGCATCCGTTGTGACTCCTAAAATATACCTCGGTGCACAGCCCTGATAGTGCCAGGGTAACAGAAAGAGCGCTGGATTAGAATTCAAAACCCTTTTGACACAGGCTGACACTGTCAAAATCCTTCTTGAATTTCTTTTTACTTTCTCTGCACAATGAGAATCTATGATAAATGATGTTTTCAAGGGACTTTTTTATTGGGTGGGGCAGAGCGTGGTAGTAGGCATCTCTGAAGTCCTGGACCTGGTTGAAAAAGCTGGGTCGATAAATTCAGTCCAGTGCACTCATCTGTCCGTCCGTTCACCCACCATCTATGGGTTTATATAACCATGGATTGAATACTGTCTATGTTCCGGGCCTGGGAAATACAAACATGAATAAGACTCAGTCCCTGTCCTTGAGGAGTTCAGAGTCTTGGGAGGGCAGACTGACATGTAAACAAACAACTAGAGAAGGACCCTGAGAGTGGATAACAGGGTGGTGCCTTAGTTATCTACCAAAAAAAAAACCAAGCCCAGTGCTGTCGTTATCTAGTGCAGCTATAACAGAAATACCACCAGTGGGTGGCTTTAACAAACAGAAATTCATTTTCTCACAGTTTAACCAAAACTACAAATCCAAATTCAGAGCACTGGCTCTAGGGGAAAGCTTCCTCTCTTTTGGCTCTGGAGGAAGGTCCTTATTTCTTTGCTCCCTGGTGATCTTCATGTGGCATGGCATCTCTGCGGCCTAGCTTGCTTGTTTAATCTCTTATATCTCAAAAGAAATGGACTCAAGAAATACCCTACACTAATCTGGACTCATTAACATAACAAAGACAACCGATTCCCAAATGGGATTATAGCCACAAACATAGAGATTAGGATTTATAACACATATTTTGTGGGGGACATAATTCAATCCATAACAGGTGTGGACAGAGGTCAAAGGACAGAGCTCAAGGGCACAGTGTACTTCTACCCCTTAGGCATTGGTGCTTCAGGTGCGACCGCAGCATCACCTGGGAATTTGTTGGAAATGCAGATTCTTGGGCTCCACCCCAGACCTCATGAATCAGAAACTTGGAGGCTTAAAAAAACCTGCTGCCATCGGACCAGCAATTTATGCTTTGAAGAGCCCTCCAGGGTATTCCGGTGCATGCTAAAACTTGACAGCCCCTGTGCTGGGGATTTTGCAAAGGCTTCACCGAGGAGGTGATATTCCAGTTAGCCTGTGAAGAAGGAAGGGGAGTTTTCCAGGAAGGAGAGGGCTTCTTGGGTAGAGGGAACTGTAGGTTCAAAGGCCGGGAGGTCTGAAACAGCATGGTGCGTCAGGCAATTGGTAGTAGTTGGGCCTGATGTTAGCACTGGATTCAGGGGGGTGCAGGAGTAAGCAGGGGTTACAGCTGGAAAGGCCTCCTATGCCAGGAGGAAATGGGGAGCCACAATAGCAATTGCCAGAAAGCAAGAACAATCAATTTATAAAGAAATCTGCTTGGAGTATTATTAACTGGTAAATGGTATATACCTTTAATATTATGAATGAATATAACATGTTCTCTATCACATACTTGGAGCCCCTAAGAGGGAAGTGTTTTTTAAAACATGTGTATTTGAAATTTACTCAAGCTGATTTCTCAGGACCATGGACTTGAAGTTGGGCTGTCCAAGATCCCTAGAGGCCTCATCTTTTGTCTAAGGATGGCACGCCTGGCACATAGTAGGCTTTTCAGTATCAGTTGAAAGAAGAAAAGGCCCCACCCGTAGTGCATCTTGTTGTACCCTGCAGAACTGAGAGAGGAGAACTGAGTTGATTAAGGGCCATGTCTGCGGATTAGATAATCTGAAAATTAGTCTGATAACACGCAAATTATCTAAAAGAAGCGCAAGATGTTGTTGCCACACTGATGGAGAAAGATCTAACAGAAGTTAATCTTCTGACATCTCCATCCCCTATCATATGGCCCTGGGACAACAAATATGCCTGTAAAAAAGCTATGAAATAAGCTTAAAAATTTCGGATCACTCTAAAAGGTGCCTGAAAAGCCATAAAGTCCACACGGTCAACCACTTATCCCAACCTTGACACAGAAAATTCAGGCTTTGTTACAGAGACATAAAGGAAAACTCAGATACTGGGTTCTGTGTGTCTGGAAAAGCAAGCTGCTTCTGGCTTCCTGAAGAACAAATTAGAAAACTAGCAACAGGTGTTCTTTAGGTGAATTATTACTTATGTAAGCCGTTTACAAACTACAAAGCACAGAAGGACTTGAGGGATTGCTCTGGTCCTTAAAGATATAAACAACAAAACACAACAACAACAACAACAAAAATAGCTGATGTTGAGTTGACTCCAACTCATGGAGACCCCATGTGTGTCAGAGTAGAACTGTGCTCCATGGGGTTTTCAGTGGCTGGTTGTGGAAGTAGATTGCCAGGTAGGCCTTTCTTCTGAGGTTCCTCTGGGTGGACTCAAACATCTAACCTTTTGGTTAGCAGTCAAGTAAGTTAACTATTTCCATCACCCAGGGATTTCCTTGAAAGGATACTTGGAGTCAGTTTTCCAGCCCCATGGATCATCCACACCCTCAAGCCAGTGGCTAAGAAAATGGCTTTGGAATTGGCCAGCCAGCGTGTGAAGGATGACCCTGCCACCCTGCCATCTGTCTCCTAGCTGTGTAAATGTGGCCATTTATACTTCTCTGCTCCTTTGTTGCCTCATCTATAAAAATTGGATAATAATCATACCGCCCTCCTGGAGTTGTTGCGAGTCTTAAACAAGATGATGTGGGTAACTGTTTGGCTCCATGCTTGCGCTAATATCCCATTTCTGTCCCATTTGGTCCAAGAGAGCATT